>NC_090353.1:34190862-34525862 GCF_035084215.1 Heptranchias perlo
TCCTCTCCCTCCCTCCCTCACCCCCTCACCTCTCCCTCCCTCCCTCCTCCCTCACCCCCCTCACCCTCTCCCCCTCTCCCCTCCCTCCCCCTCTCCCCTCCCTCCACTAATTACCTGAGTTTGACCCTGTCGGTTTCGCCTCCTTCCAGTGCTGATATTTGCCCCACTGGGCCAGGCTGTTGTTGGTGTTGTAAACGAGCAGGCAGACAAGCAGACAGGAGACACACAGTATCGCGAACAGCTTCCACCTCATTTCCCCTGCGATCATGTGGTTGAGAGAGGAAAAAAAAAACACCAAAAAACAAAGCTCCAGCGTGTCTTCTGCCCCTTGACTCAGGTTCGTCTGTGTTTTATTTCCCCTCTCCCTTCTTCCTGTCTCCAACACTCGTCCTGCTCCCAATCTCTCACGTCTCCACCATCTCTTTCCCTTCTGACACTCCCAGTCTTCAGGACTCGCCGCTCGGTTCCTTTAGGTGGGCGGGTTCTCCAAACCAAAACCACCACCCACTCTCTCACCCAGCCCAGAGGACAGAAGGAAGGTTTGCTGTCACTCATTCTATTCCGATGATGTGATAGATAACAGGGTAAGGGACAATAACAATAACGTGCATTTATATAGCACCTTTAACATGGGGGGGGGGAAATTGTCCCAAGATGTTTAATCACAACTTGCCTTTATATAGCTGCTTTAACATAGTCGAACGTCCCAAGGCGCTTCACAGGAGCGATTATCAAACAAAATTCGACACCGAGCCACGTAAGGAGATTTTCGGACAGCTTGGTCGAAGGGGTAGGTTTTAAGGAGCGAGAGAGAGAGAGAGGCGGAGAGGTTTAGGGGAGGGAATTCCAGAGCTTCGGTCCCGAGGCAGCTGACGGCACGGCCGCCAATGGCGGAGCGGTCAAAATCGGGGATGGGCACGAGGCCAGAATCGGAGGAGCGCGGAGATCTCGGAGGGTTGTAGGTCTGGAGGAGGTTACAGAGGGAGGGAGGGGGAGCGAGGGCCACGGAGGGATTTGAAAACAAGGACGAGAATTTTAAAATCGAGGCGTTCCCGGACCGGGAGCCAGTGTAGGTCAGCGAGCACAGGGGGTGACGGGTGAACGGGACTTGTTCGAGTTAGGATACGGGTCAGCAGAGTTTTGGATGAACTCAAGTTTACAGAGGGTGCAAAGTGGGAGGAAAGAAGCAGCAATATATTAATGATTTCCAAAGTTATGCCAGGTCCTTTGCAATATAAGGTCAAGTAAGGAGGGTGGGAGGATTTTTTTTTGCTTGCTGTGTGTTGGGAAGCTGGGATTAGATTTCCTCTGACAGTTATTTCTTGTGAAATCGCCAAGAATGCTTTTCTGATTTGTTAAGAATAAGGAACATAGAAAATCTTCCTGCTACGCTTGCAAAGGCAGCAACATGTAGTGACCAGAGGAAACTTCCCTTTGGCCCACCACACCACACAAGAGAGTGATGTGTCATTGGAGAGGGTGCAGAAAACAGGAAGCAGGGTTTAAACTAATTTGGAAGAGGGTTGGACACCAGAATGAAACATTAGAGACGAGAAACAAGGTGCACAGAGGACTGGGAGAGACAAATAGCACGAGAGTAAAGAACAGTTCAGAAATAGGAGGGATCAGACAGGGGGCAAATGCGAGGCAGTCTAAGATGGGTTTGCAGTGCATGTGCGTAAATGCATGTAACGTGGTAAAAAAGGTTGGTGAGCTGTAGGCACAAATCACCACATGGGACAATGACAACCATCGTCAGCCAGAAGTGCCGAGTGGATGATCCTCCTCCCGATATCCCCACCGTCACAGAAGCCAGTCTTCGGCCAATTCGATTCACTCCACGTGATATCAAGAAACGGCTGAGTGCACTGGATACAGCAAAGGCTATGGGCCCCGACAACGCCCCGGCTGTAGTGCTGAAGACTTGTGCTCCAGAACTAGCTGCGCCTCTAGCCAAGCTGTTCCAGTACAGCTACAACACTGGCATCTACCCGACAATGTGGAAAATTGCCCAGGTATGTCCTGTCCACAAAAAGCAGGACAAATCCAATCCGACCAATTACCGCCCCATCAGTCTACTCTCAATCATCAGCAAAGTGATGGAAGGTGTCGTCGACAGTGCTATCAAGCGGCATTTACTCACCAATAACCTGCTCACCGATGCTCAGTTTGGGTTCCGCCAGGACCACTCGGCTCCAGACCTCATTACAGCCTTGGTCCAAACATGGATAAATGAGCTGAATTCCAGAGGTGAGGTGAGAGTGACTGCCCTTGACATCAAGGCAGCATTTGACCGAGTGTGGCACCAAGGAGCCCCAGTAAAATTGAAGTCAATGGGAATCAGGGGGAAAACTCTCCAGTGGCTGGAGTCATACCTAGCACAAAGGAAGATGGTAGTGGTTGTTGGAGGCCAAGCATCTCAGCCCCAGGGCAGTGAACTAGGCCCAACCATCTTCAGCTGCTTCATCAATGACCTTCCCTCCATCATAAGGTCAGAAATGGGGATGTTCGCTGATGATTGCACAGTGTTCAGTTCCATTCACAACCCCTCAAATAATGAAGCAGTCCGAGCCCGCATGCAGCAAGACCTGGACAACATCCAGGCTTGGGCTCATAAGTGGCAAGTAACATTCGCGCCAGACAAGTGCCAGGGAATGACCATCTCCAACAAGAGAGAGTCTCACCACCTCCCTTTGACATTCAACGGCATTACCATTGCCGAATCCCCCATCATCAACATCCTGGGAGTCACCATTGACCAGAAACTTAACCGGACCAGCCATATAAATACTGTGGCTACGAGAGCAGTTCAGAGGCTGGGTGTTCTGCGGCGAGTGACTCACCTCCTGACTCCCCAAAGCCTTTCCACCATCTACAAGGCACAAGTCAGGAGTGTGATGGAATACCTCCCACTTGCCTGGATGAGTGCAGCTCCAACAACACTCAAGAAGCTCGACACCATCCAGGACAAAGCAGCCTGCTTGATTGGCACCCCATCCACCACCCTAAACATTCACTCCCTTCACCACCGGCGCACTGTGGCTGCAGTGTGTACCATCCACAGGATGCACTGCAGCAACTCGCCAAGGCTTCTTCGACAGCACCTCCCAAACCTGCGACCTCTACCACCTAGTAGGACAAGAGCAGCAGGCACATGGGAACAACACCACCTGCACGTTCCCCTCCAAGTCACACACCATCCCGACTTGGAAATATATCGCCGTTCCTTCATCGTCTCTGGGTCAAAATCCTGGAACTCCCTTCCTAACAGCATTGTGGGAGAACTTTCACCACACGGACTGCAGCGGTTCAAAAAGGCGGCTCACCACCACCTTCTCAAGGGCAATTAGGGATGGGCAATAAATGCCGGCCTCGCCAACGACACCCACATCCCATGAACGAATAATAAAAAAAATAGTAATAACAGAGACCTGGCTCAAAGAAGGGGACGATTGGGAACTTAATATTCCTGGCTACAAGGTATTCAGGAAAGATAGGGAAGGAAAAAAAGGAGGGGGTGGGATCGCAGTCTTGGTCAAAGAAACTATTATGGGACTGGAAAGGGATGATGTAGTTGAGGGGTCAAAGACAGAATCTATTTGGTTAGAATTAAGGAACAATAGAGGAGCTATTATGCTATTGAGTGTATGCTATAGGCCGCCAAATAGTGGGAAGCAGGTAGAGGAGCAAATTTGCAGGCAAATTACAGAAAGATGCAAGAACTATAGAGTAGTGATAATGGAGGACTTCAATTATTCTAATACAGACCAGGATGGTAACAGTGTAAAGGACAAAGAGGGGGAGGAATTCCTGAAATGTGTACAAGAGAACTTTCTTGATCATTGTGTTTCCAGTCCAATGAGGAAGGAAGCAGTGCTGGATCTAGTTGTGGGGAATGAAGTGGGGCAAGTGAAGCATGTTTCAGAGGGGGGGGCATTTGGGGAACAGTGATCATAATATCATCAGGTTTAGAATAGTTATGGAAAAGGACAAGGAACAATCCTGTGAAAAATACTTAACTGGAGGAGGGCTAATTTCGGAGAGTTGAAAAGGGATCTGGCCCAGGTGAATTGGAATCAAAAATTGGTCGGCAAAACAGTAATTGAACAATGGGAGGCCTTCAAAGAGGAGATGGTTTGGATACAGAGTAGACACATTCCCACGAGGGGAAAGGAAAGGCACCCAAAGCTCCAGCTCCCTGGATGACTAAAGATAGAGAGATTAAAATGAAGTAGAAAAAGGAAGCTTATGACATATGTAAGGTTCATAATACAGTAGAAAACCAGGCTGAGTACAGAAAGTACAGAGGAGATCTAAAATAGGGAATAAGGGGCAAAGACAGAGTATGAGAATAGATTAGTGGCTAACCTAAAAGGGAACCCAAAAGTCCTTTATAAACATATAAATAGTAAAAAGGTAGTCAAAGGAAGGATGGGGCCTATTAGGGACCAAAAAGGAGATCTACATGTGGAGGCAGAGGGCATGGCTGAGGTACTAAATGAGTACTTTGCATCTGTCAGCACTAGAGAAGAGGATGCTGCCATTGTAGCAGTAAAGGAGGAGGTAATAGCGATATTGGATAGGATAAAAATAGATGAAGAGGAGGTACTTAAAAGGTTGGCAGCACTAAAAGTCGATAAGTCACCCGGTCCAGATGGGATGCATCCTAGGTTACTGAGGGAAGGGTGGACATTGCAGAAGCTCTGGCCACAATCTTCCAAACATCCTTAGATATGGGGGTGGTGCCAGAGGACTGGAAAATTGCAAATGTTACACCCCTGTTCAAAAAAGGGGAGAGGGATAAACCCGGCAATTACAGGCCAGTCAGCCTAACGTCGGTGGTGGGGAAACTTTTAGAGACAATAATCCGGGACAAAATTAATTGGCACTTGGAAAAGTACAGGCTAATAAATTAAAGTCAGCACGGAAAGGGTTTTGAAAAAAATTAGAATTAAAAGCTGACACGTCCCCAGGACCTGACAGACTTCAAAGAAGTGGATGCAGAGATAGTAGATACTTGGATTTCCAGAAGGCTTTTGACAAGGTGCCACATCAAAGGCTACTACACAAAATAAGAGCTCATGGTGTAGGGGGTAACATATTAGCATGGATAAAGGATTGGTTAGCTAACAGGAAACGGAGAGTAGGCATAAATGGGTCATTTTCAGGTTGGTAAGATGTAATGAGTGGAGTGCCACATGGATCAGTGCTGGGACCTCAACTATTTACAATCTATATCAATGACTTGGATGAAGGGACCGAATGTATGGTTGCTAAATTTGCTGATGACACAAAGGTAGGTAGGAAAGTAAGTTGTGAAGAGGACATAAGGAGTCTGCAAAGGGATATAGATAGGTTAAGTGAATGGGCAAAAATTTGGCAGATGGAGTATAATGTGGGAAAATGTGAACTTGTCCACTTTGGCAGGAGGAATAGAAAAGCAATATATTATTTAAATGGAGAGAGATTGCAGAACTCTGGGGTTCAGAGGGATCTGGATGTCGTGGTGCATGATTCACAAAAAGTTAGTATGCAGGTACAGCAAGTGATTAGGAAGGCAAATGGAATGTTGTCATTTATTGCAAGGGGAATGGAATATAAAAGTAGAGATGTTTTGCTACAGTTGTACAGGGCATTGGTGAGACCACATCGAGAATACTGTGTGCAGTTTTGGTCTCCTTATTTAAGAAAGGACATAATTGCTTCGGAGGCGGTTCAAAGAAGTTTCACTCGACTCATTCCTGGGATGAGGGGGTTATCTTACGAGGAAAGGTTGGACAAGTTGGGCCTGTATACACTGGAGTTTAGAAGAATGAGAGGTGATCTTATTGACACATATAAGATCCTGAGGGGACTAGAAGGGGTAGATGCTGAGGGGATGTTTCCTCTTGTGGGAGAGACTAGAACTAGGGGGCCACTGTTTAAAAATAAGGGTCTCTCATTTAAGACGGAGATGAGGAGAAATGTTTTCTCTCAGAGGGTCGTGAGTCTGTGGAACTCCCTTCCCCGGAGGGCGGTGGAGGCAGGGTCATTGAATATTTTTAAGGCTGAGTTAGATAGATTCCTGATTAACAAGGGAGTCAAAGGTTATAGTAGGTAGACAGGAAAGTAGGGTTGAGGTCACAATCAGATCAGCCATGATCTTATCAAATGGCAGAGCAGGCTCGAAGGGCCGAATGGCCTACTCCTACTCTTAATTTATAATGTTCATATTTGTTAAAAATAAATGATGTTTGACTAACTTGATTGAGTTCTTTGATGAAGTGTCAGAGAGGGTTGATGAGGGTGGTGTGGTTGATGTTGTGTATGTGGACTTTCAAAAGGCGTTTGATAAAGTACCACAGAATAGACTTGTTAGCAAAATTGAAGCCCCTGGTATTAAAGGGGCAGTGGCAGCGTGGATACGAAATTGGCCTAGGGATTGAAAGCAGAGAGTAGTGGTGAACGTTGTTTTTCAGATTGGAGGGACGTGTACGGTGATGTTCCCCAAGGATTGGTATTAGGACCACAGCTCTTTTTGATGTCTATTAATGACCTGGACTTGGGTATACATAGCATAATTTCAAAGTTTGCAGATGACACAAAATTCAGAAATATAGTAAACAATGAGGATAGTTACAGACATAGACAGAACCATTCGCAACCCCTCAAATAATGAAGCAGTCCGAGCCCGCATGCAGCAAGACCTGGACAAAATCCAGGCTTGGGCTCATAAGTGGCAAGTAACATTCGCGCCAGATAAGTGCCAGGCAATGACCATCTCCAACAAGAGAGAGTCTAACCACCTCCCCCTGACATTCAACGGCATTACCATCACCGAATCCCCCACCATCAACATCCTGGGGGTCACCATTGACCAGAAACTTAACCGGACCAGCCATATAAATACTGTGGCTACAAGAGCAGGTCAGAGGCTGGGTATTCTGCGGCGAGTGACTCACCTCCTGACTCCCCAAAGCCTTTCCACCATCTACAAGGCACAAGTCAGGAGTGTGATGGAATACTCTCCACTTGCTTGGATGAGTGCAGCTCTAACAACACTCAAGAAGCTCGACACCATCCAAGATAAAGCAGCCCGCTTGATTGGCACCCCATCCACCACCCTAAACATTCACTCCCTTCACCACCGGCGCACTGTGGCTGCAGTGTGTACCATCCACAGGATGCACTGCAGCAACTCGCCAAGGCTTCTTCGACAGCACCTCCCAAACCCGCGACCTCTACCACCTAGAAGGACAAGAGCAGCAGGCACATGGGAACAACACCACCTGCACGTTCCCCTCCAAGTCACACACCATCCCGACTTGGAAATATATCGCCGTTCCTTCATTGTCGCTGGGTCAAAATCCTGGAACTCCCTTCCTAGCAGCACTGTGGGAGAACCGTCACCACAGGGACTGCAGCGGTTCAAGAAGGCGGCTCATCACCACCTTCGCGAGGGCAATTAGGGATGGGCAATAAATGCTGGCCTCGCCAGCGACGCCCACATCCCGTGAACGAATAAAAAAAAACTGGTGAAATGGGCAGACACATGGCAGATGAAATTTAATGCAGAGAAGTGTGAAGTGATACATTTTGGCAAGAACAATGAGGACGGGCAATATAAACTAAATGGTACAATTTTAAAGGGGGTGCAGGAAATTAGAGACCTGGGGGTGTATGTACACAAATCTTTGAAGGTGGCAGGACAAGTTGAGAAGGCTTTTAAAAAAACCTATGGGATCCTTGGCTTTATTAATGGAGGCATAGAGTACAAAAGCAAGGAAGTTGTGCTAAACCTTTATAAAACACTGTTAGGCCTCAGCTGGAGTATTGTGTTCAATTCTGGGCACCGCACTTTAGGAAGGATGTCAAGGCCTTAGAGAGGGTGCGGAAGAGATTTACTGGAATGGTGCCAGGGATGAGGGACTTCAGTTAATGTGGAGAGACTGGGGTTGTTCTCCTTAGAGCAGAGAAGGTTAAAAGGAGATTTGATAGAGGTGTTCAAAATCATGAACAGTTTTGATAGAGTAAACAAGGAGAAACTGTTTCCAGTGGCAGACGGGTCGGTAACCAGAGGACACAGATTTAAAGTGATTGGCAAAAGAACGGAGGCGACATGAGGAAAAACATTTTTATGCAGCGAGTTGTTATGATATTTGTCTGAAAGGGCGATGGAAACAGATTCAACAGTAACTTTCAAAAGGGAATTGGATAAATACTTGAAGGGAAAAAATTTGCAGGGCTACGGGGAAGGAGCAGGGGATTAATTGGATAGCTCTATCAAAGAGCCGGCACAGGCACGATGGGCCAAATGGCCTCCTTCTGTGCAGTATCCTTCTATGATTCTAGGAGGCGGATTCCAATTGTAAAGGGGGTGAACTGTGAGGGAAGATTAGAGAATTTCGAACTCGACAGGGAAAAGTGAAGGTGGGGACTACATCAACGTGCATAAGATGTTAAATGAAATAGACAGAACCCTGATCCGATCTTCATTGTCCAGATTTTTCAAATGCTCTGCTCAGTGGTTTCCCCATCTTCACCCTTCCTAAACCTCAGCCGGTGCCTCCCTCGGTAACGGCTGACGCCTGCCTCCACACTCTCTCTGTTAGGCCTTTGCTGCCTCCCTGTGGATGGTACTTAACACAGTTACCGTGGGAATGGAACCTGCAGTTTCTCTCACTGAGCTCAATTTCCTGTCGAAACCTTCAGAACTGATGGCCTCACCCCGGCAGCTCTCTGCTAAAGCTGCTCACAAGGAGCTTGGTTTCCTCTTTTGTGCCAAATGCTTCCTTCTTTCCCCCCTCAGTAACTCCTTATAAAGCCTCTCCTCTTTGGTAGCCTCTTCAGTGAAAACTGAGGCAAAGCATCTGTTCAGTGTCCCCGTCATTTCAGTATCATCTCCTGTGAGTTTCTCTTCGTGGCCCTATATCTTAATTCTCCAATTGTTGCTCATGTGCCTAAAGAATGATATTTATTTTTATATTCATTGATATTTTCATTTCATATTTCCTCTTTATCTTCCTAATTGTACTTTAACGTCTTTCCTCAGCTCATCATATTCTCTTCTGTCATCATCTCCTTTACTTTGTGTCTGCCTTTTTCTTTAGGTTCAATTTAATCCTCACCTCTTTATTTATCCATTGCATCTCATTCTTGGCGAGCTTGTTCTTAGCTTTAGTGGAATATATTTCTTCTGAACTCTATTGATTTCTCCTTTAAATATTTCTCACTGTTGAGCTACTTCTTTGTCTGTCAATATTTTTCTCTCATTTACCTTCCTTAACTCCATCCTTATTCCCTCGTTGTTAGCTTTTTTGCAATCTATTTGATCTTTGTACTATGAACTATGTACTATGTATATCTCTCAATCATTATCTTAAACCTTATTATATTGTAATCACTACCAAGAAAGAAAGAAAGATTTGCAGCGCCTTTCAAGACCTCAGCACGTCCCAAGGTGCTTGATAGCCGATTAAGTACTTTTGAAGTGCAGTCACTGTTGTAATCTAGGAAACGCGGCAGCCAATTTGTGCACAGCAAGATCCCACAAACAGCAATGTGATAAATGACCAGATAATCTGTTTTTCTTCAGTGATGTTTGTTGAGGGATAAATATTGGCCAGGACACCGGAAAAATTCTGCTGCTCTTCTTTTGAAATACTGTCATGGGATCTTCTATGTCTACCTGAGAGGCAGACGGGGCCTCGGTTTAATCTCTCATCCTTAAGACGGCACCTCTGACAGTGCAGCACTCCCTCAGTACTGGCACTGGGAGTGTCAGTCTAGATTTTGTGCTCAAGTCTCTGGTGGTATTTAGTATCATTGTCTAGTAAAATGCAGGGGCACCGAATCGAACCTTTGCTCGGGGGACCCCACGCAAGGGAAACACAGCTCCAGGATCTGGAGGCATGCAGGCTGTGTCCTTAGTGATAATTGAAATAGCCTGGAGTATAAACGTGAATCTTCACATTGCCAAAAGCATCCAAGAGTGCATAGAATCACATAGAATGTACAGCATAGAAACAGGCCATTCGGCCCAACAGGTCCATGCTGGTGTTTATGCTCCACTTGAGCCTCCTCCTACCCTATTTCATCTCACCCACTAACATATCCTTCTATACTTTCTCCCTCATGCGTTTATCTAGCTTCCCCTTAAAGGCATCTATGCTATTTGTCTCAACCACTCCTTGTGGTAGCGAGTTCCACATTCTCACCACTCTCTGGGTAAAGAAGTTTCTCCTGAATTCCCTACTGGATTTATTAGTGACTATTTTAAGTACACTCTTGGAATCAAATCCATTAAATGAGTGTATATTACGAATATTTAAGTGGTTCGTCCACTATGTCAATTCCGGTGAAATATCACAGATGGGGGGGGCGGGGTGGGGAGGTCAGTGGATATATAGGGAGAGGAAGGAAAGGACGTTAGTGATATAACAAGGAGGTTTCATTGAGTCACAGAATCGTACCAAGCATTGGAATACTCCAGGGAGATAAACTGGAATTATGTATTCTGGTTACTAAAATATTAAAAACGTCTTTAAGAAATAAAATCATAAAATTAAGGCATTATGTAGTAAGAAGTTAAAAAAAAACGACTAAATTATAACAGTAAAATAGTTAAAATCACAAGGCAAAACATGGATAGAACAGTATAAAAACATAAACGGTGCCACGTACAATTACGCATCTATGGACTCCAGAAAAATAAAACCATAAGTTAAAATAATGCATGATAAAATAGTTGAATCAAGTTCATACATAATTAAAAATGACCTAAACACAAAAATGCAAAATGATAAAATTATGTCCGTAAGTCCGTTAAAAGGGTGAGAATTTCTTCCTGAGTTGCTTTTGGTGAATATTGACGTCAACCGCACCAGCATACGAACACTCCTCAGGGGTCCCCTGGTCCTCGGGTTTGCCTCCGGGCCAATATTCCCAGATTGATTCCTGGTGGGCGCATGTTGATCTTTTCGAAATATCGCCCTCCGATGATCTTTAATGGAGTGCTGGCGCTGCAGGAGTCAGTCCATCGGTTCAGCTCTGTATTTTACGTCTGGGTCGCTGAGACCCACGGACGGGGAGGTTTTTTTTGCCCGGAAATCCCAACCAGAAATGAGCGGACTCAATTTTCTTTCTGTTTCCCTCCTGTGGGAGGTGATCTCCGCCAGATCGCCCTGCTGTATTCTAGGATCAACTGAATACCCCCGCTGGATCTCCGCAGATCACTCTTCATTCTTTCTAAGTTCCTTGAACAGCCCATTTAGCCAACGTTTGTATGTTGTTACTAGTGGGACCATGAGGGGGCACAGCTCACTGTGACCAAGAACTTAGAGGAGGGTCGCAGCTACCTTAACTATTACTCTCCCAAGAGACTTAAGAGAGTCATAGTTACTCCTGCCTAGTGGCTCCTAGATCTGGTCTAGCCCGCAAGTGGAAACATCTTTGCTACGTCTGCCCTGTCAAACCCTTTCATAATCTTAAAGATCTCTATAAGGTCACCCCTCAGTCTTCTCTTTTCTAGAGAAAAGAGCCCCAGCCTGTTTAGTCTTTCCTGATACTTACTAGGATGCTACCGAGACTTGATGGTTTGACTTATAGGGAGAGGTTAGATAGACTGGGACTTTTTTCCCTGGAGAGTAGGAGGTTAAGGGGTGATCTTATAGAAGTCTATAAAATAATGAGGGGCATAGATAAGGTAGATAGTCAAAATCTTTTCCCAAAGGTAGGGGAGTCTATAACAAGGGGACATAGATTTAAGGTGAGAGGGGAGAGATACAAAAGGGTCCAGAGGGGCAATTTTTTCGCTCAAAGGGTGGTGAGTGTCTGGAACGAGCTGCCAGAGGCAGTAGTAGAGGCGGGTACAATTTTGTCTTTTAAAAAGCATTTGGACAGTTACATGGGTAAGATGGGTATAGAGGGATATGGGCCAAGTGCAGGCAATTGGGACTAGCTTAGTGGTATAAACTGGGTGACATGGACATGTTGGGCCGAAGGGCCTGTTTCCATGTTGTAAACTTCTATGATTCTATAACCTCTCAGTTCCGTTACGATCCTTGTAAATCTTTCTTGCACCTTCTCCAGTGCCTCTATATCCTTTTTATAATATGGAGACCAGAACTGTTCACAGTACTCCAAGTGTGGTCTAACCGGTACAAGTTTAAGATAACTTGTTAACTATAAATATTTGCCACTGAAACAGGAGGAGGAGGAGCCAATGTTGCACAACCTTAGCAGGAAGTGGTTCTGCATCCTAAATACAGCATGTGTTGAAATGCCTTACCCTGTACACTGCCTGCGTTTTCTCTTAGGGGGTGGAAGTAAAGTCCACATCACTTCTGCAAAGCTCACGTACAAACATGTGACTTGTCCTCACTGAGTTCCCCTACGCCCTATTTTTGCATAGGCGAATTCGCATGGGAACTTCCCAAAACGCAGTCCCCGCTGGGCGTGCTAGATTCCGGAATCAGCCTGCAATATAAAATGAGCTGAGGTGTAGCAGTCTGCTTCCAAATCTTAGATAATGTACAGGTTAACGCCTGCCTGGTATAGCACGCACAGGAATGCAGGGGGGGTGGGGTCATTTTAATCTAACTAGCCGGACCGAGGGATCGCACCAAGGGCTGCGGGCTGGGTACTTTGGGGGCATGTCTCACAGGGCACGTTGTCCTAATCTCAGCTCAGCACCGACATTTCTAAACCACTCCCCGGGCTCCGACTCGATTAGGGAGAGTTTCCGTAGGATGATTGAAATTACTGCACAGGAGGAGGCCATTCGGCCCCCAGTGCCTGTACTGGCACTCTCTCCCGTAACCCCATTCCCCTGCACATCCTTTTACATTCCTCCTGTTTCAAATATTCATTCCATTCTCTGTCAGCCTAGATTACCTGCTCGAGTCTCTGGAGTGGGGTTTGAACCCACGGGCCCCGATTTCGAAAGGGAGGGGAGGGGCGGTAATGGCGCCCGCGAGCCCCGGGGACGTGGAGGCCCGGCCCGATCTTAACGGCAAGGCCTCATTACCATAAATGCCTCAATCCGGCCAGATCCACTATCTGGCCGGTGGGAGGGAGCGGGAAAATCGGGCGGCAGGAGGCCGCAGCCGGGGACCCAGGTAAGTGGTGATGCTGGGTGCAGGGGTGGTGGGGGGGGGGGGGGTGCAAGGGAGGCCCAAGGCTTCCTCGTGAGTTATAATCGGGGTCATAATCTCTGACTCAGAGGCGTACTGCGCCAAACGTACATCTTTCGTGTTCCGGTGGTCCTAGCGGGGAAAGGCCCACTCACAGAGGGTATGGATTAGCGATCAGCTCTCTGTCCCTGTGCTCCCTGAGAACAAGTCTCCCTGCTGGGATCGTGGAATTACCTCCATTATTTCTGTACTTCAAGAGTTAATGGAACTCAAGGCTGTGCAGCCAAACACAGCCACTGGATGGCATTGTGTTTTCCACCGAGCCTACAGGGTCCCTCAGGTTGATCACTTGGTGTTTAATACCTGTGTCGCACCGCACACTGTCTGTCTTCAAAGAAAGAAAGACTTGCATTTTATTTAGCGCCTTTCAAGGCCTTGGGACTCCCCACAGCACTTTATAGCCAATGAAGTACTTTTGTTGAAGTGCAGTAACGGTTGTAATGTAGGGAAACACGGCAGCCAATTTGCACCCACAGCAAGGTCCCACAATGCGGTATTTACCAGCTAATCTGTTTAGTGATAAATATCGGCCAGGACACTGGGGAGAACTCCCCCGCTCTTCTCCAAAGTAGTGCCGTGGGATCTTTTACGTCCAGCAGAGAGGGCAGAGGGGGCCTCGTTTTAATGTCTCATCCGAAAGACGGCACCTCCGACAGTGCAGCACTCCCTCAGTAGTGCACTGGGAGTGTCAGCCTGGATTATGGGCTCAAGTCTCTGGGTTGGGACTTGAACCCACAACCTTCTGACTCAGAGGCGAGAGTCACACTGCTGATCCAAGGCTGATATACAATCTTAATGGTATTACTGCACTATTTGAAGAAGTAATTATGTCATATCAACATCCAATCTTTTGGCGTAAGAATTTGCCCATTAAGCTTTCTTTGACAAATACAGCACTGATAGTTTTACCTTGTTTGAATTGAAAGAGGAAGAATCTCAACCACCTCCGCTTTTTCTTTCCATGTCAACTTCTAGTTGTTTAGACTTTCAACAATAGTACAAAAGAGACACTTCACCAACCAGCACATGTACATTAACTCCCTGACGGTTACTGTGTATGTACGAGCTCCTGGTGTCTGGTCTCATTTTCATTCCTCAACCAGCACCACTAATGTAGATGAACAGGTCAGTTATCTCATTTGTTATTTGCGGGATCTTGCTGTGTGCAATTGGCTGCCAAGTTTGCCTACTTAGCAACAGCGATTGCACTCCAAAAGTTAATTTGTTGGCGGTAAAGTGCTCTGGGACGTCCCGAGGACGTGAAAGGCGCTAAATAAATGCAAGTCTTTCTTTTTTACCGTTACTTATATTCTCACCATAACCACAGTTTTGAGATGAACGACAAATAAAAGGAACTTCCAGCTTTTCAAAGTTTGCAGTTGACACGAAATTCGGAAATGTAAACAATGAGGAGGATAGTAACAGACTTCAGGGGGACATAGACAGACTGGTGAAATGGGCAGACACATGGCAGGTGAAATTTAACGCAGAGAAGTGTGAAGTGTTGCATTTTGGTAGGAAGAATGAGGAGAGGCAAAAAAACTAAATGGTAAAATTTTAAAGGGGGTGCAGGAACAGAGAGACCCGGGGGTGCGCATACACATGTCTTTGAAGGTGGCAGGACAAGTTGAGAAGGCTGTTAAAAAGGCATATGGGACCCTGAGCTTTATTAATAGAGGCATAGAGCACAAAAGCAAGGTAAGTTATGATAAACCTTTCTAAAACACTGGTTAGGCCCCAGCTGGAGTATTGTGTTCAATTCTGGGCACTGCACTTTAGGAAGGAAGTCAAGGCCTTAGAGAGGGTGCAGAAGAGATTTACTAGAATGGTACCAGGGATGAGGGACTTCAGTTATATGGAGGGTTTGGAGAAACTGGGGTTGTTCTCCTTAGAACAGAGAAGGTTAAGTGGAGACATAGGTTCTGCACAGGGGCGTCTGACAGACTGTCATGTTTTTCATTTATATTTGTTTTTTGTTAAAGTCACATTAAATGTTATCGTTCTCACCACTCCTGCCACGCCTTGCCCATCCTTGGCTGGCTTTTGCGATAGGGCCCTTTCTTTTTTTTTATTCGTTCATAGGATGTGGGCGCGTCTTGAGAAGGTGGCGGTGAGCCGTCTTCTTGAACCGCTGCAGTCCGTGTGGTGAAGGTTCTCCCACAGTGCTGTTAGGAAGGGAGTTCCAGGATTTTGACCCAGCGACGATGAAGGAACGGCGATATACTTCCAAGTCGGGATGGTGAGTGACTTGGAGGGGAACGTGCAGGTGGTGTTGTTCCCATGTGCCTGCTGCCCTTGTCCTTCTAGGGGGTAGAGGTCGCGGGTTTGGGAGGTGCTGTTGAAGAAGCCTTGGCGAGTTGCTGCAGTGCATCCTGTGGATGGTACACACTGCAGCCACAGTGCGCCGGTGGTGAAGGGAGTGAATGTTTAGGGTGGTGGATGGGGTGCCAATCAAGCGGGCTTCTTGATGCACCATGAACGGAGACACTTGATGCCACCCATTGGGTCACTTTACAGTTGGTGTATGTGTCATTGCAGGACTGTTTTGTGCAGGGGGGTGGGGGGCTGGTGTGGGCGCTGCTCTTTCCAGGTGATCTGAGGATCACCTGAGACCTGAGGTGATCTGAGGACTGGACTCTTCACACTTTCTGATGTTAGGAGAACCGTTCACATATCAGTGACTCCCTGGCCTCACGAGCAGCCAGGTGAGCCGCTGCTCTGCCCATGGGTTCGTCGTCCTCCTCCTCCTCCTCCTCCTCCTCCTCCTCCTCCTCCTCAATGCGGATGGCAGATGTGGATGTGGCCTCCTGTTGTGCCATGTTGTGCAGGACACAACACACTACTATAATGCGTCCCACTCTGTCTGGTGCGAATTGAAGCGCTCCCCCAGATCGATCAAGGCACCTAAATCGCACACGGTGATGGGGTCCCTCAGAGGTGTCATGAGCCCCATGAGGTCGTAGGCCAAAAGCATCTAAGCAGTCAGGGCATGAACATGAGCAACCTGCCACAACCTCTGCAGCAGCCACAGGGGACGCACCACGTAGAAGCAGTAGGAAGAGAAAGGCTAAAGATTTGTGATCACAAAGGGTTTGCACGAGGGTGTCTGACAGACGGTCATGTTTTTCATTTTTATTTGGTTTTTGTTAAAGTCACATTAAATGTTATCGTTCTCACCACTACTGCCATGCCTTGCCCATCCTTGACTGGCTTTTGTGATAGGGCCCTTTCATGCACTTCATCATGAACGGTGACACTTGATGCCACCCAGTGGGTCACTTTACTGGTGCATTTGTCATTGCAGGACTGTTCTGTGCAGGGGGGGTGGGGGGCTGATGTTGACGCTGGTCTTTCCAGGCGGTGAGAGGGCTGGACTCTTCTCGCTTTCCGATCTTACGAGAACCGTTCACATATGAGCGACTCCCTGGCCTCACGAGCAGCCGGGTGAGCCGCTGCTCTGCCCTCCTCCTGCTCCTCCTCCTCCCGCATCCTCCTCAATGAGGATGGCAGATGTGGATGGTCGATGAGGGGATGGGGTCTCCTCAACCAGTACCCCTCTCTGTTGTGCAGGACACAACACACTACTATAACGCGACCCACTCTCGCTGGTGCGTACTGATGCGCTCCCCCAGAACGATTGAGGCACCAAAATCGCATCTTGAGCAGCCCTATCGCATGTTCAATTATAGACCTGGTGGCGATGTGGCTGTCGTTATATCGACGCTCTTGCTCGCTGATGGGGTTCCTCAGAGGTGTCATGAGCCATGTGTGCAGGGGAGATCCCTTGTCCCGGAGGAGCCAGCCCTTAAGGGTATTCGGTGTGTGGGAGAGGCCCAGGATGTTGGATTCCCTCAGAATGAAAGAATCATGACAGCTGCCAGGGAATCTGGTGCAAGCGTGAAGGGATCTTTTGCGGTGGTCACAAATGAGCTAAGCGTTGACAGAGTGATACCCCTTTCTGTTGATGAACAGTCCTGGTTCGTGCTATATGTGTGCAATCCTGTACCCGTGGGAAGCCAGCCACAGAGTGGAATCCCACTGCCCTCTCCGTCAGGCTGAGGTCGTCCATGGGGAAGCTGACGTATTGCGAGGCCCTGCGAAACAAGCCGTCGGTGACCTGCCTTATGCACTTGTGTGCAGACGACTGAGAGACCCCGGTGATGTCACCGGCGGCGCCCTGGAATGATCCGGAAGGTGAAGAAGTTGAGGGCAGTGGTCACTTTAACTGAGACGGGTAATGGGGTGCCGCGAGGCCCAGCCGGGAGCAGCTCGGCATGAAGGAGGCCGCGGATGTCTGCGACCACCTGGCGACTCACTCTCTGCCTCCGTATGCACTGCTCCTCAGAGAGGTCCAGGAAGCTGAGCCTCAGTCTGACAAGGGTAGTGCCTCCTGCGACGTCGCTCCCTCTGTTTTTCCCCTCTGTGCTCTTGTGCAGGTGCCTGTGGCGCAGCACTGTGTTGTGGAGCTGCAAGTGGCGGAAGTGCACGCCGTGCCCGGCGAGGACGGTGATGTTGCTCGTCCTCGGACGTACTGGTGAATGCAGCCATCGCACCCGCCCCCCCCCTCCGCCCTCCATCCCGATGGTGTCAGTTTGAGGGGGTCCGAAAAGTTGATAAACGTGTGTAAACAGAACAATTCTGAGTGGAAACCAAGAGTTTTCAGTCTAAACACAAAGGTCTCCCAGCCAAAAGTTTGTCTGAGAGAACTGAGTGCCCTGCTGGAATAACTCACCTTTTATCTCCATCTGTCAAACAGGCATTTAAATGTCCAAATGGCTGCCGGCTGAAACACGACTCCTTCAACATGGAGCGTTTCACACAGCACGGGAAAGACGCTGAGTCAGAATGAAAGTACATTCCCTGCCTCAATCACCATAAAATTAAGTACTTTCACAAGTTTAACTACCTTAATGACTGCTTTAAATATCAGTTCTCCGGCTTTAATTGCCAGTGGGACTTTCCAGATTCCTGAAGTGCACACAGATGCGCCTGTGTGAAACGCGGAAGTCAGCGGGTTGGAGCCGGCTTCCTTATCAGCTACGGATTTTCCTGATTTTCGTTGCCCGCCCCGCCCCCCCAAACACACTCGGACTTCCATTTGAAAATTGAGCCCATAGAAAGGTTACAGCACGGATGGAGGCCATTCGGCCCATCGATGCAAGAGCAATCCAGTCAGTCCCACTCCACCGGCTTATCCCTGTAGCCCTGCATATTTTTCCCTTCAAGTACTAATCCAGTTCCCTTTTGAAGGCCATGATTGAATCTGCCTCCACCACCCCCTCGGGCAGTGCATTCCAGATCATAACCACTCTCTGTGTAAAAAAGTTTTTCCTCATGTCACCTTTGGTTCTTTTGCCACTCACCTTAAATCCATGTCCTCTGGTTCTTGACCCTTTCGCCAATGGGAACAGTTTCTCTCTATCTACTCTGTCTAGACCCTTCAGAGTAGAGGAGTGCAACCTAATGCAAATAGATTTAGGTGCACTAGAGGAATGGGCCATACAATGGAAAATAACATTTAACCTAGATAAATGTAGTAACTCATCAGTTTGTAAACATAGGGACCGCGATGTCTGATCTCCATTCAGACTCCGTGCAGACAGCAGACTGCAAATAACAAGTACTGGCTACCTTTAAGAGATTCTGGGCGCTAAATTGGGCCGTGTAGCACCCGTTGTTTCGGCACTACACGGCCTCTCTGACATCCAAGATGGCGTCTTGGATGCGCAAGCACGTTTCCAGCGTGATGTGTGCTGGACGCCATCTTGGTATAGGAGTTAGTGCAGGCGCAGAGAACGAATGCTGGGATCATGTAAAGTAGGGAGAAAAAGGCTTCAATCAGTGTGCAACGCTGATTTAAAGTGATAGACACCATTTTGGGACTTAACGCTCAACTCAACGCACAGTCTTAACCCCGACCATTTGAACGTGTCTTAGAGTGCCTGGAGGACCCCCCCACCAGTGCTATTTAAAGCAACCATGCAGGATTTACAGGTTAGTGGCCGGATTATTGCTTCTGGCTGCTGAGACATTTGTAACTGTTTTTGGAGGTCTCCTATACTTTAATACTAGTATGCGGGGACATAGCCTAACATTTAGAGCCAGGACGTGCAGGAGTGAAGTTAGGAAATGCTTCTACACGCAAAGGATGGGAGAAGTTTGGAACACTCTTCTGCAGACAGCAGTTGATGCTGGCTCACTTGTGAATGTTAAATCTGAGATTGATAGATTCCTGTGAACCAAGGGTATTAAGGGATATGGGGCTAAGGCGGGTTTTAGGAGTTAGGTCACAGATCCACCATGATCTCACTGAATGCTGCAACAGCCTCGAGGGGCTAAATGCCACTGCCACTTGCTACCTCCTGATATACACCACCTTCTCCTGCAAGAAAGCGGAACGTGTGTCTGGGTGATGTGCCTGTCATGTTAAATAGCTGCCAGTATGTGTGGCCTGTGAGTTGTGGGTGGGCGGCTTGCCACAGTGGTAATGTGTAAGGGCAAGAGGAAGCATCTGGTTGGAAGAGTTGAGTACTGGTGGAAAGAGTTTGTTGGTATGTGGGGGATGGGGTGTAGTGCGTGGAGCAGTTGGTAGGAGACGCCACTTGACAGTTGACCTCACTCACCTCAACCACTCATGTCAAAGCATTGAAATTCTTCCTGCACTGCATCCATGTTCATGATGCTGTGCGCCTGGCATTGACTTCATCCCCCGCTGCCTTCCATTGCTTTTGGGTATATGTCTGGAGGGCCTCTTGCCTCCCACCCCCCACGGATACAGGATGTCCCTCCTTCTGCCCACCTCTTGCACCAAGGCCTCTAGTGCATCAGCAGAGAACCTTGGTGCACGCACTCTCGCAGGCCTGGTACCAACTCAGATTGGTGAGGTCTGGCGTGCAGATTGTAGGATGCGCAGGGGTCATTGGGCGTGGGGTAATAGCGCATTACTCTACCTGCGCCCAAAAACGGCACTTATCCAATTTTCCCCCCACTCTCCCTTTAAGAGATTGCTTCTGCCCCTGCTGGTGGAAAAGTGCACATTTACTTCAATTGTCGTTCCACAGGCCAGATGACGTTCTCGTCCTGCCTGTGCAGGGACCATCGGGTGCGGGTTAATAACAGATCGCGCTACCCGCTCCCAATAATAGGTGTTATCCAATTTTTTTTTCCCTCCAAAAAATCCGGGACAAAATTATGGGTTAATAAATGAAAGCCAGCACGGATTTGTTAAAGGCAAATCTTGTTTGACTAACTTGATTGAATTCTTTGATGAAGTAACGGAGAGGCTTGATGAGGGTAGTGCGGTTGATGTTGTGTATATGGACTTTCAAAAGACGTTTGATGAAGTATCACATCGTAGACTTGTTAGCAAAATTAAAGCCCATGACATTAAAGGGACAGTGGCTGTTAGGATTCGAAATTCAGTAAGGGAATGAAAGCAGAGAGTAGTGGTGAATGGTTGATTTTCAGAATGGAGGGAAGTTTACAGTGGTGTTCCCCAGAGGGCAGTAATTAGGACCACTGCTCTTTTTGATATATATTAATGACCTGGATTTGGACATAGAGGGTATGATTTCAAAGTTTGCAGATGACACAAAACTCGGAAATGTAGTAAACAATGTGGAGGATAGTAACAGACTTCAGGAGGACATAGACAGACTGGTGAAATGGACAGACACGTGGCAGATGAAATTTAATGCAGAGAAGTGTGAAGTGATACATTTTGGTAGGAAATGTGAGGAGAGGCAATATAAACTAAATGGTACAATTTTAAAGGGATTGCAGGAACAGAGAGACCTGGGGGTGTATGAACACAAGTCCTTGAGGGTGGCAGGACAAGTTGAGTAGGCTGTTAAAAAGTTATGGGATCCTTGACTTTATAAATAGACACATAGAGTACAAAAGCAAGGAAGTTGTGCTAAACCTTTATAAAACACTGGCTAGGCCACAGCTGGAGTATTGTGTTCAATTCTGGGCACCGCACTTTAGGAAGGATGTCAAGGCCTTAGAGAGGGTGCAGAAGAAATTTACTAGAATGGTACCAGGGATGAGGGACTTCAGTTATGTGGAGAAACTGGGGCTGTTCTCCTTGGAGCAGAGAAGGTTTAAGGGGAGATGTGATAGAGATGTTCAAAATCATGAACGGTTTTGATGGAGTAAATAAGGAGAAACTGTTTCCAGTGGCAGAAGGGTCGGTAACCAGAGGACACAGGTAAATGGCAAAAGAACCGAAGGTGACATGAGGAAAAATTTTTTTACGCAGCGAGTTGTTACGATCTGGAATGCGCTGCCTGAAAGGGCGGTGGAAGCAGATTCAATAATAACTTTCAAAAGGGGATTGGGTAAATACTTGAAGTGGAAAAAAATTACTGGGCCTTGGGGGCAAGACCAGGAGAATGGGACTAATTTGATAGCTCTTTCAAAGAGCCAGCACAAGAATGATGGGCCGAATGGCCTCCTCCTGTGCTGTATCATTCTATGATACTATGATTCTAAATATCTTGCTCTGTTTACAGGTCAAAGCCGAGTGGGCAATACAGTCGCCAACCCTCTAGGATTGTCCTGGAGTCTCCGGGAATTGAAGATTAATCTCCAAAGCACTTCTGGTAGGAAATCCTGAAGAAAAATCATCTGGACTTTCAAAATATTGTGCGTTTTTAAAAATTTTTCTTTGAATACTGTCGTTTATTAGTTATAAAAAAAACATCGGAGAGGGGGAGAAAAGAGTTGTTGGACTGAAGTTGAGAATCATCCAATTGGGTAACAAAGAGCCTGTTCGCTTCTCAATTGGCCGTGAGAAGGTGGAGTGACGTGAGGATTGGTCATGTTGGTCGACCAATGGCGGAGGCAGGCCAGGGGGCGGTGGGAGGTCATGTGATGGGACCAGAGTTGGCGATACCAGCAGGAGAGCGCTAGGGCGGGAGGTGTGTAAGGGTTGCACTCTCCCTTTGAGGAGATGGCATGAGCAGCAGGAGCGGATTCTACAATCGGTTGCAGTGCCCATGGATTTGGTGGGGGGGGTGGGTTTGGGTAGAGGGGGTAACAAATACTTCCAGGCTCCTGCTCGCGATCGGCGTCCAGTGACTCGTGGGTGAAAAGTGCGGGTGGGACTGGGCGTTGGGTG
Source organism: Heptranchias perlo (assembly GCF_035084215.1). Classification (NCBI taxonomy): domain Eukaryota; kingdom Metazoa; phylum Chordata; class Chondrichthyes; order Hexanchiformes; family Hexanchidae; genus Heptranchias; species Heptranchias perlo. The sequence continues at coordinate 34,213,156 of NC_090353.1, forward strand.
AGGACGAGAACAGGCTTGGTTGTAATGCCCTCCACAGTCAAATAGCTTGCTAACACTCAGGCCATGAAAACCCATGGGAGGTTGGTGCCCCACCCTGGTGCGAGCGTTGGTATGTTGGCCGCGGTGCGGCCTCTGATGCTGACCCTGGGGAAGTGTGCAGGATCAGAGGGAGAGGGCATGAGTAATGACTTGGAGCATATCTGGGGTGACCCCCACCCCCTCTCCTCTCACCCCACCCCACTTCCCCCCCAATGAAGAGGCTGGAGATACTGATAAAGCTTACCAGATCGAGGTGGATGTACCGGGTCCCCACTTGGAGAAGGGAAGATGATGGCACCCTGTGTCAACAGGCCTCCCGTAACACATGAAAAAAATGCCGTGTTCCCTTCATATTGCCCCAGGTGGTCCCACATCCCCCTCTGTTGGTAAACTACGCTTGGAACCTGCGCAAACTCTATGCCGGGTCCAGACTGAGGTTCGGGGTCACAGGAACACCCGATTGAGGGAGCCCCCACTCCTAGGCTTAACCCTTTCCCCTCCCTTAGTGGCTCAGTGGGTAGCACTGTTGCCTCTGAATCAGAAGGTTGTGGGTTCAAATCCCACTCTAGGGACTTGAGCATGAAATCTAGACTGACTCTCCTAGTGCCAGCACTGAAGGAGTGCGGCACTGTCAGAGGTGCTGTCTTTTGGATGAGATGTTAAACCGAGGTTCCGTCTACCCTCTCAGGTGGACACAAAAGATCCCATGGCACTATTTTGAAGAACAGCAGGGGAGTTCTCCCCGGTATCCTGGCCAATATTTATCCCTCAACCAACATCATTAAAGCAGATTATCTGGTCGTTGCTGTTTGTGGGATCTTGCTGTGCGCAAATTGGCTGCTGCGTTTCCTACATTACAACAGTGACTACGCGTCAAAAAAGTTCTCGATTGGCTGTAAAGTGCTTTGGGATGTCCTGAGGTTATGAAAGGTGTGATTATAAATGCAAGTCTTTCCTTTTTACAACACCAAGTTATAGTCCAACGATTTTATTTGAAATCTACAAGCTTTCGGAGGCTTCCTCCTTCCTCAGGTAAATGAGCAGAGAAGGATAAGGGGAGATTTAATAGAGGTGGAGGTGATGACTCCTCGCAGGGGGTACAGTTCCACAAGAGCGAGAGCTCACTGACACCTCACCTAAGTGGTGAGCCTTCACGTGTGAGCCCTGACTGACTTATCAACATGCTATTCCACCGCGGGGTGGGGTGGGGGCATCCCGATCCCGTTTACTTACATGTAAAGGGAATGCTGGATAGCGATCAGAAGTGGGAACCCTGGCCGACTCCGATTTGTAGCTCCGCTTGCCGGCTGAGATCAGCTAATGCAGACTTGGGGTCTTTGATATCTGCACGGCCAGCTGCCTCCCAGTCTCAACCGTCCAATGTTCTGGCTGATGAAGAACGCAACGTTCTGTCTCAACCACAACCTCCTGCACAAATGCAAATAAAACCTCAACAAGCTGCGAAATAGCTTCAGAAAAAAGCTCCCTGCGAAAACTGACAGCTCAAAAAAAGAACAAAAAAAAAACCTGGTCTGAAGAGCAGGCAACTCGGCACATGGGTTAAAGTGTCAACTGCCTCAGATAACAACATGTACGTACAGATCACAGACCCAGTTGTGGAGCTGCTCTTGTTTTTAGCGTTCAGAAAACCCACAAGTCACATTTTTAAATTATCCATTCTCGGGATGTGGGCGTCGCTGGCGAGGCCGGCATTTATTGCCCATCCCTAGTTGCCCCCTTCAGAAGGTGGTGGTGAGCCGCCTTCTTGAACCGCTGCAGTCCGTGTGGTGAAAGTGCTCCCACCGTGCTGTTAGGTAGGGAGTTCCAGGATTTTGTCCTAGCGACAATGAAGGAACGGCGGATATACGTCCAAGTTGGGATGTCGTGTGTCTCGGAGGTGAACTCAGCTAGCGATGGGGATTTGCAATTGGACTCGGCCGGTATTCCCATTGCTGATCGCTTTCCAGCAATCCCAGCTGGATGTAAATGCGATTAGATGGGATCAGGATTGGCCGCAATGTCCCCACAACTCCCAACATAATCCAAGCTTTTTGTCTTCATGTCCTGAATAGTATTTATCATGGTTTCTTTGGGGCTGCTTATATAATTTAAATCCATATTCCCACCATAAGTGAAGTTCCACCTACTGCCAGATCTTTAGATTTTTTCCACCAATGAAGCAATGATTCATAGAATCGTACAGCACAGGAGGAGGTCATTCGGCCCATCGTCCCTGTGCCGGCTCTTTGAAAGAGCTATCCAATTAGTCCCACTCCCCTGCTCTTTCCCCATAGCCCTGTAATTTTTCGTTATCAAGTATATATCCAATTTGAAAGTTACTATTGAATCTGCTTCCACCTCCCTTTCAGGCAGCGCATTCCAGATCATCACAACTCGCTGCGTAAAAAAAATTCTCCTCATCTCCCCCCTGGTTCTTTTGCCAATTATCTCAATTCCATGTCGTCTGGTTACCGACCCTCCTGTCGCTAGAAACAGTTTCTCCTTATTTACTCTATCAAAACCCTTTGTAATTTTGAACACCTCTGTTAAATCTCTCCTTAACCTTCTCTGCTCTAAGGAGATCAACGTGACAGGAACATCCCTTCCCAAACCGCCAGGTCCCTGAATATAAATCCAGGACAATCCTGCAAATAAGGAATATAAACGCACTTCGGGCCAGGTTTCCGAGGCTTCAAGAGCTGAATCGCTGGGGTTTGGGAGGAGCCACATGTTTGGAGACCCTCACTCTAGTGCAGCATTTCTTGCACAAGTCTTGGCCCCAACTAAGGAACTGGAATGAGACCACCCTGCACATTGAGGAGATCTCCATTCCATCTGCTCGGGCTGTATTTCGCCCACTGGTCACTTTTAAAATGTGGCCATGCCGGAGTTATACTGCACCCGGTGTGAAGCACGGGCTGCGTCCTGGATAAATGGCCTCACGCTGGTTTCTTAAGTGCTTTCGGGAGTCAGCTTGGCGGGCAGATTCACAAGTTACACATGCCACTTTCATGCCAGTGCACATCGGAAACCATTTCACATCAATACAGAAATTATAGCATAAAGACAGGCCTCGATTTTAAAATTCTCATCCATGTGTTCAAATCCCACCGTGGCCTCGCCCCTCCCTATCTCTGTAACCTCCTCCAGCCCTACAACCCTCCGAGATCTCTGCGCTCCTCCAATTCTGGCCTCTAGTCTACCCCCGATTTTCATCGCTCCATCATTCTAAATAATGATTCGATCTGACTCCAACTGGATGTAGTGATAACTTCACACAAGGATCAACACATGCAAGTGTCTAAGCAGTAGTTGAAACATTTGCCTGAGGAAGGAGAAAATCTCCGAAAGCTTGTGAATTTAAAATAAAATTGCTGGACTATAACTTGGTGTTGTAAAATTGTTTACAATAAGCAGTAGTTATCAGTACAGAACAAGAATTATATTACCCGTTCCGTCCTGGGTAGAACGTGTGGTCCACTTTTCGCATCTCTGTCTTCTATTGCCTCTCACTCTTCTCACTTCTACACTTAACAAAGTCTCAGGCCCCTCCAATTATACCCCAAGAGAACGGAACTGTGGCAAACTCAGTTTTCCCCAATACGTCCCTTAATTTACCCAATCATATGGACAATGCGTAGTTCGTAGAATCATAGAAAGTTACGGCACAGAAGGAGGCCATTCGGCCCATCAAGTCCATTTCGGCCGAAAAAGAGCTATCCAGCTAAATCACACTTTCCAGCACTTGGTCCGTAGCCCTGTGGGTTACGGCACTTCAGGTGCACATCCAGGTACTTTTTAAATGAGTTGAGGGTTTCTGCCTCTCCCACCCTTTCAGGCAGCGAGTCCCACCACCCTCTGGGTGAAAAAATTTCTCCTCAGCTCCCTCTAATCCTTCTACCAATTACTTTAAATCTATGTTCCCTGGTCACCGACCCCTCTGCTAAGGGAAATTGGTCCTTCCTATCCACTCTATCTCGGTCCCTCATAATTTTATACGCCTCAATTAAATCTCCCCTCAGCCTCCTCTGTTCCAAAGGAAACAACCCCAGCCTATCCAATCTTTCCTCATGGCTAAAATTCTCCAGTCCTGACAACATCCTTGTAAATCTCCTTTGTACCCTCTCTAGTGCAATCACATCTTTCCTGTAGTGTGGTGACCAGAACTGTATGCAGTACTCAAGCTGTGGCCTAACTAGCGTTTTATACAGTTCTAGCATAACCTCCCTGCTCTTATATTCTACGCCTCGGCTAATACAGGAAAGTATCCCGTATGCCTTCTTAACCACCTTATCTACCCGTCCTGCTACCTTCAGGGATCTGTGGACATGCACTCCAAGGTCCCTCTGTTCCTCTACATTTCTCAGTATCCTCCCATTTATTGTGTATTCCCTTGCCTTGTTTGCCCTCCCCAAATGCATTACCTCACATTTCTCCGGATTGAATTTCATTTGCCACTTTTCTGCCGACCTGACCAGTCCATTGATATCTTCCTGCAGTCTACAGCTTTCTTCCTCACTATCAGCCACACGGCCAATTTTTGTATTATCTACAAACGTCTTGATCATGCCCCCCACATTTAAGTCCAAATCATTAATATATACCATAAAAAGCAAGGGACCTGGTACTGAGCCTTGCGGAACCCCACTGGAAACAGTCTTCCAGTCACAAAAACACCCGTTGACCATTACTCTTTGTTTCCTGCCACTGAGCCAATTCTGGATCCCACTAGCCACTTTCCCTTGGATCCTATGGGCTTTTACTTTTTTGACAGTCTGCCACATGGGACCTTGTCAAAAGCCTTGCTAAAATCCAGGTAGACTACATCAGACGCGTTTCCCTCATTGACGTTCCTTGTTACCTCAAAAAATTCAATCAAGTTAGTCAGACAAGACCCTCCCTTAACAAATCCGTGCTGACTGTCCTTGATCAACCCGTGCCTTTCTAAATGACGATTTATGCTGTACCTCAGAATTAATTCCAATAATTTGCCCACCACTGAGGTTAGACTGACTGGCCTATAATTACTCGGTCTATCTCTTTCTCCCTTTTTAAACAACGGTACAACGTTAGCAGTCCTCCAATCCTCCGGCCTGTAGCCAGGGAGGATTGGAAAATGATGGTCAGAGCCTCTGCTATTTCCTTCCTTGCTTCTCTTAACAGCCTGGGATACATTTCATTCGGGCCTGGTGATTTATTTACTTTCAAAGATGCTAAACCCCTCAATACTTCCTCTCTCGCCATGTTTATCTTAGCCAATATTTCACACTCCTCCTCCTTAACTATTATCTCTACATTGTCCCCCTCTTTTGTGAAGACAGAAGCAAAGTATTCATTAAGAACCATACCCACATCTTCCGTCTCCACACACAGGTTACCTTTTTAGTTTCTAATAGGCCCTGCTCTTTCCACAAGTGCGAGTGCTTTGTGGGCCCCCCTTATCTCTCCTTATCCCTAGAGCATCGTTTCTTCGTCCCTGCAGTTGATGAGTTATCCTCTAGGCCTTGAAGGTAATGGGAGTTCTAGCTAGCTTCATCATTCCAGTACCTCTGAAAGAGGAGAGATGTCGTCATGGTGCCTCCCTTAGTTGGCAATGACAGGATGCCCATAGCTCTCTGTAGCTGCAGTAAGTTAATTCAAAAGCAGTCTATTTGGTGACACAGAAATTTCAGCTAAAGACAGTCTATTTAACCCTTTGAAGCCTGGCTCCCCTAAATACCTTTTAAAACCTAAAACTTATATTTTCTTACACCGTTGACGGCCCTGCTTTCAGCTGCCTGGGCCCTAAACTCTGGAATTCCCTCCCTAAACCTCTCCACCTCTCTCTCCTCCTTTAAGACGCTCCTTAAAACCTACCTCTTTGACCAAGCTTTTGGTCACCTGTCCTAATATCTCCTTATGTGGCTCGATATCAAATTTTGCCCGATTACACTCCTGTGAAGCGCCTTGGGACGTTTTTACTATGTTAAAGGCGCTGTATAAATGCAAGTTGTTGTTGTCCAGGTGATAACTGTCCCCCTGGGCTAACGGCTGAAATGTAATTACACCTCTCAGACCACAGCGTGCAAGTAAATGCAGCAATAAAACTATTCCAATGCCAGGAATGGATTTATTTTTCTCTGCCTGCTCTTATCTCTACCTAGCCCTTTTAAAATATCCCATTTATCTTCTCTCTCTTTCTTCCTCCCCTCCCACTGTGCATTGGAGAAAGGAACCATCTTGAAAAGGGAAGGATTTTGTTTGGTTAAGTACTTGTTTCAAAGAACCAGTTTCCAGACCAGTCAAACAGCAGGACAGTGATGACTGACAATTCCTGTACGCCCAGCAAATTAAAGTCCACCTTCAGTCTGTTGAGGTTTAAGTTTGAGAAATGTCAGTCCACTGCTGGTATATCTCCTTTTCAAGCGGATGTAGTGTGACTCCAGCTGGTTTCCTGTACTGACCATTGTTCTTTACATTGTGTGTACAATGGCACAGTTGCCTGCTGCTGAATAATGTGGAAAGTTAATTTATTTAGGCCAGAATCAGCTCGTAGTATTGGGTTATCAGCTGGAGAGGATTGACAGATCCAGTGAACAGGCAATGCTCGTTACCAAGAGGTGAGATGTTTACTGTCACTTTAACTCAACCAGCAAGTGCGACAGGACTAAACTGGAAGGGTTAGTGGGAGGCAGGCATTGTTCAGTGTGGTGTCGAGCCCCGCAGACCAGGTTGATACCCCCCCCCCCCACCCCCCCTTCTTCGTGGAGGCAGCTGACCTTGGCCGCAGAAAACAGTAGGGTCACTTGATCTAGCGAGCAGTCCGATGGACCCGAAACCTGTCGCCCCGATTGCTGTCCGGGAAGGGGCCCTCCGCATTCCATCCTGAGGGATGGCGAGTGTTTGTGTGTGTGTGTGTGTGTGTGTGTGTGTGTGTGTATAGTGTGTGTGTGTGATAAGAACAGGATGAGGCTGAGCTCTGAGATCCTGCACTGTGAGCAGTCCGCTGGCTCTCGCTCAATAACAGCCACTAGAGTGAGGTCAAAGAAAAAGAAAAGAATGAAAAGATTTTGTTAACAAACAACAACACCTTGTTTTTATATATTTATATAGCGCATTGACGTAGTAAAACGTCCCAGGATGCTGCATAGGAGCGATTATCAGACAAAATTTAACATCGAGCTGCATAAGGAAATATTAGGACAGGTGACCAAAAGCTTGGTCAAAGAGGCAGGTTTTAAGGAGAGTCTTAAAGGAGAGAGAGAGGCGGAGAGGTTTCGGGGGGGAATTCCAGAGCTTAGGGCCCAGGCAGCTGAAGGCACGGCAGCCAATGGTGGAGTGATTAAAATCGGGGATGCGCACGTGGCAAGAATTGGAGGAGCGCAGAGATCTGGGAGGGTTGTAGGGCTGGAGGAGGTTACAGAGATAGGGAGGGACGAGGCTGTGGAGGGATTTAAAAACAAGGATGAGAATTTTAAAATCAAGACGTTCCCGGACCGGGAGCCAATGTAGGTCAGTGAGCACAGGGGTGATGGGTGAACGGAACTTGGTGTGAGTTAGGATACGGGCAGCAGAGTTTTGAATGAGCTCAAGTTTATGGAGGGTGGAAGATGGGAGGCCGGCCAGGAGGGCATTGGAATAGTCGAGTCTAGAGGTAACAAAGGCATGGATGAGGGTTTCAGCAGATGAGCTGAGGCAGGGGCGGAGATGGGCGATGTTATGGAGGTGGAAGTAGGAGATGGAACGTTGGAGAACACGTCAATAACACAGGTAAACTTTGACACAATTAAGCAATCAAATATATTTGTAGTTCCCAAGACATCTTATGCTGTTGACATTGGCCTGGAAAGGAGCATCGAGAGTGGAATGTCAATCATTGCTTTGTATTGATTGCCGCCATGTAAACACACAAATCTAACTTAAAAAAGGAACAATGGCCCTTGTCTCTACAGGGGAAAAAATTCAGCTAGAGTTCCTGCTCCTGATCGCTGTACGGTGACACTTGCTAGAATGAGCCCATGTGCAGATAGAAACATAGAAAATAGGAGCAGGAGTAGGCCATTCGGCCCTTCGAGCCTGCTCCGCCATTCAATATGATCATAGCTGATCCTCTATCTCAATACCATATTCCCAATGTTGGGATCCTCTATCTCAATACCATATTCCCAGTGTTGGGATCCTCTATCTCAATACCACATTCCCAATGTTGGGATCCTCTATCTCAATACCATATTCCCAGTGTTGGGATCCTCTATCTCAATACCACATTCCCAATGTTGGGATCCTCTATCTCAATACCACATTCCCAATGTTGGGATCCTCTATCTCAATACCATATTCCCAATGTTGGGATCCTCTATCTCAATACCATATTCCCAATGTTGGGATCCTCTATCTCAATACCACATTCCCAGTGTTGGGATCCTCTATCTCAATACCACATTCCCAATGTTGGGATCCTCTATCTCAATACCATATTCCCAATGTTGGGATCCTCTATCTCAATACCACATTCCCAATGTTGGGATCCTCTATCTCAATACCACATTCCCAATGTTGGGATCCTCTATCTCAATACCGAATTCCCAATGTTGGGATCCTCTATCTCAATACTGTATTCCCAATGTTGGGATCCTCTATCTCAATACCATATTCCCAATGTTGGGATCCTCTGACTGAATACCATATTCCCAATGTTGGGATCCTCTATCTCAATACCATATTCCCAATGTTGGGATCCTCTATCTCAATACCATATTCCCAATGTTGGGATCCTCTATCTCAATACCATATTCCCAGTGTTGGGATCCTCTATCTCAATACCATATTCCCAATGTTGGGATCCTCTATCTCAATACCATATTCCCAATGTTGGGATCCTCTATCTCAATACCATATTCCCAATGTTGGGATCCTCTATCTCAATACCATATTTCCAATGTTGGGATCCTCTATCTCAATACCATATTCCCAATGTAGGTGTTGGGTAAGAACAGAACTGGGCTTGGTTGTGATGCCCTTCCTGAGTCATATAGCCTGCCAACTATTACTCATGTGACTGGCTGTTTGGCCAAGGCACGCAAAGGAAGGAAAGTGGAAGACAGGGGAGAGGGTGGTTAAAAAAAAACTGTCTGTTGCTGAACCAGTCCACAGTACCATCGCAACGAGGCATACTTCATAAGGCAGTGAGTATTACATTGCTAAGGCTTGATTGACCCATGCCTCTGAGCCCCGAGTGTATTCTGAGCAAACACTGAGCTGAGGTTGGGTGCCTCTCCATTTAACTTTGTTTCTATCTATTCAAATTCTTTACTTAATTTTAAAATCCTTTGCTTACCCTTTTCCATTCATTCCAGACATCCATTTTGAAAGTGGAAAGCAACTTGAGGCAACTGAGCTTTTCTTGGTTGAAACCCACCTTTAAAGACAGGTTTTTATCATTTAACATAAACGGGTTAGCATCTCTGTTTAAAGAGAAGAGAGAGCATTAAACATTCATATGATAACATCATTACAGTAATTTCTATCCTAATGGGGGAGGGGGAGTGGAGCCAATCAGGAAGAGCTATTGTTCTTCTCTTAACAGATTCAGAGTAAAGCTCCCTCTACACTGTCCCATCAAACGCTCCCAGTGCAGGTACAGCATGGGTTAGATACAGAGTAAAGCTCCCTCTTCACTGTCCCATCAAACACTCCCAGGGCAGGTACAGCATGGGTTAGATACAGAGTAAAGCTCCCTCTACACTGTCCCATCAAGCACTCCCAGGGCAGGTACAGCATGGGTTACATACAGAGTAAAGCTCCCTCTTCACTGTCCCATCAAACACTCCCAGGGCAGGTACAGCATGGGTTAGATACAGAGTAAAGCTCTCTCTACACTGTCCCATCAAACACTCCCAGGGCAGGTACAGCATGGGTTAGATGCAGAGTAGCGCTCCCTCTACACTGTCCCATCAAACACTCCCAGGGCAGGTACAGCACGGGTTAGGTACAGAGTAAAGCTCCCTCTACACTGTCCCATCAAACACTCCCAGGGCAGGTACAGCACGGGTTAGATACAGAGTAAAGCTCCCTCTACACTGTCCCATCAAACACTCCCAGGGCAGGTACAGCACGGGTTAGATACAGAGTAACGCTCCCTTTACACTGTCCCATCAAACACTCCCAGGGCAGGTACAGCACGGGTTAGATACAGAGTAAAGCTCCCTCTACACTGTCCCATCAAACACTCCCAGGGCAGGTACAGCACGGGTTAGATACAGAGTAAAGCTCTCTCTACACTGTCCCATCAAACACTCCCAGGGCAGGTACAGCATGGGTTAGATACAGAGTAACGCTCCCTCTACACTGTCCCATCAAACACTCCCAGGGCAGGTACAGGGTTAGATACAGAGTAACGCTCCCTCTACACTGTCCCATCAAACACTCCCAGGGCAGGTACAGCACGGGTTAGATATAAGTGGAACACCTTTAAAGGTATAATGCTGAGCACGCAGATTCGAACATATCGAAAATCATCAAGCTCAGACTAAGCAACTGTGACTCTAAATGGGTTAACAAACAAATTAAAAGCGAGTTAAAGAGGAAAAATGACCTAGAAATCCTGTAGGGATTCACTGGAATCATTTAAAGAAAATGCAGGAAGATACTATAGGGTAATTAAAGAGGCAAAGAGAGATATAGAAAAAAGCATAACAGCTGAGACTAACGATAACAGTAAATAATTCTTTCAGAACCACAACAGTAAGAGGGGAGTCGGAGAAGATGCAAATGCAAGATGAAACTGAGGACAAAAGTAAGATAGTAAATATTCTGAATGAATACTTCCTGCAAGAATTCACAAGGAAACAGCAGCAACATGTTCTCTCCAAACTAAGGGATCCCAAGTAAAATCGATGACTTCAATATAAATGAGATCGAAGGCTAAAAAGAGACTCAGCGATAAATGGTATTTATCCCCGAGTGCTGAAAGAGACCAGGGAAGAGATTTGTGAGGCATTGACAATCATTGTAAGGGAGTTCATTCACACTGGGGAAGTACCAGAAGATTAGAAACAGGAGAAAAGGGTGAAAAAACCCCAGATACGGGCAACTACAGACCCATTAGTCTCACTTTCATTCTATGTAAATTAATGGAATCGATTATCAGGAGTAAATTTGAGGATTATCTATACAATAATAACCAAGTGAACAAACATTTACCTGAGGAAGGAGGAAGCCTCCGAAAGCTTGTGAATTTAAAATAAAATTGCTGGACTATAACTTGGTGTTGTAAAATTGTTTACAAGTGAACAGGGGTCAACATGGATTCTGAGGTGAAGATCCTGCCTAACCTCTTCGACTTTTTTGAGCAAGTGACATCCCAAATGGACTGTAGAAAGCCCAATGACGTGAGGTACCTTGACTCCCATAAAGCTTCTGATAAAGTTCCACACAAAATCAAAGCTGTGGGGATTCAACATGAACCTTGGGTATAGATTACACACCTGCTGAAGGGTAGGGGGACAATGAGTACTTGTCAAAGAAGTTAAATTGGAAGAGGGGGAATACAGAACAGTGTGCCTTAAGGCTCATTATTGGGACCAATGCTCTTTCCGCAATTTCCACCGATTAAACATTGGGAAGGCTAATGTCATTATCTTCCAATCCCGCCACAAACTCCATTCCCTATCCACTGATTCCATTTGTACGGATTTTTTTTCCCTGTTGCCGGTAACTGACGTGACTCCAATTTGGTAAAAAGGTGCTTTATTGAAATTCACAAAAGGACCAACACACGCAGTGTTGGGGCAGTGGTTTACAAACAGAGCAAGAGATTATATCATCTGTTCCACACCGGGTAGAGTTGTGTCCGTCTCAGGAGCCTTGATGAAAGCTCTTTCCGCTCCGCCTGGGGTACCTTCGTCGATTGGTTATCTCTTACGTCTTCTGCCGCGCCTGGAGTGACCTCTTGGACCCCTCGTCCTCAGTCCTGCTCCGCCTGGAGCCGCTTCTAGTTACGTTACTCCTGCCAAGTCTCTACAGCCTTACGCTGGCTCCTTTTATGCCACTTTAGGGGGTGGTGTCAAGGGCTAGTACTGACACAGGTGCTTGACCCTATGGGGATCTTGCCAAAAGGCAGGGTGGCCAATTGGGTGTCGAGCATCTTTCAGGACAAAGGAAAATGAGTCAGCCTACTCCTTATCTCTTCTTTGATGGATAGAGATGATGTTGATGGATAGAGGATGATGGAGTAACCCTCCCAATGCCAGACCCCTTGGATTGACCAAGCTTTCCCACATGAGATTTTAAATCAGTTTAGAATTAAATAGGAAAAATTGGAGATTGAAGATGGAGTGCAGAGATGAAGGATAAATGATTTAAAAAGGGAGAGATAATAAACCACAGAATGTGTTCTTTTATTTTCAGTGTACTGTCTCTTTAAAAAGCCTGTCCTCATCGTGAGTGCTTTCTGTTGGTGTTGTGGGCTATGCCCCCTGCTTACTGCTTGTTATGTGTATTCCCCTTTTGTGTAATGTATCTGTTTTGTCTTGTGTTTAATTCTGATATCGCTGAATTAAAATTGGAGTTATTGAGGTTAACTGACCTATTAAATTCTGGTTCTTATAAAATGTGAACATCTCAAATTCCGGACATGAGACCTTCACAGAAAAATTGGCATTTTGAACTTCTTAAATGCTTAATGATTTGAAGTGAACGTCGAGTGATTTGAAGTTTAAGTTGTGTTGAGAATTGGTGAGTGTGAATTAATCGGTTTGAAGTTTTGTTGAGAAAATAAGTAACCGAAAAATGGAACAGATAAAAAAGGATATCTCATATCTCCTCGATAGGAAAAGCAGGAAACCGAGAACAGCTCGGAGAGTTGGTTAAGATCATACCCACATAAAGTATGTGGGGAAAAATGAATTGGAAAGCTACAGTTGTGTTATGACAGGGACAGCAAATTATAAAACTTAAGAAACAATTAGAAACTGAAGGAGACCTCAACAAAATGTTGATCACAACAATCTGGAAATACTGAACTAACTAAAAACTAAAATGAACAAAGGGAAATGCTACCTCCCGACACAAATATTTTTTTAGGAATTTACATGAAAGCTAAGTTGACGTACACTGCATGCCTTGGATTTGTGTCTCCGTCGTTTTGTTCCTGCAAAAAAAATTAATCCCTTCCAACGACACTGACATGCTTTTTTCAATTCGCCAAGAAGCAACCTTTGCATTTGTTTAAAATAATTGACAAAATGAGATTTAATTGTAAAAGGAAAGGTAAGGTGCAGCTTTAAAGAATTACAAGTTGCATTTGCAGGTTGGTCTCTGGTTATAAATTAATTTGAACTTCTTTGAAGCACTTTGTGCTATTGTGATTGATTCCTCCCCCACCCCTTAAGGTTTTGACAAACAACAAGTAACTAACCCGTACTTCTGTATTGCTGAAGTTAAGTATTTGGACTGTACTAGTTTTTTTTTAAGACGTTGGTCTGACACCTTTGGAGTCACAGCTGTCTGAAAGTGGAAAGAGCAGTTACTGTATGAACAGTTTTTTTATCTCGTGATTAAAAACAATGATTTTTTTTTGTGAAGTTCAAAGTGAAACCCCCTTTTTTCTTCAGAGGTGCCTGGTGAGGACCCTATGATTAAATCAGGCCAGGTAGCGCCCTCTCAAGGCACCAACACGAGAGTGTGACCATGGACAGATTTACCCAAGTTCTGCCCTTTCAATCGGCCACGATGATAAATGCCCGGACAAGTTCAGTCCTTGTGTAAAGGGTCTTGAAGTGGGGGATAAGGTGATGGTAAAACGGAATAATGTCACAGGAAAGTAGGCAAAGAAATTTGAAGGACCCTTCTCCACAATAGACAAATTGAGTAATAAAGGGTTTAAATTCAGACTGATAAAAAGAATAGGTGGGCACATATTAACCAGATAAAGAAGTGGCAGGGATAGGATATTGAAAGGGTTCATGCCATTCTTCCTATAATCCTTCTATGGCTTATAGAAAATGAAAATGAGCAAGTTGAGGAGGACGAGACCTCCTCCACCAACTCCAGAAGGACATTCCCAGGCTTTGGGGAGTGGGAGTTCGAACATTGTGAACCCTCCTCGCCTGAGGGAATAAATGAAATCATAGGGCTCAATTTTCAGATGGAAGTCCGGGTGCGTTTGGGGGGCGGGGCGGGCAACAAAATACGGGAAGATCCGCTGCGGGTAAGGATGCCGGCTCCAACCCGCCAACTTCCGCATTTCACACAGACTCAATCTGTGTGCACTTCAGGAATCCAGAAATACCGCTGGCAATTGAAGCCGGAGAACTGATATTTAAAGCAGTCATTAAGGTAGTTAAACTTGTGAAAGTATTTAGTTTTATGGTGATTGAGGCAGGGAATGTACTTTCATTCTGACTCAGCGTCTTTCCCGTGCTGTGTGAAACGCTCCATGGTGAAGGAGTCGTGTTTTCGGACCCCCTCAAGCTGACACCATCGGGATGGAGGGCGGAGGGGTGGGGGGCGCGATGGCTGCATTCACCAGTACGTCCGAGGACGAGCTCCACAACACAGTGCTGCGCCACAGGCACCTGCACAAGAGCACAGAGGGGAAAAACAGAGGGAGCGACGTCGCAGGAGGCACTACCCTCGTCAGACTGAGGCTCAGCTTCCTGGACCTCTCTGAGGAGCAGTGCATACGGAGGCAGAGAGTGAGTCGCCAGGTGGTCGCAGACATCCGCGGCCTCCTTCATGCCGAGCTGCTCCCGGCTGGGCCTCGCGGCACCCCATTACCCGTCGCAGTTAAAGTGACCACTGCCCTCAACTTCTTCACCTTCCGGATCATTCCAGGACGCCGCCGGTGACATCACCGGGGTCTCTCAGTCGTCTGCACACAAGTGCATAAGGCAGGTCACCGACGGCTTGTTTCGCAGGGCCTCGCAATACGCCATCTTCCCCATGGATGACCTCAGCCAGACGGAGAGGGCAGTGGGATTCCACTCTGTGGCTGGCTTCCCACGTGTACAGGGCGCAATCGATTGCACCCATATAGCAATCAGAGCACCTCCACACGAACCAGGACTGTTCATCAACAGAAAGGGGTATTGCTCCATCAACGCTCAGCTCATTTGTGACCACCGCAAAAGATTCCTTCACGCGTGCGCCAGATTCCCTGGCAGCTGCCACGATTCATTCATTCTGAGAGAATCCAACATCCTGCCTCTTCCACGCACTGAACACCCATAAGGGCTGGCTCCTCGGGGACAAGGGCTACCCCCTGCACACGTGGCTCATGACACCTCTGAGGAACCCCATCAGCGAGCAGCAGCGTCCATACAACAACAGCCACATCGCCACCAGGTCTATAACTGAACATGCGATAGGGGTCCTCAAGATGCGATTTCGGTGCCTTGATCGTTCTGGGGGAGCGCATCAGTACGCACCAGCGAGAGTGGGTCGCGTTATAGTAGTGTGTTGTGTCCTGCACAACAGAGAGGGGTACTGGTTGAGGAGACCCCATCGCCATATCCACCATCCACATCTGCCATCCCCATTGTCTGAGATAGCGTCGCAGGTAAGTGCGGGAATGTCTGAGATGGAGAGATTGAGGACGAGCAGGAGCAGGAGGAGGACGATGAATCCATGGGCAGAGCAGCGGCTCACCCGGCTGCTCGTGAGGCCAGGGAGTCGCTCATATGTGAACGGTTCTCGTAAGATCGGAAAGCGAGAAGAGTCCAGCCCTCTCACCGCCTGGAAAGACCAGCGTCAACACCAGCCCCCCACCCCCCCTGCACAGAACAGTCCTGCAATGACAAATGCACCAGTAAAGTGACCCACTGGGTGGCATCAAGTGTCACCGTTCATGATGAAGTGCATGAAAGGGCCCTATCACAAAAGCCAGTCAAGGATGGGCAAGGCGTGGCAGTAGTGGTGAGAACGATAACATTTAATGTGACTTTAACAAAAAAAAATATAAATGGAAAACATGACCGTCTGTCAGACACCCTTGTGCATACCCTTTGTGATCACAAATCTTTAGCCTTTCTCTTCCTACTGCTTCTACGTGGTGCGTCCCCTGTGGCTGCAGCAGAGGTTGTGGCAGGTTGCTCATGTCTGTACCCTGACTGCTTCGATGCTTTCGGCCTACGCCCTCTGGGTTTTGGAGCCCGTGAGGGCCCCTCCAAAGACTGCTCCACCTGCACCTGTGCAGGGGCAGACTCGGCCACCTGGAGAGGAGGCAGCATTGCGGGTACTGGTTGAGAGGGGGAGCAACGGGTGAGAGGTGGGAGCGCTTTGAGTGGCGTCCCCACTTCCATGTCCCCTTTCGCCATCATCCCTCTCCTGGGCCAGGCCCGCATCACTCCTACCTCCCTGCTGGAGAACAGTTTGGAGGACATGTAGGATGCCTTGGAAGGCCATTTCTAAAGTATCTGTCAGCCTGTTTAAGGCAGCAGAATGTTGTTCACCCTGAGTCCAAACGACCGTTGTCAGAGCTGAATGGACTCATTTGTGAGCCGTGCTTGAAGCTCAACAGAGGCTGCGATTCTCTCCATCACAGACATTCCCGCACTTACCTGCGACGCTATCTCAGACATTCCCGCACTTACCTGCGACACTATCTCAGACATTCCCGCACTTACCTGCGACACTATCTCAGACATTCCCGCACTTACCTGCGACGCTATCTCAGACATTCCCGCACTGACCTGCGACGCTATCTCAGACATTCCCGCACTGACCTGCGACACTATCTCAGACATTCCCGCACTTACCTGCGACGCTATCTCAGACATTTCCGTAGTTTCCTGCGACGCTATCTCAGACATTCCCGCACTTACCTGCGACACTATCTCAGACATTCCGGCACTTACCTGCGACACTATCTCAGACATTTCCGTAGTTTCCTGCGACGCTATCTCAGACATTCCTGCACTGACCTGCGACACTATCTCAGACATTCCCGCACTTACCTGCGATGCTATCTCAGACATTCCCGCACTTACCTGCGACGCTATCTCAGACATTCCCGCACTTACCTGCGATGCTATCTCAGACATTCCCGCACTTACCTGCGACGTTATCTCAGACATTTCCGTAGTTTCCTGCGACGCTATCTCAGACATTCCTGCACTGACCTGCGACACTATCTCAGACATTCCCGCACTTACCTGCGACGCTATCTCAGACATTCCTGCACTGACCTGCGACACTATCTCAGACATTCCCGCACTTACCTGCGATGCTATCTCAGACATTCCCGCACTTACCTGCGACGTTATCTCAGACATTCCCGCACTTACCTGCGACGCTATCTCAGACATTTCCGTAGTTACCTGCGACGCTATCTCAGACATTTCAGCAGTTACGTGCGACACTATCTCAGACATTCCGGCACTGACCTGCGACGCTATCTCAGACATTCCCGCACTGACCTGCGACGCTATCTGAGACATTCCCGCACTTACCTGCGACGTTATCTCAGACATTCCCGCACTTACCTGCGACGCTATCTCAGACATTCCCGCACTTACCTGCGACAATATCTCAGACATTTCCGTAGTTACCTGCGACGCTATCTCAGACATTCCTGCACTGACCTGCGACACTATCTCAGACATTCCCGCACTTACCTGCGACGCTATCTCAGACATTCCTGCACTGACCTGCGACACTATCTCAGACATTCCCGCACTTACCTGCGATGCTATCTCAGACATTCCCGCACTTACCTGCGACGCTATCTCAGACATTCCCGCACTTACCTGCGACGCTATCTCAGACATTCCCGCACTTACCTGCGACGTTATCTCAGACATTTCCGTAGTGACCTGCGACGCTATCTCAGACATTTCAGCAGTTACGTGCGACACTATCTCAGACATTCCGGCACTGACCTGCGACGCTATCTCAGACATTCCCGCACTTACCTGCGACGCTATCTCAGACATTCCCGCACTTACCTGCGACGTTATCTCAGACATTCCCGCACTTACCTGCGACGTTATCTCAGACATTTCCGTAGTTACCTGCGACGCTATCTCAGACATTTCAGCAGTTACGTGCGACACTATCTCAGACATTCCCGCACTGACCTGCGACGCTATCTCAGACATTCCCGCACTTACCTGCGACGTTATCTCAGACATTCCCGCACTTACCTGCGACGTTATCTCAGACATTTCCGTAGTTACCTGCGACGCTATCTCAGACATTTCAGCAGTTACCTGCGACGCTATCTCAGACATTTCAGCAGTTACGTGCGACGCTATCTCAGACATTCCCGCACTGACCTGCGACGCTATCTGAGACATTCCCGCACTTACCTGCGACGTTATCTCAGACATTCCCACACATACCTGCGACGCTATCTCAGACATTCCCGCACTTACCTGCGACGCTATCTCAGACATTCCCGCACTTACCTGCGACGCTATCTCAGACATTCCCGCACTTACCTGCGACGTTATCTCAGACATTTCCGTAGTTACCTGCGACGCTATCTCAGACATTTCAGCAGTTACGTGCGACACTATCTCAGACATTCCGGCACTGACCTGCGACGCTATCTCAGACATTCCCGCACTGACCTGCGACGCTATCTCAGACATTCCCGCACTTACCTGCGACGTTATCTCAGATATTCCCGCACTTACCTGCGACGTTATCTCAGACATTTCCGTAGTTACCTGCGACGCTATCTCAGACATTTCAGCAGTTACCTGCGACGCTATCTCAGACATTTCAGCAGTTACGTGCGACGCTATCTCAGACATTCCCGCACTGACCTGCGACGCTATCTGAGACATTCCCGCACTTACCTGCGACGTTATCTCAGACATTCCCGCACTTACCTGCGACGCTATCTCAGACATTCCCGCACTTACCTGCGACGCTATCTCAGACATTCCCGCACTTACCTGCGACGCTATCTCAGACATTCCCGCACTTACCTGCGACATTATCTCAGACATTTCCGTAGTTACCTGCGACGCTATCTCAGACATTTCAGCAGTTACGTGCGACACTATCTCAGACATTCCGGCACTGACCTGCGACGCTATCTCAGACATTCCCGCACTGACCTGCGACGCTATCTGAGACATTCCCGCACTTACCTGCGACGTTATCTCAGACATTCCCGCACTTACCTGCGACGCTATCTCAGACATTCCCGCACTTACCTGCGACGCTATCTCAGACATTCCCGCACTTACCTGCGACGCTATCTCAGACATTCCCGCACTTACCTGCGACGTTATCTCAGACATTTCCGTAGTTACCTGCGACGCTATCTCAGACATTTCAGCAGTTACGTGCGACACTATCTCAGACATTCCGGCACTGACCTGCGACGCTATCTCAGACATTCCCGCACTGACCTGCGACGCTATCTCAGACATTCCCGCACTTACCTGCGACGTTATCTCAGACATTCCCGCACTTACCTGCGACGTTATCTCAGACATTTCCGTAGTTACCTGCGACACTATCTCAGACATTTCAGCAGTTACGTGCGACACTATCTCAGACATTCCGGCACTGACCTGCGACGCTATCTCAGACATTCCCGCACTGACCTGCGACGCTATCTCAGACATTCCCGCACTTACCTGCGACGTTATCTCAGACATTCCCGCACTTACCTGCGACGTTATCTCAGACATTTCCGTAGTTACCTGCGACGCTATCTCAGACATTTCAGCAGTTACCTGCGACGCTATCTCAGACATTTCAGCAGTTACGTGCGACGCTATCTCAGACATTCCCGCACTGACCTGCGACGCTATCTGAGACATTCCCGCACTTACCTGCGACGTTATCTCAGACATTCCCACACTTACCTGCGACGCTATCTCAGACATTCCCGCACTTACCTGCGACGCTATCTCAGACATTCCCGCACTTACCTGCGACGCTATCTCAGACATTCCCGCACTTACCTGCGACGTTATCTCAGACATTTCCGTAGTTACCTGCGACGCTATCTCAGACATTTCAGCAGTTACGTGCGACACTATCTCAGACATTCCGGCACTGACCTGCGACGCTATCTCAGACATTCCCGCACTGACCTGCGACGCTATCTCAGACATTCCCGCACTTACCTGCGACGTTATCTCAGATATTCCCGCACTTACCTGCGACGTTATCTCAGACATTTCCGTAGTTACCTGCGACGCTATCTCAGACATTTCAGCAGTTACCTGCGACGCTATCTCAGACATTTCAGCAGTTACGTGCGACGCTATCTCAGACATTCCCGCACTGACCTGCGACGCTATCTGAGACATTCCCGCACTTACCTGCGACGTTATCTCAGACATTCCCGCACTTACCTGCGACGCTATCTCAGACATTCCCGCACTTACCTGCGACGCTATCTCAGACATTCCCGCACTTACCTGCGACGCTATCTCAGACATTCCCGCACTTACCTGCGACATTATCTCAGACATTTCCGTAGTTACCTGCGACGCTATCTCAGACATTTCAGCAGTTACGTGCGACACTATCTCAGACATTCCGGCACTGACCTGCGACGCTATCTCAGACATTCCCGCACTGACCTGCGACGTTATCTCAGACATTCCCGCACTTACCTGCGACGCTATCTCAGACATTCCCGCACTTACCTGCGACGCTATCTCAGACATTCCCGCACTTACCTGCGACGCTATCTCAGACATTCCCGCACTTACCTGCGACGTTATCTCAGACATTTCCGTAGTTACCTGCGACGCTATCTCAGACATTTCAGCAGTTACGTGCGACACTATCTCAGACATTCCGGCACTGACCTGCGACGCTATCTCAGACATTCCCGCACTGACCTGCGACGCTATCTCAGACATTCCCGCACTTACCTGCGACGTTATCTCAGATATTCCCGCACTTACCTGCGACGTTATCTCAGACATTTCCGTAGTTACCTGCGACGCTATCTCAGACATTTCAGCAGTTACCTGCGACGCTATCTCAGACATTTCAGCAGTTACGTGCGACGCTATCTCAGACATTCCCGCACTGACCTGCGACGCTATCTGAGACATTCCCGCACTTACCTGCGACGTTATCTCAGACATTCCCGCACTTACCTGCGACGCTATCTCAGACATTCCCGCACTTACCTGCGACGCTATCTCAGACATTCCCGCACTTACCTGCAACGCTATCTCAGACATTCCCGCACTTACCTGCGACATTATCTCAGACATTTCCGTAGTTACCTGCGACGCTATCTCAGACATTTCAGCAGTTACGTGCGACACTATCTCAGACATTCCGGCACTGACCTGCGACGCTATCTCAGACATTCCCGCACTGACCTGCGACGCTATCTGAGACATTCCCGCACTTACCTGCGACGTTATCTCAGACATTCCCGCACTTACCTGCGACGCTATCTCAGACATTCCCGCACTTACCTGCGACGCTATCTCAGACATTCCCGCACTTACCTGCGACGCTATCTCAGACATTCCCGCACTTACCTGCGACGTTATCTCAGACATTTCCGTAGTTACCTGCGACGCTATCTCAGACATTTCAGCAGTTACGTGCGACACTATCTCAGACATTCCGGCACTGACCTGCGACGCTATCTCAGACATTCCCGCACTGACCTGCGACGCTATCTCAGACATTCCCGCACTTACCTGCGACGTTATCTCAGACATTCCCGCACTTACCTGCGACGTTATCTCAGACATTTCCGTAGTTACCTGCGACACTATCTCAGACATTTCAGCAGTTACGTGCGACACTATCTCAGACATTCCGGCACTGACCTGCGACGCTATCTCAGACATTCCCGCACTGACCTGCGACGCTACCTCAGACATTCCCGCACTTACCTGCGACGTTATCTCAGACATTCCCGCACTTACCTGCGACGTTATCTCAGACATTTCCGTAGTTACCTGCGACGCTATCTCAGACATTTCAGCAGTTACCTGCGACGCTATCTCAGACATTTCAGCAGTTACGTGCGACGCTATCTCAGACATTCCCGCACTGACCTGCGACGCTATCTGAGACATTCCCGCACTTACCTGCGACGTTATCTCAGACATTCCCACACTTACCTGCGACGCTATCTCAGACATTCCCGCACTTACCTGCGACGCTATCTCAGACATTCCCGCACTTACCTGCGACGCTATCTCAGACATTCCCGCACTTACCTGCGACGTTATCTCAGACATTTCCGTAGTTACCTGCGACGCTATCTCAGACATTTCAGCAGTTACGTGCGACACTATCTCAGACATTCCGGCACTGACCTGCGACGCTATCTCAGACATTCCCGCACTGACCTGCGACGCTATCTCAGACATTCCCGCACTTACCTGCGACGTTATCTCAGATATTCCCGCACTTACCTGCGACGTTATCTCAGACATTTCCGTAGTTACCTGCGACGCTATCTCAGACATTTCAGCAGTTACCTGCGACGCTATCTCAGACATTTCAGCAGTTACGTGCGACGCTATCTCAGACATTCCCGCACTGACCTGCGACGCTATCTGAGACATTCCCGCACTTACCTGCGACGTTATCTCAGACATTCCCGCACTTACCTGCGACGCTATCTCAGACATTCCCGCACTTACCTGCGACGCTATCTCAGACATTCCCGCACTTACCTGCGACGCTATCTCAGACATTCCCGCACTTACCTGCGACATTATCTCAGACATTTCCGTAGTTACCTGCGACGCTATCTCAGACATTTCAGCAGTTACGTGCGACACTATCTCAGACATTCCGGCACTGACCTGCGACGCTATCTCAGACATTCCCGCACTGACCTGCGACGTTATCTCAGACATTCCCGCACTTACCTGCGACGCTATCTCAGACATTCCCGCACTTACCTGCGACGCTATCTCAGACATTCCCGCACTTACCTGCGACGCTATCTCAGACATTCCCGCACTTACCTGCGACGTTATCTCAGACATTTCCGTAGTTACCTGCGACGCTATCTCAGACATTTCAGCAGTTACGTGCGACACTATCTCAGACATTCCGGCACTGACCTGCGACGCTATCTCAGACATTCCCGCACTGACCTGCGACGCTATCTCAGACATTCCCGCACTTACCTGCGACGTTATCTCAGACATTCCCGCACTTACCTGCGACGTTATCTCAGACATTTCCGTAGTTACCTGCGACACTATCTCAGACATTTCAGCAGTTACGTGCGACACTATCTCAGACATTCCGGCACTGACCTGCGACGCTATCTCAGACATTCCCGCACTGACCTGCGACGCTATCTCAGACATTCCCGCACTTACCTGCGACGTTATCTCAGACATTCCCGCACTTACCTGCGACGTTATCTCAGACATTTCCGTAGTTACCTGCGACGCTATCTCAGACATTTCAGCAGTTACGTGCGACACTATCTCAGACAGTTGCTCATGTCCCTGTAACACTATCTGAGATTCCCTCCCGTTCCTGTGCCACCATTCCACTAATGCAGGAGCTGGACTCCTCCATCCTTTGCGCTATTATGGAGAGTGTGCGTGGCATCTGTTCCAGTACCTCACAAATGTGCTGCTGTCCCTCGATCATTCTCCTTTTAAAGGACGGCCCCCGGGGTTCAGCATCTGCATCCAGCTGAGCAGAGCCTGGAGAGGAGTGCTCCCACTGATGCGGACTCTCCACAGCTGCCCCTGCCCACCAGTGTCTGCTTGTGCTCACCTGTGTGTGGTGACTCACCAGGTGCCAACCCAACTAACCGACTACCAGGACCCACCGAGGTGTGAGTATCTGCGCTGGTGGATGGCTCGCTAAGATGTGACGGTGCCCCCTCAGAGGCCGGGAGCTCCTCTGAGGAATCGCCCTCTGCTGTCACTGCGGTCGTTGAAGGGCCTGTAAGAGAACAGAAGGCAATATTAAGCATCATCACAGATGTCTCATGTTGCGATGAGCATACTGAGGTGTTCTACATGCCAATCATTGTTAACATCAATTCATGTTGTGTGTGATGAATGTTAAAGTCGTGTCACCAGACATTTGTGGGGTGCCAGTCTGGGCTTCCCCGACGGACAGGCACCCGAGGGTGCTGCTGATCTGCAGCATCTCCAGCTCCGTGTATTTGAGGACCACTCTTTGTTGACAGCATGGTGATGTTATTTCGATAATTCAAAATTACATAGAGAAGGAAAAGCAATCATCGGCCTTGATCCAAGCTGCTTTTCTTCTTTTGAAAACATTTTGATTTGTTTTGTTTTAACCCATTTATTGTCCTCCGAGACAGAGTGTCCGAGGTGGGGAGGTATGGGAGTTACATCCAAATGTAATTACAAGCAATTCTGTCTCTATTATAAAACCACAAAGCCTGGACATAATTTGTTGCTGAAATTGGAATTGATATTAAAAATTTATATGAGTTGCTATTTCAAACATTCGAAGCGGGAAAATTTATCTGTAATTTAAGGGGTTAATCAAATTATATTTTAAAATAAAAGAAGTCCAGTCTAAATGGTTCCTATCCAATGCCATGCATCAAGGAAGAATTCTTTTGGGGAGAGAATAAAATTGTACATTGACAAGTCCTGTCAATCCAACACATTCCCCTCCCTGGCCACTGCCTCAGGCTGAACCAGACTGTTTGCAACCTTGGCGACCTAATTGATCCTGAGCTGAACTTCCGACCCTATATCCTCTCCATCATAAAGATCGCCTTGTTCCATCTCTGTAAAATTCACCTGTCTCAACCCCTGCCTCAGTCCATCTGCTACTGAAACCCTCACCCATGCTTTTGTTACCTCCAGACTCAACTATTCCAATGCTCTCCTGGCCGGCCTGCCACCTTGCAGCCTCCGTAAACTTAAGCTCAACTATTCACTGTATTTATTAATAACTTAGATGACGGGAGAGAGAGCCACATATCCAAGTTTGCCGATGACACAAGGATAGGCAGCACTGTAAGCAGTGTAGGTGGAAGCATAAAATTACAGAGAGATATTAATAGATTAAGTGAATGGGCAAAACTGTGGCAAATGGATTTCAATGTAGGCAAGTGTGAGGTCATCCACTTTGGACCCAAAAAGGATAGATCAGAATACTTTCTAAATGGTGAAAATCTTGAAACAGTGGCAGTCCAAAGAGACTTGACATGGACCATTAAAATGTCATGTACGGGTACAGAAAATAATCAAAAAGGCTAATGGAATGCTGGCCTTTATACCTAGAGGACTGGAGTACAAGGGGGTAGAAGTTACACTACAGCTATACAAAGCCCTGGTCAGGCCACACCTGGAATACTGTGTACAGTTCTGGGCACCGCACCTTAGGAAGGATATATTGGCCTTGGAGGGAGTCCAGAATGATACCTGGACTCCAAAGGTTAAATTACAAGGAGGGATTACACAAACTAGAGTTGTAGTTCTTGGAATTTAAAAGATTAAGGGGTGATTTGATCGAAGTTTTCACGATATTAAGGGGAACTGATAGGGTGGATAGAGAGAAACTATTTCCTCTGGTTGGGGAGTCTCGGACTAGGGGACATAGCCTAAAAATTAGAGCCAGGACTTTCAGGAGTGAAGCTAGGAAACACTTCTACACACAAAGGGTGGTAGAAGTTTGGAACTCTCTTCCACAAATGGTAATTGATGCTAGTTCAATTGTTCATTTTAAATCTGAGGTTGATAGATTTTTGTTAACCAAAGGTATTAAGGGATAGGGGGCTAAGGCGGGTATATGGAGTTAGGTCACAGATCAGCCATGGGGCTCGATGTTAGCAGGGCTGCGGGTTTGCGGCGGGGGGGCTATTGGGTGCGTGGGTAACGCGCCCGGTGAAATTAGTCAGCCCTCCGCGCGATCGCAGCCCAATTGGATCCACTTACCTGCTCTTCCGGGTTCCCCACTGCTGATCTGCGCGTCGGGCGGGCTGCGCATGCACAGTAAGATCTGTCAGCTGGAGGAGCTCTATTTGAAAGGGCAGTCCTCCACTGACAGATGCTGCAACAAACAGAAAAAATTACAGCATGGAGTAGCCCAGGGGGAAGGCTGCTCCCAGTTTAATGATGCCTCACTCCAGGTATCATTAGATGGGGTGAGGAGGAGGGGGAGGACAGAGATCTTCCCCCCGGCGGGCGGGAGGAAGCAGCCTGCCTCTGCCACCAGGAAGGCCTGGCTCGAGGTGGCAGAGGAGGTCACCAGCACCATCAACATATCGCCCACCTGCATACAGTGCAGGAGGTGCTGCAATGACCTCAGTAGGTCAGCCAAAGTGAGTACACTTACTCATTCCCCTACACTCCATCTGCCACATCACCGCCCCCACCCCACATCTCCTTCTGCACTGCCAACACTACTCTGTCACATCACCCCTCATACGCACTCAAACCTCATCCTCATCTTACCTGCACTTACTCACCTCGCCAGTACTCATCCCGCCACTACCACGCAACCCAATCCTCATACAATCTCATGGCTCTATCCCATACTCACCCTCTCATGCATCTCTCTCACAGTCAGCCTCACCCAACCTGCCACTACCTGTGCTGCAGCCACAGGGCATGCATCACATATGTGCAGTAGGCAGCGTAAGGCAAACGTGTCGTGAGCATGAAGGGGATGCACAAGGGTGTTTGAGGGTTTGTCATGGTTTTTACTTATATTGAATTTCTGACCAACTCACATTACATATTATATTGGCACCACTACTGTCACGTCTTTGCGAACCTTGTCTGGTTTGTGCAATAATGCCCTTTCCTGAGGATCACTATGAAGACCCACAACTGATGCCACCCATTGTGCCACTGCAGAGTGGGTGTAGGTGTATTTGCAGGGCTCTTTTGTGCAGACGACTGAGAGACGTCGGCGATGTCCCCGGTGGCACCCTGGAAGGATGCGGAGGAGAAGTTGTTGAGGGCAGTGGTGACTTTGACAGTGACAGGTAAGAAGATGGTGCTCGGGCCAGCCGGGAGCAGCTCGGCATGAAGGAGGCTGCAGATGTCCACGACTACATGTCGAGTGACTCTGAGCCTCCGTGTGCACTGCTGCTCAGAGAGGTCCAGGAAGCTGAGCCTCGGTCTGTGGACCCTGTGGCGAGGGTAGTGCCCTCTGCGACGCATCTCTCTCTGCGGTTGCCCTCCCTCCTGCTGTACAGGTGGATGTGTCACAGCACTGTGTTGTGGAGCTCCACGTGTCAGAGGCGGACGGCGAGGCTGGTGAGGCTGGTGATGCTGTTCGCCCTCCGAGGAGGTCATGACTGCAGCTACGGCGGCCCCCATCCAGAAGATGTACATCTGAGGGGGTCCGCAAGGTAGGTAAGTGTGTCCACACACCGGGGTTGCGGTTCCAGGTCGGTGAATTTTCTTGTTAGGAGGAGGGTGGTGGAGGCCAAACTTTGTCCAATGTGACCGAGTGGCCACCTGTCGAATGCACCTTTGCAGCTGCAACACCTCCGTTTGAACTGGGAGTGTTTCCCCCAGTATGGGAAACAGTCTCAGTTCAGTGTAAAATCCCACCCCTCCTAATAAAACAGCTCAATCAGGTCTGTAAACGACCTGAACAAGCAACATAAATACTTTCAAGTGGCATCCCGCTGGCTTTAATTGCCTGCGGGATTCCCACCTACGCGTCAGTGGGGAACCCGGAAGTGGGCAGGTTGGAGCCGGGCTCCGAACCCGCTCCGGGATTCCCCGATTTTCGGAGCCCCCCCCGCCAGGAACGCACCCGATAGCGGGTACTAAAATGATGCCCACGATCTCACTGAATGGCAGAACAGGCTCGAGGGGCTAAATGGCCTACTCCTGTTCTTATCTTCCTATCTTCCTAAGCTCATTCAAAATTCTGCTTCCCATATCCTAACTCACACCAAGTCCATTCACCCATCACCCCTGTGCTCACTGACTTACATTGACTCCCGGTCCAGCAACCCCTTGATTTTAAAATTCTCACCCTCATGTTCAAATCCCTCCATGGCTCCTCTCCTCCCTATCTCCATAACCTCCTCCGGCCCTACAACCCTCAGCGATCTCTGCGCTCTTCCAACTCAGGCCTCTTCTGCATTCATCCACTTCCATTGCTCCACCATTGGCGGCCGTGCCTTCAGCTGCCTAGGACCTAAGCTCTGGAATTCCCTCCCTAAACCACTCTGCCTCTCCGCCTCTCTCTCCTCCTTTAAGACACTCCTTAAAACCTACCTCTTTGACCAAGCTTTTGGCCACCTGTCCTAATGTCTCCTTTCTTTGGCTCGGCCCCAGTTTTTGTCTGATTTACGCTCCTGTGAAGCGCCTCGGGACGCTTTTACTACATTAAAGGCGCTATATAAATGCAAGTTGTTTTTGTTTCTAATTATATAAATGACTTGGATTCAGAAACTCAGTGCAGAGTGGTGAAATTTGTGGATGATGTCGAAAGTGGGAGAAGAAATTGCATAATTAGTTGGGCAAGATATGTTGGTAGGCTGAACAATGGCTGGGGAAATTGAATGCAGACATTATAAAGTTCTGCATATAAGGAGGGAAATATAGATAATGCACATTCATTGAAATAACTGAAGGTGAAGCTGAAAGAGATTTGGGAGGCAGAGTTGACTCAACACAAATATGTACAACCAATTTAAAGCAGTAATCGACAAAGCTAACAGGATGCCAAACCACACAGAGTAAACAGTACAATACCAGACAGGTATAGTGCTCTGGTCAGATTGCACCCTTGAGCACTTTTTCCACTTCTGGTTGCCAAGAAACAAGCAAGGCATTCAAGTGCTGGAGGCAGTGCAGAGAGGAGCCTCGAGACTGATTCCCTGGGCCAGGACTCTCAATTATGAAGATAGACAGGACAACCGTGGGCTTCCTAGCCTGAAAGTGAGTCGTCTTTGTGAGAGGTGATCTTATAGAGGGGTATAAGACTGTTAAAGGAAGGGGGAAAAAAAATAAACCCTCCAAATGGAACCTTTGAGTTGTGCGAGTAAAGCAGTGAGACACGGGTTCAAATTTTAGGCATGTTATCAGGAAATTCATCTTCGCAAAGAGAGTGTTCAACATGTGGAATAAGCATCCAGATAGAGGAGAGGAGGCAAAAACCCTGGAATCATTTAAGAAACAATTGGAGGAACGTAAGGGATGGACTAAGATGGGCCAAATGGCCGGTCTCATCCATAATTATTTCGTAAGAAGCAAACTGCAGCATTGATCTTTTCTTTTTCGTTACGGCAGTAAAGTTATGAATCCCTATTTCTAAATCCAGACCCCAGGTTTTTGTAACTAATCCTGTTGCGTATTGTGTTTTAACAGGTTATCGTTTCTTGTCGCTCAGGGAGACAGTTTTATCTCTGTGCAGAGATAATAGGAGAGGAGGAAGAGGGAGAATTTAAAAATTAAGAACCTATTCCAGCCCCTGTAAAAAGAAACAACCTGGTCAAAACTGGCATGAAAAGTGAGGCATGAGGAAGTCAAAATATTGAGCAATCTCTCTTCGACTTAAAGCCTGAACTTGGAAAATTCTGATGTGGAGATGCCGGTGATGGACTGGGGTGGACAAATGTAAGGAATCTTACAACACCAGGTTATAGTCCAACAAATTTATTTTAAAATCACAAGCTTTCGGAGATTATCCCCTTCGTCAGGTGAAAATTCTGGAGAGAAAAGGTAATTTTTTTTTAAATCTTGAGATAATACAAATGAAAATTGGTGATTTTTTTCTTCCTCTCTCTGTTTGGTTTTGAATGCTGACTTAAATGGTTTTTAGTTCTAATTTTACATTTAGGATTCTTGCTCAAGTAAATAAACCAGCGATGAGAGAGAAACAGGAACTGGTAGAAATAGGGGAAATAATGAGTGGAAAATTAATGTTAAATAGCCATACACAGGAATAGAGCAGATAAAGATCCTGCATGTGTAGAACATTTTGAGAAGGAAGAGTATAAGTGTACAATGGCAGGAAACATTGTATTACGGGAACAGCAAGTAAATTCTGTTTTGAAGCAAGTTTCTCTGTTTGCAGAAATCTTTCACCTTTTTCCTCCAGCGGAACTGAATTCCTGTCCAGCAGTTAACAATTTGTTTCTTTCTCTGCTTCTGATGACCCTTATTTTAAAGTGACTGTTGGGTGTATATAGGATAGCGTTATATATCCCCTTGCCCTTACACGGATATATTAGTAAGCAAGAAGGCGTGAATAAACTTGCAAAGTGGGCATGTAATTGGCAAATGAATTTCAATATAGATAAGTGTGAGGTGGTGCATTTTGGTAGGAAGAATAAGCAGGCCACATATTGCTTGGATAATAAGAGTCTAAATGGGGTAAAGGAGCAGGGTACAGATGCACAAATCACTAAAGGTAGCGATGCAGGTTAATGAGGCCATAAAAAAGGCAAACCAAGCACTGGAATTCATTTCCAGAGGGATAGAATTGAAAAGCAGAAAAGTTATGTTAAGCTTGTATAGAACTCAAGAACTATAGAGTAGTAATAATGGGGGACTTCAACGACCCTAATATAGACTGGGATAGTAATAGTGTAAAGGGCAAAGAGGGGGAGGAATTTCTGAAGTGCGTTCAGGAGAACTTTCTTGACCAGTATGTTTCCGGCCCAACGAGGAAGGAGGCATTGCTGGATCTGGTTCTGGGAAATGAGCTGGGCCAAGTGGAGCAAGTGTCAGTGGGGGAACGTTTATGGAACAGTGATCATTTTTTTTTATTCGTTCATGGGATGTAGGCGTCGCTGGCGAAGCCGGCATTTATTGCCCATCCCTAATTGCCCTTGAGAAGGTGGTGGTGAGCCGCCTTCTTGAACCGCTGCAGTCCGTGTGGTGACGGTTCTCCCACAGTGCTGTTAGGGAGGGAGTTCCAGGATTTTGACCCAGCGACAATGAAGGAACGACGATATATTTCCAAGTTGGGATGGTGTGTGACTTGGAGGGGAACGTGCAGGTGGTGTTGTTCCCATGTGCCTGCTGCCCTTGTCCTTCTAGGTGGTAGAGGTTGCGGGTTTGGGAGGTGCTGTCGAAGAAGCCTTGGCGAGTTGCTGCAGTGCATCCTGTGGATGGTACACACTTATTCCTTATGATCATAGTATCATAAGGTTTAGATTAGCTATGGAAAAGGACAAGGAGCATTCTAGAGTAAAAATACTTAATTGGAGGAGGGCCAATTTCAGTGGGTTGAGAACGGATCTGGCCCGGGTAAATTGGAATCAAAGATTGGCAGGCAAAACTGTAAATGAACAATGGACGGCCTTTAAAGAGGAGATGGTTCGGGTACAGTCCAGGTACATTCCCACGAGAGGGAAAGGTAGAGAAACCAAAACCAGAGCTCCCTGGATGACAAAAGAGATAGAGAGTAAGATGAAGCAAAAAAAAGGGGGCATATGACAGATGTCAGGTTGATAATACAAGTGAGAACCTGGATGAATATTGAAAGTACAGAGGAGAAGTGAAAAAGAAAATAAGAGGGGCAAAGAGAGAGAATGAGAATAGACTTGCAGCTAACATAAAAGGGAATCCAATAGTCTTCTATAGACATATAAGTGGTAAACAGGTTGTAAGAGGAGGGGTGGGGATGATTAGGGACCAAAAAGGAGGTGTACTCATGGAGGCAGAGGGCATGGCTCAGGTACTAAATGACTACTTTGCACCTGTCTTTACCAAGGAAGAAGATGCTGCCAAAGTCACAGTAAAAGAGGAGGTAGTTGAGATACTGGATGGGCTAAAAATTGATAAAGAGGAGGTACTAGAAAGGCTGGCTGTACTTAAAGTAGATAAGTCTGGTCCGGAGGTGGCAGAAAGGGCGGAGGATGATACGTTGAATGTGGAGGCTGGTGGGGTGGAAGGTGAGGACAAGGGGGACCCTATCATGGTTCTGGGAGGGTGGGGAAGGGGTGAGGGCAGAAATGCGGGAAATGGGACTGACACGGTCGAGGGCCCTGTTAACTACAGTGGAGGGGATCCTCGGTTGAGGTGAAGGGAAGACATATCAGAAGCACTGGTGCGGAAGGTGGTATCGTCAGAACAGATGCGATGGAGACGGAGAAACTGGGAGAAGGGAATGGAGTCCTTACAGGAAGCGGGGTGGGAGGAAGTGTAATCAAGGTAGCTTATGGTAGATATTGGTTGACAGCCTATCCCCAGAAATGGAGATAGAGAAGTCGAGGAAGGGAAGGAAAGAGTCGGAGATGGACCATGTGAAGGCGAGGGAAGGGTGGAAATTGGAAGTAAAGTTGATGAAATTTTTCAGTTCGGGGGTGGGGGGTGGGGGGAGAGCTGGAAACAACATCGATACAGCATCGAAAAAGAGGTGAGGGAGGGGGCCCGAGTAGGACTGGAACAAGGAATGTTCCACATATCCCACAAAAAGGCAGGCATAGCTGGGACTCATATGGGTTCCCATAGCAACACCTTTTATTTGTTCAACGTTGAACAATTTCTCCTTTGAATCCACTCACTTCCTCCAAATAAAAGGTGTATGAACGGCTCAATATAAATAAAGTTCTTTTCTTCAAATATTGCCGTGGCACCTTAACATCTGCTTAACAGGCAGATGGGACCACAGTTTGGCATCTCATCCAAAAGGACGCCAACTCTGACAGCAGTCCCTCAGAAAAGAAAGAAAAGAACTTGCATTTATATAGCGCCTTTCATGTCCTCAGAACGCCTCAAAGTGCTTCACAGGAAATGAAGTACTTTTGAAGTGCAGTTGTTATGCAGGCAAACATGGCAGCCAGTTTTCACACAGGAAGATCCCACAAACAGCAGTGAGATAAACAACCAGATAATCTGATTTTAGTGATGTTGGTTGAGGGATAAATGTTGGCCCAGGACACCGGGGGAGAAATCCCCCGCTCTTCTTTGAATATTGCCATGGGATATTTTACACCCATAACGGCATAACCTCCAAAAGTATTTCATCGGCTGTGAAGCTCTTTGGGATATCCTGAGGATGTAAAAGGCGCTATATAAATGCAAGTCTTTCTTTCTTTTTTAAACAATTTTACAACACCAAGTTATAGTCCAACGATTTTTATTTGAAATCTACAAGCTTTCGGAGGTTTCCTCCTTCCTCAGGTAAATGTCAGGAGCTCCTTGAAGCCTACGCATTTATACATCACAGAACAATACATGGGGCTCGAATTTAGCAGGCCTGCGGGTTCCCAGCGGGTGGTCCTCCGGGAGCGTCGAAAACACGGACGGCGAAATTAGTGGGTTGCCCACGCGATCGTAGCAGGCAACACACTAATAGGAATCAATTACCTGCTCCTCCGGGGTCCACGGCGCTGGCCTGCGCGTCGGTCGGGCTGCGCATGCGCAGTACGATCTGTCAGCTGGAGGCTCTCTAGTTAAAGGGGCAGTCCTCCACTGACAGATGCTGCAACCAATGGGACAAATTGCAGCATGGAGCAGCCCAGGGGGAAGGCTGCTCCCAGTTTAATGATGCCTCACCCCAGGTATCATCAGATGGGGTGAGGAGGAGGGGGAGGACACAGATCTTCCCCCCGGCGGGCGGGAGGAAGCGGCCTGCCTCTGCCACCAAGAAGGCCTGGCTCGAGGTGGCAGAGGGGGTCACCTGCGCCACCAACATATGGCCCACCTGCATACAGTGCAGGAGGCGCTGCAATGACCGCAGTAGGTCAGCCACAGTGAGAACACGAAGTCTTTCCCCTACACTCCGTCTGCCACAACACTGCCCCCACCCCAAATCTCCTTCGGCACCGCCAACACTATTCTGTCACATCACCCCTCATACCCACTCAAACCCCATCCTCATCTTACCTCCACCTACTCACCTCGCTAGTACTCATCCTGCCACTAACACGCAACCCAATCCTCATACAATCTCATGGCTCCATCCCATACTCACCCTCTCGTGCATCTCCCTCACGGCCAGCCTCACTCAACCTGCCACCACCTGTGCTGCAGCCACAGGGCATGCATCACATATGTGCAGTAGGCAGCGTAAGGCAAACGTCTCGTCAGCATGAAGGGGGTGCACAAGGGTGTCTGAGGGTTTGTCATGGGTGTTACCCATATTGAATTTCAGAGCAACAAACAGCACACATTATATTGACACCACCACTGCCATGTCTCCGCGAATCCTGTCCGTTGTGTCCAATAATGCCCGCTCCTGGGTATCACTATGAGGATCCACCACTGATGCCACCGATCGTGTTACTGCAGAGTAGGTGCAGGTGTATTTGCAGGGCTCGTCTGCGCAGACGACTGAGAGACATCGGCGGTGTAGCTGGCTGCACCCTGGAAGGATGCGGAGGAGAAGGTGTGGAGGGCAGTGGTGACTTTGCCAGCGACAGGTAAGCAGTTGGTGCTGGGGCCAGCCAGGAGCAGCTCGGCATGAAAGAGGCTGCAGATCTCCACGACTACATGTCGAGCGAATCTGCTCCTCCCTGTGCACTGCTGCTCGGAGAGGTCCGGGGAGCTGCGCCTCGGTCTGTGGACCCTGTGGCGAGGGTAGTGCCCTCTGCGATGCGTCTCTCTCTGTGGTAGCCCTCCCTCCTGCTGTGCAGGTGGGCGTGCAACAACACCGTGTTGGGGGGATCCACGTCTATGCGGCGGACGGCATGGACTGCGAGGCTGCTGGTGCTGGTCATGCTCTTCGTCCTCCGAGGGTGTCCACACACCACCCAACTGGCAGGTGTTGGTCTGAGGGGTTGTGCAGGGTAGGTGGGTGGTTCCTCGGACTGGGGCTGCGGTTTCGTGTCGGTCTGTCCTCTGGCTTGGCGGGGGGTGGTGGAGGGCAGGGGTTGCCCTATGTGACGCGGTGGCCTCCTGCGTGGGTGAGGGCTCTCCCCCGTGGAGCGCACCTAGGCACCTGCCACAGGCTGCTGGCTGCAACGCGCCTGGTTGGAGGGAGACTGTTTCCCCCAGTGTGGGAAACTCACTGCCTTGAACCTAAAATCCCACACTTCCTCTTTTGACAGCTGCTTCAGCTCATTAACTGACCACAACGAGCAAGTTAAGTACTCTCAAGTGGAACCCCGCTGGCTTTAATTGCCTGCGGGATTCCCACCAGCGGGGCTTGCGCGCGCAGCCCCGCACGTCAGCGCGGTACCCGGATGTGGCCGGGATTTCGTCGCGATCCGGTCACGTGACCGGAGATCGGGATTTTCGGGGCCACCCCGCTGGTAACCCGCCGGAAACACGCTCCTAAAATCGAGCCCATGGTGTTTACAGACTGCCCCTGCAACTGCCCGTTGCCAAGGCAATCACCGTGTTCAGACAGAGAGGTGTCACCTACAGAACCCCCGAATACACATTCAACAAAAAAACAAACAGGAAAAAAAAACAGAGAGAGAGAGAGGCAGAAACATCCGGAAGGCAGAGAAAGCCAGCAAATGACCCATTATATTAAAAACAGATAGCTTTTGTTCGCTGGTGGGGTTACATGTAGCGTGACATGAACCCAAGATCCCAGTTGAGGCCGTCTTCATGGGTGCGGAACTTGGCTATCAATTTCTGCTCGACGATTTTGCGTTGTCGAGTGTCTCGAAGGCCGCCTTGGAGTATGCTTACCCGAAGATCGGTGGCTGAATGTCCCTGACTGCTGAAGTGTTCCCCGACTGGGAGGGAACCCTCCTGTCTGGCGATTGTTGCGCGGTGTCCGTTCATCCGTTGTCGCAGCGTCTGCATGGTCTCGCCAATGTACCATGCTCCGGGGCATCCTTTCCTGCAACGTATGAGGTAGACAACGTTGGCCGAGTCACAGGAGTGTGAACCATGTACCTGGTGGGTGGTGTCCTCTCGTGTGATGGTGGTATCAGTGTCGATGATCTGGCATGTCTTGCAGAGGTTGCCGTGGCAGGGTTGTGCGGTGTCGTGGACGCTGTTCTCCTGAAAGCTGGGTAATTTGCTGCGAACGATGGTCTGTTTGAGGTTGGGTGGCTGTTTAAAGGCGAGTAGTGGAGGTGTGGGGATGGCCATAGCGAGGTGTTCGTCGTCATCGATGACATGTTGAAGGCTGCGGAGAACATGGCGTAGTTTCTTTTTCTTACCTTGGTACCCACACAGGTGGCAAACTTTTGGAATAGCCTATTTGTGGAGGCAGTGAGAATGCAGGATGTTATAAATTTTAAGAGGGTGATGGAGAAGAAACCTTTAGAGGAAACATAATTAAGAGTCGTGTACGTGGACTCTGCGAGGAGGCAGGTTCCAACATTGACTGGCAGCACCCAGTATTTGGGTTTGGAGTAAGCAGATTGCATCATTGCTTTAATGCTCTCAGTTAACAGACTAATGACTTATTTCTTTAGTTTAAAAAGAATCTGGGTTCCTTGTGAACCTGGAGGAATTCAAATTTTTCTATGTTGGGGAGGGGGAGAGAGACACTCTTTTGGGGACCACCCTGACACACCTCCTGGGCCCCTCCTCACCCCCCCTCTCCCAAATTCCAAATGTCCATTACCCAGAGGAGAACAGTACTGAAAACATTCTTGATTAGCGTCAGTTCAAATGTCAGCAAAACTATAGGGGCCATTAAACAATAAATGTGCTTTATCTTTTTCTTTGAACACTTTCATTTATTAGTTATAAAAATATTAGACATAGGGAAATAAAGCTGTTTGACTAACAGTCAAGATTAATCCAGTTGGGTAACAAAGAGTCTGTTCCTTTTCCAATTGGCCGTGGGAACGCAATGCTTTTAGAGGATGGACCAATGGCAGGAGCGTGGGGGCGGGGCAGTTTGAAGTGGGAGGTCATGTGATGAAACCTCCAGAAATGCACCCAGCCAGAGTTGGTGACCCGAGGCTCAGTACTGGATCATCTCGAAGGGAATGTGGATCAGAGATTCGGGGGCTACAGTGTTGTAGCCCTAACCCCAACCTGTGCTCCCTCTGAGTTTGGCTCTCCTTGGTGAGTACCGGATTGATAAATGTAGACTAGAATAAATGGCCAATGACAAACAACAGATACCAGGTAAAACAAGGGGTAATGAGAAACATCGTCAAAATAAACACTTGATACGCAACTAGTACAGAGGTCCGTTCACGTCAAACAGGATGAGGCTTGCTCCCTCTGCACCAGTGAATCATCAGTCTAGTCTATGGTAGTTCTTCACTCAGCCCGGTTACTGCACAGCCCATTAATGTACAGCCTGGGGACCATTTGTGGCCTCTCTCCCTTTCACCCGGAGCCCTGGGCAGAGATGGTAGAGTTGGAATAATAACCGGTGACAGAAACTGCGACAGCATTTCATAGAATCATAGAATATTTACGGCATGGAAGGAGGCCATTCGGCCCATTGTGTCCGTGCTGGCCGAATATGAGCCACCCAGCCTAATCCCACTTTCCAGCACTTGGTCCGTAGCCTTGTAAGTCACGACCCTTCAGGTGCTCGTCCTTTTGCACCTTCTGCACTCCCCTTCCCCCTCCACCGAACCTTCTCAGTTTTGCTTTCTATCCAACTTCCACTTTTCCTTCCCTAAAGAGGGGAGGAGGGGCCACAATTCCACCTTCCTATGGCCCAGGCTCATAACAAAAGCAGAAAACAAGTAAAAGCAGCTGAGATATACCGTCGCTGAACACTACTAATAGCACAATAGTGTTGTCCAAAACAGGAAAGAACGAAAAAGCCTTTTCCTTTTGTGGTCTATGCGGGTTTGAGTCATAAGCATTTGACTCACTGAGACTCACGTCCGTGCTACTGGGACCATGTCAGACGGATTCTAGATCTCCACTCAATTTCCCATTGACCAGCCACTAGAAAGTGCAAGGTACCAGCCAGGCACGATGGTCTGAGATTTCCTGCCCATTCCACTAGTTTCAGTGTAGAAATTCAACATTTCCCATTTTGTATTGATGCTGGCTTCTCAGCTCCAATTAACCCACAGGAGGAATTCTGTCCCTTTAGTTTCTGCTGCCACTAAGGTGTCAGCCTTGGCTCAGTGGGTCATAAGGTCATGGGTTCAAGTCCCTCTCCAGGGACTGGAGTCCATAATCTAGACTGACAATCCCAGTGCAGTACTGAGGGAGTGCTGCACAGTTGGAGGTGCCGTCGTTCGGATGAGACGTTAAACCGGGGCCACAACTGCCCTCTCGGGTGGATGTAAAAGATCCCACAGCGCTATTCGAAGAAGAGCAGGGGAGTTCTCCCTGGTGTCCTGCCCAACATTTATCCATCAGCCATCACTAAAAAACAGATTATCTGGTCATTATCACATTGTTGTTTGTGGGGTCTTGCTGTGCACAAATTGGCCGCCGCGTTTCCTGA
The DNA here is from genome assembly GCF_035084215.1 of Heptranchias perlo. Lineage (NCBI taxonomy): Eukaryota > Metazoa > Chordata > Chondrichthyes > Hexanchiformes > Hexanchidae > Heptranchias > Heptranchias perlo. Next base: position 34,251,346 of record NC_090353.1, read on the forward strand.
ATAAGAACATAAGGAATAAGAGCAGGAGTAGGCCGCATAGCCCCTCGAGCCTGCTCCGCCGCTCAATCAGATCATGATCTTCGACCTCAACTCCACTTTCCTGCCCGATCCCCATATCCCTTAATTCCGCTAGAGTCCAGAAATCTGTTTATCACAGCCTTGAATATACTCAATGACTCAGCATCTGCAGCCTTCTGGGGTAGAGAATTCCAAAGATTCACGACCCTCTGAGTGAAGAAATTCCTCCTCGTCTCAGTCTTGAATGGCCGACCCCTTTATCCACGCTACATTACAACAGTGACTACAAAAATTCTTCATTGGCTGTAAAGCGCTTTGGGATGGTGCTGAGGATTTGAAAGGCGCTATATAAATGCAAGTCTTTTCTTAAATCATCTGGCAGACCTTGTTTGTGTGGTCTAATTGCTGTAATGTTTGTCTCGGAGAACAGCATGGGACTGAGAATTGGCTGTAGTGGGGAGGAGTGTAACGGAGGGACATAATGGTGGTTTAGTGCTTCCTCTAATGGGATCTTTGTGAATTGTCAACAGGCAACAAATTGTATTTTTCTACCTCTCAGGTTTTTTCTTTTCTCTCACAATTTTCTCCCCCCCCCCCCCCCCCCCCCCCCAATTTTGAAGGTGTTGACTCTCGTTTGGGTTACTGTCCTGTAGGTCCCAGTTACCCTTTGGTCCCTTGTCCATCTAGCTACTCCTCATGTGTTAGCCTAGACAGTGAGTGTCGGCAAGTGACTGAGGCACCAGGTCTTGTCCCCACCCAAACCCCAAGTCCACTGAGGCCAATTCTGGTGCCTTAACTATTGCCCAGGCTGGGCTTAGCTAACAAATCACAAACCGGGGATCGAGCCTGGGACCTTCCTGATCTGTATGTGAGCACGGTACTGGTCAGCAGTTTGGTGGGAATGGGGTCGAGTGGGTAGGGTGTCGGTCTCACGATCAAGATGAGCTTGGAAAGGGCATGAGGAGAGACACTAGAGAAAGGTGCCAGTTCTAGGGCAGAGGGGAACCATTGGGGAAGTTTGGCTCGGTGGGCGAGGGGAAGGGAGAGAAGCGGCAGAGGCAGCTGAATGGATGGTCTCAATCCTAGTGACAAAATCGTCCATGAGTTCACCGCACTTGTTGTTGGGGGGGGGGTGGAGGAGGCAGGGGAGAGAAGTTTAAGAAGACTGTTTGTGCCGGAGAAGAGAAGCCAGGGGTTACCTTGGATGATCCTGGAATAGTGAGCAGTTTTGGCAGAGGAGAGCAGGACCCGACTTTGCTGTATGTGGTCCAGCCAGATCTGGCTAAACCAGTTGTCCGCCATAAACGTTCAAGTCTGCGTCCTGCGAACTTAAGGGAGTGGAGATAAGGGCCGTTCTGGGGGAACGACCAGGGTGAGCGAGAGTAATGGTTTTAATGGGGACAAGGGCATTAAAGGTGCAGAAATGTCGTGTTGTCGTCTCTCAAATCCGAGGCGAAATGTCTGCTGAACCGGAGACCATGTCAACTTTTAAGAATGGGTTAGATAGATGGTTGAAGGCAAGAGGGATAAAGGGATTTAGGAACAGATTGGGCACATAGGATTAGGATGACTGCTTGTGTGGAGGATAACTGCCATCACAGACTGATTGGGCCAAACAGTCGGTTTCCATGTTGTAACTTTTATGTCAATTATTACCTCCTGGAAAAAAGCCACTCCTAACATTAAATATTATGCAAATTAGTTACAGTTCAGCCTTGTGACAAGGATGTTCAAGCTTTAAGTGCTTCTTCCCTCCTTGACCGAGATGACAATCCAACAAAGCAGATCGATTGTAATTGTTTACCAAATATTTACTCTTAAATAGTCAGGCATTCACAGCTGGCTGTGCCTCCCACGCATCGGTTTATAAGCCGCACCTGACCTCACATGGGAAGGAAACATGACGGAGAATGAATCTAAATTAGCAACTCCCCGTGCCTCCTTACTAACCCTAGATACCCGGGGGTAAATATTAACCCCCAAGAACGGCTGGGAGGTTAAAATAACAGGTTTTTGGAGCGGGACCCACGCCCTGGCTCAGACTTGCCCACTTTTGGGTTTAACTCGGACAGATTGGTCTGCGTGTGGAGAACAAACACCACTAAGTCCCGCCTCTGTACATGGAGACAGAGAAACTGGGAGAAGGGAATAGAGTCCTTACAGGAAGCGGGGTGGGAGGAAGTGTAATCAAGGGTAGCTGTGGGAGTCGTGGGCTTATAATAGATATTGGTTGACAGCCTATCCCCAGAAATGGAGATAGAGAAGTCGAGGAAGGGACGAGTCGGAGATGGACCATGTGAAGGCGAGGGAAGGGTGGAAATTGGCAGTAAAGTTGATGAAATTTTCCAGTTCGGGGGGTGGGGGGGCAGGAAACAGTATCGATACGGTCATCAATGTACCCGAAAAAGAGGGTTAAAGCCGGCAGGCCGATACTTAAAAGGGCCATGTTCCTCATTGAGATACTTAATATTTTGTGTATTGGAAAATTAAAATGAATTTAATCTTAACTGTTCGGGTTTCCCGTCGCCTCCAATTTATGTCAGGTGAAAGCAGGAGGGAAGGGCCGGATCCATGAGGTGAATGAGGGCCTTTATTGCACTGCTTGTGGGCCCTGAGGAATAGGAGTGCTTCATCCAGGCCCAACAAGCTCACCTGGCCGACAGGACCTTCACCCACACCCCGATGCTGGCCCCCCCCCCCCCCTATCGATGGTGGACCCCCACCTACCTCTGACTCTTAACCTGACCTCCAGTGACCTCCGATCTTCTTTCCAACCGCCCGATCTTCTTCCTGCCCCCCCCCCCCCCCGATCTTCTCCCCGGCCCATGATCCTTCCCTCCGACCCCCGGCTGCGGCCTGCTGCAGTAGGCCTTCCTGACCGACAGCCAGCCAGCCAGCTGGCGAAACCCGGAAGTAAAATTGATTGGCTCGTTAAGCGATTGCGACCCACCCACTTACCTTCCGATTTTCACACCCGAGAATCTCCCGCCACTACCCCCCCACCCCCCCCCCCCGGCCTCCACCGCTCCCTTCCCGGCTCAGTCAAAATTTACCCCTGAAATCGCTACAGCAAAGCATGGGATGGACAAATTGGAGGAGAACAAATAGAAACAACAGCTGGTCTGTAATTGGAGAAAGAACGAAAGAAAGACTTGCATTTATAAACTGTCTCTCACGACCTCAGGACGTCCCAAAGCACTTCACAGCCAATTAAACTTTTGAAGTGCAGTCACTGTTGTGATGTAGGCAATGCAGCAGCCATTTTGCGCACAGCAAGATCCCACAAACAGCAATGTGATAATGACCAAATAATCTGTTCTTTTTTAGTGAATGTTGGTTGAGGGATAAATATTGGCCGGGATACTGGATAGAACTTCCTAGCTCTTCTTCAAAATAATGCCATGGGATCTTTTACGTCCATCTGAGAGGGCAGACGGGGCCTCAGTTTAACGTCTCAGCACTCCTTCAGTACTGAGTGTCAGCCTAGATATTGCACATAGTCCCTTCACCACTGCTTATGAGTAGGGTTACATTATAGCTCTGGGATTGGCACCAAGAGTGAGATGGGTGTCCATGCCAGCTCAGGTCAGCGGTAGCTACCTCTAGGTATGAGTTTTGTGAGTAAACGCGAGTGGGTCTCTTCGGTTTGGGAGATCTTATTTGGCCAGTCCTCATGGGGAGACAAATTCTCTGGAACCTTCCTTCTCAGCACTTATGGTTGAAAATGTAATAGTCCTTAACCTCCAACTCCCACATATTCCTGTTTACGAAGGTACCTGAGAACAGTGCGAGATATAAAAGCAACCGGGATGAACAACACAATATTAGGGGCAGTTCCACGACCTGCCATCTGCAGATGTCTTATTGTTTTTTATTCATTCTTGGGGTGTGAGCAACACTGACTAGGCCGCATTCCTTGCCTATCCCTGGTTGCCCCGAGAAGGTGGCAGTGGGCCTTTTCTTCTTGAATTGCTACAGTCCTTGTGGTGGTCCCACAATGGCATTAGGGAATTCCAGGATATTGACCCAGCAGTGATGAAAGAATGGCGATATTCACCAGATTCACCAGAATGATACCAGGGCCTAAAGGGTGCGATAGGTTGTATAAAGTTTGTTTGACTTTAGAAGGTTGAGGGGTGATCTAATTGAGGTCTTTCAAATGATAAGGTAGATACAGAGAAACTATTTCCTCTGGCGGTGGGATCCAGAACAAGGGGGCACAATCTTAAAATTAGAGCTAAGCCATTTAGAAGTGAAATTAGAAAGTACTCTTGCACATAAAGGGAAATCTGGAACTCTCTCCCCAAAATGTTTATGGATGCTGGGGGTCAATTGAAATTTTCAAGACTGAGATCACTGGACATTTGTTGGGTAAGTGCATCAAGGGATATGGGGCAAGAGCGGGTAAATGGAGTTGAGGTACAGATCAGCCATGAGCTGATTGAATGGCGGTACAGGCTTGGGGCGGGGGTGGAGTGGGGGGGTGAATGGCCTACTCCTGTTCCCATTGTATATGTCCAAGTCAGGATGCTGTGTGATTTAGAGGGGAACCTGGAGCTCATGGTGTGCCCATGACACAGGGAAGCTGATCTAGTGGCCTGCTCTGTCCTGGATGGTGGAAATCCATTGTCTGCAGCCCGCGAGTTCCCAAGCCTGGTACACTGTGGGCGTCCCGCGTTTCCATTTCCCTTCATCCTGTGGGAGGCTGTCAACTTGTCCGATTCCTAACCAATTATTTTCCTAACTCTCTCAACATCCATCCACGTGCACTGCTGGTGTCTCAGCTTTACTCTGATGCTCCTTTGGATCCTGTTGGGCAGAAATCTGCTTTCCACTGAGCTGAATCCCATTTCCCCGCTGGCTATCAGCCTATTCTGTAACCTTTGCCTTCGCCATGGCTTTCTACCGAGACTGTATTCTCTGCTGGACTGCCTTGATTGCACTACCTGGCCTGCTCCGACAGGTTGAGTTTCTGCCTATCCGCTGGCATGCTTCACTCCACACTGGGCTAGCCATGCTGCTCCCATCCCATTGTACGATCTTTGCTTTGCTGCTATCCGCTTGCTTCCCATGTTGCTCGCTCTGTTTTGCTCCACTTGTCCTTCAGAAGTCCCCAATCCCCCGTTGCTGGACTAGCTTGGACCGGCTCCTTAAGGTCTTCTCCCACGCCCCCCACCCTCACCCTAAATTTCAGCAAATTATATATTTGAGCCCCGAGGTCTCCACAACCTTCGGGTTCTTTCCATTGACTCTTTATTCCCATTCCTTGGTTTTTCCTCCCAAAACGTATTACCTCACACTTAACCACATCAAATATTATCTGCCACCCCTCTGTCAATCCCACTAAACTGTCTATGAAATCTTTTATAGTTCTTCTTGCTCTTTCCTAAACCCCCTACTTTTGTGTCATCTCCAAATTTTGATAGTGTTTTCCATGTCAAAGTCCAAATCATTTACATAAATATACTGAGAACAAAAGTGGACCCAGCGCTGACCCCTTAGGTAATCATTTCCAACACCCATTAACCCTCTTCCTCTGTTTTCAGTCCATCATCCAACTTTCTATCCCTTCTGTTATATTTTCTCTCATACATATGTCTGGATTTTTGTACCAAACTTTCTGTGAAATATTTTATCAGATGCCTTCTGAAAATCCATATACACTACATTTAATGCATTGCCTTTGTCTATCCAATTGGTCACTTCTTCAAAAAAACTCTATTAAATTTGTCAAACATGACTTGCCTTTAACAAATTCCACCTGGCCATGATTGAGCCATGCATTTCTAAATACCTGCTAATTCTGTCTTGAATTATGCATTCTATGAGTTTACCCACAATTGAGATTAGTTGAGTGTCCCCATCCCTAGATTGGGGGACTAATGGCAATTGTAGCTCTCCAACCATGGTCTGGTGAGATCAGCACCCTCAGTGCAGACTGGGGATTGAACCTGGCATCATCCTGCTCCGTATGGCCCCGATACTGCCTTAACCAGCTGAGGCATTTCTGCCACCATTTGTGTCAGGCGTGGCTCAGTGGGTAGTGCCCTCTCACCTCTGAGTCAGAAGATTCAAGTCCCACTCCAGAGACTTGAGCGCATAATCTAGGCTGACACCCCCAGTGCCGTGCTGAGGGAGTGCTGCACCGTCGGAGGTGCCGTCTTTCAGATGAAACGTTAAAACGAGGACCCATCTGGCATCTCAGGTGGATGTAAAACATCCCATGGTACTATTTCAAAGGATAGCAGGGTAGTTCTCCCTGGTGCCCTGGATAACATTTATCCCTCAAGACCAACATCACTAAAAAAACAGAATATCTGGTTATTATCACATTGCTGTTTGTGGGATCTTGCTGTGCATAAATTGGCTGCCGTGTTTCCTACATTACAACAGTGACTACACTTCAAAAGTACTTCATTGGCTGTAAAGCATTTTGGGGCGTCTTGAGGTTGTATATAAGATAGAAAATGGTCTGGAAAAGATAAATCTGGAATATTACTTTAAATTAAATGGTGGCGTTAGAACAAGGGGTCACAGGTTCAAACTACTAAAAGGCAAATTTCAGACTGATGTCACACAAAGATCAATAAAGAAAAAAAAGAAAGAATTGCATTTATATAGCGCCTTTCATGACCTCAGGATGTCCCAAGTGCTTTACAGCCAATGAAATACTTTTCAAGTGTTGTCAATGATATAATATAGGAAACACGGCAGCTGATTTGTGCACAGCAAGGTCCCACAAAGAGCAATGTGATAATGAACAGATAATCTGTTTTAGTGATGTTAGTTGAGGGAAAAATATTGGCCAGGACACCGGGGAGAACTCCCCTGCTCTCCTTCGAAGGAAAGTAAGAATACAATACATGGAATGGACTCCCGGATAGAGAAATGGAGATGAAAACCTTGGAATCATTTAAGAAGCAATTGGATGTTACAATAGGGAGACGTATGGATCATTATGGATTGTTGCTCTAAGATGGGCCGAATGGCTTTCTTCTACTGTATTTGTCTTGTAATCTTGTGAAATCTTTTAAAGATTAATTAACTCAGCCCAGACTAGGGATCAAATCTCTGAACTTCCTGATCTGCCTGACCCAGTTACTTGCTGCTTTACATAGTTTATGTGAGACATCTTTCTGAAATTTGCTTTTTATTAGTTTGAACCTTGTTCTTATTTCACCATTTCATTTAAGGTAATATTCCAGATCTATCTTTTCCTTTCCGTTTTCTACCTTTATATACTTCGATAAGATCAAGTCTCAGATACTTCCCTCCAAGGCTAAAAAATCTTTTTAGAGAAATGAGAACAGTAAATGATGAAAAGCAAATGTTCCTGTGTGATGTAAATCCTGACAATAATCGGAATGAGCTGTCACTGAATGAATCAGTGATTAAAGTAATGTGACCCTTCAAAAAGGAAACAGCTGGACAAATAAAGACAGTGCAGTGGGTGCTGTTAATAGTCCTCTAGCAGCACTTATAAAAGAGGAGTGTTCAAAGTCAGGAAAGTGTGTATATACGTCATTGTTAAATGGGCCTTAACCAGAGTGAACATTGTCTCACTATCCTGAAAGAAGAGAAAAAAGAACTTGTGTTTATATTGCGTCTTTCAGGACGTCCCAAAGTGTTTTACAGCTGATTAAATACATTTTGAAGTGTAGTCACTGTTGTATTGTAGGGAAACACAGCAGCCAATTTGAGCACAGCAAGATCCCACAAATTACAATGAGCTAATGACCAGATAATTTGCTTTTTTTTAAAAAATGATTTTGGTTGAGGGATAAATATTGTCCGGGACACCGGGGAGAACTCCCCTGCTCTTGTTCGAAATAGTGCCAGGGGATCTTTTACATCCACCTGAGATGGCCTCGGTTTCAAATCTTTTCCAAAAGACAGCACCTCTGACAGTGCAGCACTCCCTCAGTACTGCAGTGAAGTATCAGCCTGGATTGTGTGCTCACATCTCTGGAGGTGGGACTTGAATTCACAACCTTCTGTCTCGAGAGGTAAGAGTGCTACCTACTGAGTTAATTCTGAAAGGGGTTAGTTCATGCTAGGGTCCAGTTTGATGTGGAGATGCCGGTGATGGACTGGGGTTGACAATTGTAAACAATTTTACAACACCAAGTTATCGTCCAACAATTTTATTTTAAAATCCACAAGCTTTCGGAGGCTTCCTCTTTCCTCCGGTGAATGTGGAACTGAAATCCTCGAACCCTTCGCACTTATAAATCACAGAACAATGCCTGGTGATTACAGATAGTTTTTTCAACTGCCCGTTGCCAAGGCAACCAAAGTGTTCAGACAGATAGGTGTTACCTACAGGCCCACCGAATATACAAATGGCCAGAACTAAAAAAACAGATGATGTGGAGATGCCAATTTAAAAAAAAAACAGAGCAAAAGAGGACACCGCGCAACAATCGCCAGACAGGAGGGTTCCCTCCCAGTCGGGGAACACTTCAGCAGTCAAGGACATTCAGCCACCGACCTTCGGGTAAGCGTTCTCCAAGGCGGCCTTCGAGACACTCGACAACGCAAAATCGTCGAGCAGAAATTGATAGCCAAGTTCCGCACCCATGAGGACGGCCTCAACCGGGATCTTGGGTTCATGTCACGCTACACGTTACCCCACCAGCGAACAAATGTTATCTGTTTTTAATATAACGGGTCAATTGCTGTCTTTTCCTTCCGGATGTTTCTATGTTTCCACCTCATTCGCACTTTTTTTTAATTGGCATCTCCACATCATCTGTTTTTTTAGTTCTGGCCGTTTGTATATTCGGTGGGCCTGTAGGTAACACCTATCTGTCTGAACACTTTGGTTGCCTTGTCAACGGGCAGTTGAAAAAACCCTCTGTAATCACCAGGCATTGTTCTGTGATTTATAAATGCGATAGGTTCGAGGATTTCAGTTCCACATTCACCTGAGGAAGGAGGAAGCCTCCGAAAGCTTGTGGATTTTAAAATAAAATTGTTGGACTATAACTTGGTGTTGTAAAATTGTTTACAAGGGTACAGTTTGTAATGGGTAGTGAGTTTTGATGAGCTATTTGATTAATGGGGGCATCACATTTGAGACCAGTTCTGACTTCATTGGCGTAACACACCAATAATTTCTCGCGGAGTGCGGGGGAGAAAGAGAGTTTCAGAGCTTGTGGTTAGAGAAGGAGAAGAGACAGGGTGGAGTACAGAGAAAGGTCGAGCGACTTTACACCAATGCATCTACAATTCCCTCAATAGAGGTGCCAACTTGAGGGGAAAAATCAAGGTGGGTTGACAAGACGTGAGACGATTCAGAGGTACACACTCCCTGGAGCTGATGTGTTGCCAGAACGAGCTGCTCCTGCAACTGTCCATGTTTTCTTTTTAAGTTAGGTGCAACTTAAATTCCTGAGCAAATAATTTTTGTCATAAGTACAGCTTGTGAAGCAGATACATCACAATTACAACTGTGTGACGTGTCACAAAATTAAGGAACAGAGAAGTTATCGATTGAAAAACAACCTTCAGTTCTTCTTGTCTGTCAGTTGTGCCATTGCAAGAGATGATATTAGTACAACAGCAGCTGAATCTGTTTGGAAACAATTAGTTCAAGCTAATGGTGCCAAGCCTATAATTGGCACCTGTTAACAGACCTCCAGGGCAAGTACTGCTCGGTGTTATGGAGCTTTGACAAATTGCTAAAGAATCGGATCTAATTGGACCAATAAGGGTGGCACTGAGTTGCCTCAATGTCACCTGACAGAAATCAGCACCACAATTGTCCCTTTTGAAGGGCACCACTAATACAATAATCTAACAGGTGGTCCAATTAGACAGAAAGAAGCTTAAAATAAAACTAAATCATGATAGTCTATGGCTTTTAAAAAAAAATTGATCCATAAAGATGGAGCTGGATTGCCCCAATGTCATTAACATGGAAACAAATTTGCCTCAATTGCAGCATCCAACTGGTACTTAAATTACTGAACGTCCGCTCCTCTTGTAGGAAGTCCTTTCCAAATGTTGATTACTCTCTGTAGAACACCCCAATATCAGTCCTAAATTTGCCTGCCAGAACCTGTATCCCTTTGAGCTATTCATGCAATATACTTTGAAGTAATTGTCTGCCTTTACTTTTTTTCCCCAGTACTATTAACATATCATAGAATTATAGGAAGGTTACAGCACGGAAGGTGGCCATTTGGCCCATCGAGTCTGTACCGGCTGTATGCATAAGCAATCCAGCTAGTCCCACTCCCCCGCCTTATCCCCGTAGCCCTGCAAATTTTTTCCTTTCAAGTACTATTCCAGTTCCTTTTTGAAAGCCACGTTTAACTCTGCCTCCACCACCCCCTCTGGCAGTACATTCTCGATTATAACCACTTGCTGTGTTAAAAGGTTTTTCCTCGTATCACCTTTATAACTTATCTTATAAACATCTATAAGATATCTCCAGGCAAGGTTGAAATGCCCCAGTTTTTAAAAAAAAAGTCTTCCCTCATGACTCTTGACCTCTGACACTTGCAACAGAAACAAATGAGGCAAAGTTCACCAAAAATTCTTATCTCCTGGAGAAGTTGTCCATTTAAAGGAGAGGACTGGGTTCAGTGAGTTCATTCCGATGATACGTGGTTAAATATTCTCCCGGGTGTGGTGCTGGGCTATAAAGACGAGGGAGGTCCCAACTTCAACAGTAGTAGATTTTTGAGCTCTCCGGGGTGGTTCAACGATCCCACACTCGCAATCCGGGAATCCGAAATAGTGTTACAAATTCTTCAACCTGTAATCCTAGGAACTGTGACACCTGCTTGAAAGGTAAGATTCCTTCAGTGTTCTTGTCACCCATCCTGATTTTCTTCTCTTGATTGCACCATTTCGAGGGACTTGTAAAGTCGTTGCTGAAGATCTCCCCTCCTTCTTCCCCCACCCTCCCTCCTTCTTCCCCCACCCTCCCTCCTTCTTCCCCCACCCTCCCTCCTTCTTCCCCCACCCTCCCTCCTTCTTCCCCCACCCTCCCTCCTTCTTCCCCCACCCTCCCTCCTTCTTCCCCCACCCTCCCTCCTTCTTCCCCCACCCTCCCTCCTTCTTCCCCCACCCTCCCTCCTTCTTCCCCCACCCTCCCTCCTTCTTCCCCCACCCTCCCTCCTTCTTCCCCCACCCTCCCTCCTTCTTCCCCCACCCTCCCTCCTTCTTCCCCCACCCTCCCTCCTTCTTCCCCCACCCTCCCTCCTTCTTCCCCCACCCTCCCTCCTTCTTCCCCCACCCTCCCTCCTTCTTCCCCCACCCTCCCTCCTTCTTCCCCCACCCTCCCTCCTTCTTCCTTTCGCTGTTTGTCTCTCTCATTTCTCTCACTCCTCTTTTCTCTCTCCATCTCTTTTTCTCTCCTGCCTTTCTCTCTTCTTTCCTCCTCCTCCCACCTTTCCTGTCTCCTCTATCCTCTCCTTGCTCGTCCCCTCTCTCAACCTGCTTTCTTCGCTAATCTCTCCACCCTAACTTTTTTTCTATCCCTCCATCTCTACCACTTTCCTTTTCCCCCCTCTCACTTTCTGTCTGAGGAATGATTGAAGTGAATTGGAACTGAGAGAGTAAAACACCCCTGTTCTGTATGGCTTGAGTATAAAATCGGAAAAAAGTACTGCTCATTATAAGAGAAAAAAGTATCTGAATTTATCACAAAAAGGGAATACGAAAAGGTTAGGAAAAGAAGTCAAAAAAACAATTAGGAAAGTGAAGAGAAGCTATGAAATTAAATTATCAAGGAATAGAAATAATAAAGTATTGTACAGACACATAAATAACAAAAGAAAAGTCGGAATGGGATAATGCCACTAAAGGATACACACAATAAACTCTCAGGTAATGACAGCGAAATGGCAGAAATATTAAATTATTACTTTGCCTCGGTATTTACCAGGGAGATTAACATGGTGGGCATAAGATTCGAAGTGATCAAAAAAGATATAAAGACAGAAATTTGGGGAGATAATTGATAAACTAATCAAACTTAAAGAAGATAAAACCCTTGGTCTGGATAGATTGCATCCACACATATTAAAAGAAGTTAGGGAGGAGATAGCAGAGGCACTATTTTATATATATATATATATATTCACTAGAAAAGGGAATAGTGTCAGAGGACTGGCGACAGCTAATGTTAATCCCATAATTAAAAAGAGAGATAGAACAAGTCCAGGGAACTATAGACCAGTTAGCTTAACATCAGTGGCAGGAAAGATAATGAAATCCTTACTCAAAGATGTAATAGAAAGATATCTAGAAACTGAAAATATAATAAAGAATAAGTCAGCACGGATTGCAGAAGGGAAGGTCATGCTCGACCAACCTTATTGAATTCTTTGAAGAAGTAACAGAAAGGGTAGACAAAGTAGATGTATTTTTTTGGATTTTCAAAAGGCCTTCGATAAAGTACCGCATTCTTGACTAAGGTCAGAGCGTGTGGAGTCAGGGAACAAGTAGCAGAATGGATAGCAAGCTGGCTACAAAACAGAGAATGGGGTTCAAGGTAGCTACTCAGACTGGCAAAAGGTGGGAAGTGGTGTTCTACAAGGATCGGTGCTGGGACCACTGTTGGTCACCGTTTACTAAACAATTTGGACTCAGGAATCGGAAGCACAATTTCAAAATTTGTTAACGACAACGAATTGAGGGGTGAAGTTAATACTGAGGAGAACTGTGACAAAATACAAAAAGACTTGCAGAATGGACGTGTAATTGGCAAATTAATTTCAATATAGATAAGTGTGAGGTGGTGCATTTTGGTAGGAAGAATAAGGAGGCCACATATTCCTTGGGAAATAATAGTAAATGGGGTAAAGGAACAGAGGGATATGTGGGTACAGATACACAAATCACTAAAAGTAGCGACACAGGTTATTAAGGCCATTAAAAAAAAAGCAAACAAAGCACTGGGGTTTGTTTCTAGAGGGATAGAATTGAAAAGCAGGGAAGTTATGTTAAACTTGTATAGAACCTTGGTTAGACCACTCTTGGAGTATTGTGAACAGTCCTGGTCTCCATATTATGGAAAAGATATAGAGGCATTGGTGACGGTGCAAAAAAGATTTATTAGGATGATACCAGAACTGAGAGGTTATAGCTATTAGGAAAGATTGAATAGGCTGGGGCTCTTTTCTCTAGAAAAGAGAAGACTGAGGGGTGACCTGATAGAAGTCTTTAAGATTATGAAAGACTTTAGTAGGGTAGATGTAGAGAAGATGTTTCCACTTGTGGGGGAGTCCAAAACTAGAGGTCATAAATATAAATGAGTCACTAATAAATCTAATAAGGAATTCAGGAGAAAATTCTTTATCCAGAGAGTGATTAGAATGTGGAATTCGCGACCACAAGGAGTGGTTGAGGCGAATAGCATGGATGCATTTAAGGGGAAGCTCGATAAACACACGAGGAAGAAAGGAATAGAAGGATATGCTGATGGGATTAGATGAAGACGAGCAGGAAGAGGCTCGTGTGGAGCAGAAACACCAGCATAGACCAATTGGGCTGAATGGCCTGGAATGTGCTGTACATTCTAAGTAACCCAACTGTTATTCCAACAAAAATTGATCTTTATTCAGGATGGTCCCTTTTATCTAGTTACCAATTAAAGTGTAATATTCCTGCATCTCTTAAAAGGGCACTGTCTTAAAGGGGAAAAAAGTGTTTTTTTTACTGTCTCAAAATAGATTTATTGTAAACAATTTTACAACACCAAGTTATAGTCCAACAATTTTATTTTAAAATTCTCAAGCTTTCGGAGGCTTCCTCCTTCCTCAGGTGAATGTCAAGAAATCCTCGAACCTCTCGCATTTATAAATCACAGAACAATACCTGGTGATTACAGATGGTCTTTCCAACTGCCCGTTGCCAAGGCAACCAAAGTGTTCAGACAGATAGGTGTTACCTACAGGGCCACCGAATATACAAACGGCCAGAACAAAACAACAAAAGAAAACAGAGAGAGAGAGAGGAAGAAACATCCGGAAGGAAAAGACAGCAATTGACCCGTTATATTAAAAACAGATAACTTTTGTTCGCTGGTGGGGTTACGTGTAGCGTGACATGAACCCAAGATTCCGGTTGAGGCCGTCCTCATGGGTGCGGAACTTGGCTATCAATTTCTGCTCGACGATTTTGCGCTGTCGTGTGTCTCGAAGGCCGCCTTGGAGTACGCTTACCCGAAGGTCGGTGGCTGAATGTCCTTGACTGCTGAAGTGTTCCCCGACTGGGAGGGAACCCTCCTGTCTGGCGATTGTTGCGCGGTGTCCGTTCATCCGTTGTCGCAGCGTCTGCATGGTCTCGCCAATGTACCATGCTCTGGGGCACCCTTTCCTGCAACGTATGAGGTAGACAACGTTGGCCGAGTCACAGGAGTATGAACCATGCACCTGGTGGATGGTGTCCTCTCGTGTGATGGTGGTATCTGTGTCGATGATCTGGCATGTCTTGCAGAGGTTGCCGTGGCAGGGTTGTGTGGTGTCGTGGACGCTGTTCTCCTGAAAGTTGAGTAATTTGCTGCGAACAATGGTCTGTTTGAGGTTGGGTGGCTGTTTAAAGGCGAGTAGTGGAGGTGTGGGGATGGCCATAGCGAGGTGTTCGTCATCATTGATGACATGTTGAAGGCTGCGGAGAACATGGCGTAGTTTCTCCGCTCCGGGGAAGTACTGGACGACGAAGGGTACTCTGTTGGTTGCGTCCCGTGTTAGTCTTCTGAGGAGGTCTATGCGATTTTTCACTGTGGCCCGTCGGAACTGTCGATCGATGAGTCGAGCATCATATCCCGTTCTTACTAGGGCGTCTTTCAGCGTCTGTAGGTGTCCATCGTGTTCCTCCTCGTCTGAGCAGACCCTGTGTATTCGCAGGGCCTGTCCATAGAGGATGGCCTCTTTGACGTGGTTAGGGTGGAAGCTGGAAAAGTGGAGCATCGTGAGGTTGTCTGTGGGCTTGCGGTAGAGTGAGGTGCTGAGGTGCCCGTCTTTGATGGAGATTCGTGTGTCCAAGAAAGAAACTGATTCTGAGGAGTAGTCCATGGTGAGCTTGATGGTGGGATGGAACTTGTTGATGTTATCGTGTAGTCTCTTTAGTGATTCTTCGCCATGGGTCCATAGAAAGAAAATGTCGTCGATGTATCTGGTGTATAGCGTTGGTTGGAGGTCCTGTGCAGTGAAGAAGTCCTGCTCGAACTTGTGCATGAAAATGTTGGCGTATTGGGGTGCGAATTTGGTCCCCATGGCTGTTCCGTGTGTTTGGGTAAAGAACTGGTTATCGAAGGTGAAGACATTGTGATCCAGGATGAAGCGGATGAGTTGTAGGATGGCGTCTGGAGATTGGCTGTTGTTGGTGTTGAGTATTGATGCTGTCGCAGCGATGCCGTCATCGTGGGGGATACTGGTGTAGAGTGCCGAGACGTCCATCATGGTGAGAAGTGTTCCTGGTTCAACAGGTCCGAGGGTACTGAGTTTTTGTAGGAAGTCTGTAGTGTCGCGACAGAAGCTGGGGGTTCCCTGTACGATGGGTTTCAGGATGCCCTCGATGTATCCAGAGAGGTTCTCACACAAGGTTCCGTTGCCTGATACGATAGGACGTCCGGGTGTGTTGGCTTTGTGTATCTTTGGGAGGCAGTAGAAGTCTCCCATGCGGGGAGAACGTGGGATGAGAGCGCGTAGGATGCTTTGAAGGTCTGGATCGAAGGTCTTGATCAGTTTGTTGAGCTGGTGGGTGTGTTCTTTGGTCGGATCTGCGGGTAACTGTCTGTAGTGTTCCTGGTTGTCCAGTTGTCGGTATGCTTCTTTGCAATAGTCCGTTCTGTTCTGTATGACGATGGCTCCTCCTTTGTCCGCTGGTTTGATGACTATGTTGCGGTTGGTCTTGAGAGCTTTGATGGCGTTGCGTTGTGCTCGGGTGACATTCTGGACTGTCTTCTGAGTGCGGCTGATGAATCTGGCATTGACGCATTTCCTGACAGCTTGAGCATACATGTCAAGCTTAGTGCAGCGACCCTCTGGAGGAGTCCAGTTTGACTCTTTCCTCTTCGGTTGCTGCACCGCAGATCCCTCTGTCTGCTGTTCTGGATCGTTGATTGTCTCATTGGGTTCGCTGCTGGAATCTTGGGGTTTGTGGAAGAATTCCTGGAGCCTCATTCTCCTGATGAATTCCTCTGTGTCCGCCGCGAGACTAATGGGGTCCATTTTGGTAGTGGGGCAGAAATTGAGCCCTCGGCTGAGAACTTCGATTTCGTCTGGTTGAAGGGTGTAGTCGGACAAATTGACGATAGACTTCCCTGTGGTTGCAACCGTGGTACCAGGGGAAGCTTGGTCGATGCTGGTGGTGATGCCGAGTTTTTCAAGCTTCCTGCTCTTGGTTTTCATGTAGGCAGTGTAGTTCCGTTGACACCGCGCAACAATCGCCAGACAGGAGGGTTCCCTCCTAGTCAGGGAGCACTTCAGCAGTCAAGGACATTCAGCCACTGACCTTCGGGTAAGCGTACTCCAAGGCGGCCTTCGAGACACACGACAACGCAAAATCGTCGAGCAGAAATTGATAGCCAAGTTCCGCACCCATGAGGACGGCCTCAACCGGAATCTTGGGTTCATGTCATGCTACACGTAACCCCACCAGCGAATATAAGTTATCTGTTTTTAATATAACGGGTCAATTGCTGTCTTTTCCTTCCGGATGTTTCTATGTTTCTTCCTCTCTCTGTTTTCTTTTGTTGTTTTGTTCTGGCCGTTTGTATATTCGGTGGCCCTGTAGGTAACACCTATCTGTCTGAACACTTTGGTTGCCTTGGCAACGGGCAGTTGGAAAGACTATCTGTAATCACCAGGTATTGTTCTGTGATTTATAAATGCGAGAGGTTCGAGGATTTCTTGACATTCACCTGAGGAAGGAGGAAGCCTCCGAAAGCTTGTGAATTTTAAAATAAAATTGTTGGACTATAACTTGGTGTTGTAAAATTGTTTACGATTGTCAACCCCAGTCCATCACCGGCATCTCCACATCAAAATAGATTTACACAGCAGATGTAAATGATGTTGAAAGGCATCACTGCAACATGTGGCTGAAATGATGTATAAAACGATCTCCTCGTAAACTCACAGACGAGCGTGCACACAGTCAGGCATCTAAGTCCTGATTGACATAGCGTTATAATCTCTGAGCACAAGATGAAATGGGCATCCATATCTGGTAAGAGGAACTGTTCATGTAATTTGTCGCTAGAGAGTGTCTTGGTATTTAAATGATTACATCTTAATTCCAGAGGAGAGGCAGGCAATAAATGGTGGGTGTTCTAATGGGTTTAGACTTTGGTGAGGCAGGTATTGTAATCTGAAGCCACCAGCTTGTGAAGATTAGAAGATAACAAAGTGGAAAATCCACAACTCCCTTTGCTTTCATTCTAGTCTTGCTTTGAGGTAGGGGGAAGTGAGGGAGGGAGGGGAGGGGAGGATGGAGAGGGGGTAAGCGGGCACAGGAGGAGGAGGAAGCCGCCGACCACATTGGACAATCCTGCCCCCAGTAACTGGAACTGTATGAAGTGTAAACCAGGCAGCCGTCTCAAACAACAACAACTTGTATTTATAAAGCTCCGTTTAATGTAGTAAAATGAACCAGGGCTTTTCACAGGAGAGTAATCAGAGAAACATTGACACCGAGCCAAAGAAGGAGACATTAGGACAGGTGACCAAAAGCTTGGTCAAAGAGGTAGGTTTTAAGGAGCGTCTTAAAGGAGGAGAGAAGGGGTTGAGGGAGGGAGTTCCAGAGCTTAGGGCTTAGGCAGCTGAAGGCACGGCCGCCAATGATGGGTTGAAGGAAGTGGGGGATGAACAAGAGACCAGAGTCGGAGGAACGCAGATTTCTTGGAGGGCTGGAGGAGGTTACAGAGATAGGGAGGGGCGAGGCCATGGAGGGATTTGAACACGAGGATGAGAATTCTAAATTTGAGGCATTGGTAGACTGGGAGCCAATGTAGGTCAGAGTAATGCTGGAAATAGACAGCAGGTAATGTTAACCTCTAAATAGCAAAAAAAGCATGTTAAGGTTTCAGGTATAACTCCCTGTCGGAGAGTTCAGAGGAAGCGCTGTAGAAGAAACTAGTTTCTGTTCATTTACAGATGCTGACTGACCTGCTGTGTATTTCCAGCATTTGCACCTTTTATTTGACTGTTTGATACAAAACTGGACCAATGGTACATCCTACTTGTGTGTTGTGGCTGAAACATTTTGTGTAAATATTCACTTATCCTGATTTAATCCTGAGCCACTCCGTCAATCTTATTTTTTAAAACGCTTTAGGACTTCCTGAGGTCGTGAAAGGTTCTATATAAATGTAAGTTCATTCTTTCTTTTCTTTAATTCACCTTTTTTTCTCCCTCTGTTCACAGGCAGAGAATGAGAAAGCAGCGAAGATCCCTTGAAAAAATTGTACTGTTTGTCATAGGAATTCTGGGGCTGATTTTCATTTTCAGGAGTGAAGACCTACCGCAACAGAGTGATGAAGTTTCAATGGAAACCATCAGATCGGCCAGAGTTCAAAACATTATCGCCATCAGTGCAGAGAAACCAAAACTTGCATCTACCTGCAAAGAAAACAGAACTGTCTTGGACCTTCCAGAGTTCATGGAGCAGCCACAACACATACAAAACTATTTGAAATATAAGCACTGTCGGGAGTTCAACATCGTTCAGAATGTTCCGGACAAGTGCGGGGGTCGAGAAAGGTCACAAGATGTCTTCTTGCTTCTGGTGATCAAATCCGACCCCTTCAACCACGACCGGCGAGATATGGTGAGGAAGACCTGGGGGAAAGAGCGAAAATTCCGAGGGGTCCAAATAAGGAGGGTCTTCATCTCTGCCGTAACTCCCAACCAAAGGGAGAGGAGGAAACTGAATCGATTACTAGCTATGGAGAATCGGGAACACCAGGACATCTTGCAGTGGGACTTCCTGGATACTTTCTTCAACCTCACCCTCAAACAGTACAAGCTGCTGCAGTGGGTGAATGACTATTGTCCCAAGGCTCAATTCATCTTCAATGGAGATGATGATGTCTTCGCCAATAGCGACAACATGGTCGATTATTTGCTAAGTGTTGAGGAGGGCAAAAAGGGAGGACAGCACCTGTATGTTGGACATCTCATTTACAGGGTGGGGCCGGTACGGGAGAAGTGGAGCAAGTACTACATCCCAGAGGTGGTGACCACCTCTCGATCCTACCCACCTTACATTGGCGGAGGGGGCATACTCATGTCGTCGTACACGGCCAAAGTCATCTACGGCGTCTCCCGAGAACTCGAGCTCTATCCCATTGACGACGTGTTCTTTGGGATGTGTCTGGAAAAGGCCGGGCTTTCTCCGAAGTCGCACATGGGATTCCGGACGGCCGGAGTGAGGGTTCCATCTCCCCGAGAAGACTCTTTCAATCCGTGCTATTACCGCGAGCTACTGCTTGTGCACAGATTTCAGCCTTACGAGTTGCTGCTGATGTGGGACGCTGTGCACAACATCAGCCTGAAATGTGCTCGTTCACCACAGAGGGCAAAATTAGAACAAAAGAATGGAAAAAGCAATTGGTGATTCACTGCAGGAGACATTGGCAACATTCTGATTGGGACACAATCTGTTTACATGTGTATTTAAACAAAGTAGTTATAAATGAAATATGGGAACCTTTGAATTATATTTCTGAGTGGCCCTGAGGGGGATATCTTATCCAGCAATTCTAGATTCGCTCTGATTCTCTCTCTCCCCCACCCCTCCAAGATGGTGAATGTTGGCAGGATGTCTGACCACAAGTGGGTATCTCAGCCCAGGCCAATTCTCATCTCACCCAACACCCCATAATCACACTTCCAGCAAAGGTCACTGCAGAATGATCAGGAGCAGCAACTCTGGCTGATTGTTTATTTATTTGCCCTCCCTCACACCCCAACCTAGGGGAACTGAGGCCAATTGTAGAACCTCTACTGCTGCTCTTACAGATCGGCTCACTCTGCAATGATTAGGTATGGACACACCACCATGGTGCACGTACACACTGAGCCACCAGGCCGAACAATATTTCTATTTATTTTGCCTTTTCTTTCTCCCCCGCCCCCACCCCCCAAAATCGTGCAGTGTTTAAAGCTGTTCCCACGCTGCAGGTCACTGCAAATTCAGGACTGACTGGAGCTCTTTGTCCCACCTGGAAACAATGCGACCGTACGCCATGGGCCCACACCATGATGGCTAGACCATCATGTCTAAACACTTGTTCCCTCCCACCCACCTCCCACGCAGCCATGTAATCTCCTGGGACAGGCAAACAACCAGAGAAAAAACCCAGGGCCAATGTCCAGAGTGGTCACTGGCCAGGGGACTGGAGGGAAAAACTCCAAATCTTTCATGAGGCACTAAGATGCTGTAATGGGCGGACCCTAGACTTCTATGGATGGATGAACTAGATGGACCGAATGGCATCCCTTATCTTTACTTCTACCTTGTTACCATGGGTTTCATCCAAAGGGCAACCAGAACTGGACTGAAGTGCGTTCCTGAATTATTTCCTTTTCTCCTAAGTATATGCGTGTGGGGCTTAACTCCCCCCTGTCTTTCCCCCCCGCCCCCACCCCCCCTTGGACGATGGTCTTGCAATCTCTGTGTAAGATAAACTGTGATACTGATGTACTTCCCTCCTTTTCCCATTAAACAACTTGTTTATATGGTTCATACCGTTTCTGAGACACAGATTTTTGGTAGAAAAATCAATTAAACCTTTTCTCTTTGATATATAAAAAGATTGTTTTGTCTTCCATTTAATATGTATGTACAGATTCATGCCATTCCCGGCCAGAATGGGCAGAGAGACATCCTGTTTTGCCAATGTAACTACAACCAGGGATGTGAAAGCATCATTTCTTGGTGTTTGCTCAGGTATTGATCTTTGACCATTAGCATTTTAAAAAAAGAAAGAACTTTCATTGATATAGCCATCCTGGGACTTTCCAAAGCACTGGTTGTCAGCCATGGCTCAGTGGTTCGCGCTCTTGCCTCTGGAGGCAACAGGTTGTGGGTTCAAATCCCCCTCAGAGACTTGAGCACGTAACCCAGGCTGACACTCCAGTGCAGTACCGAGGGAGTGCTGCACTGTCGGAGGTGCTGTCTTTCGGATGAGATGTTAAACCGAGGTCCTGTCTGCCCCCTGAAATAGACGTAAAAGATCCCATGGCACTATCAGAAGAGGAGCAGGAGAGTTCTCCCCGGTGACCTGGTCAATATTTATCCCTCAACCAACGTCATTAAAACGGATTATCCAATCATGATCTCATTGCTGATTATGTTGTGTGGAAATTGGTTGCCATTTTTCCATGCATTATAACAATGACTACACTTGAAAAGTTCTTAATGGGCTGTAAAGCATTTCGTAATTCCTAGTTTAAATAACCTCAGCTAGTTAGGTAGGCTTAAGGGCTTTGGTCCATTTACTTTAGGGCAGCCTAGACTGAGATACGACCTGATAGAGTCTATAAAATAATGAAAAGGCTGGATATCGTTTTGAGATTATTTCAGTTTAACAGGTTGGGGTGGACTGGGGACATGAGTTTAAACTACGCAGGAGTAGGCAGAGACTAGATGTTGGGCGGTTCGTCTTTTCCTTGAGATTAGTGAGTCTCTGGAATATGCTGCCGGCTGGTGTGGTGGGTGCTCACTCTCTGCATTGCCTTGAGGTGGGAACTGGACTGGTTCTTGACTGAGGCAGAGATCGCATCGTACAGAAGGTAAGTGTCTTTACACTAGGTCCATGTGATCTCCTGGACTGGTTTTGATCGCCTGAGAGGGCTCGGAGAGGAATATTAGAGTAGTTTTTGGCTCACTGCCCCTGGGGTTTTTTCTCTTTTTTTTTGAGTGTGTCCATTTATACAGGTCTCACTGTACATCAGGGGTAGCTCGAGAACAGGGCACAGGGCAGTGAAAGGCAAGTTTAGGACAGATTCAAGAAGTATTTCTTCACTCAGAGGGTGATCAACAACTGCAACAGGGTTCTCGGGAAGGGCAGTTGGGTACAGGACATAAGAACATATGAACATAAGAAATAGGAGCAGGAGTAGGCCATATGCCCCCCCCAAGCCCGCTCTGCCATTCAAAAAGATCATGGCTGATCTTCTACCTCAACTCCACTTTCCCGCCCGATTCCCATATCCCTTGATTCCCTTAGTGTCCAAAAATCCAACTATCTCAGCCTTGAATATACTCAACAGACCTCTGGTGTAGAGAATTCCAAAGATTCCCAGCCCTCTGAGTGAAGAAATTTTTCCCCATTTCAGTCTCAAGATAAGGGGTCAGCCATTTAGGACCATCACCCCTAGTTCTAGACTCTCCAGCCAGGGGAAACAGCCTCTCAGCATCTACCCTGTCAAGCCCTCTAAGAATTTTATACGTTTCAATGAGATCACCTCTCATTCTTCTAAATCCCAGAGAATACCTGGGCAATTTTCCACTTTGTCGGGTAGATGCCAGTGTTGTAGCTGTACTGGAACAGCTTGGCTAAAGGCACGGCTAGTTCTGGAGCACAAGTCTTCAACACTACAGCTGGGCTGTTGTCGGGGCCCATCGCCTTTGCTGTATCCAGTGCAGTCGTCTGTTTCCTAATATCATGTGGAGTGAATCGAATTGGCTGAAGACTGGCTTCTGTGATGGTGGGGATCTCGGGAGGAGGCCGAGATGGATCATCCACTCGGCACTTCTGGCTGAAGATAGAGTCATAGAGTTATACAGCACGGATAGAGGCCCTTCGGCCCATCCTGTCCGCGCTGGCCATCAAGCCCTGTCTACTCTAATCCCATATTCCAGCATTTGGTCCGTAGCCTTGTATGCTATGGCATTTCAAGTGCTCATCCAAATGCTTCTTGAATGTTGTGAGGGTTCCTGCCTCCACAACCCTTTTCAGGCAGTGAGTTCCAGACTCCAACCACCCTCTGGGTGAAAAAGTTCTTTCTCAAATCCCCTCTAAACCTCCCGCCTTTTACCTTGAATCTATGTCCCCTTGTTATAGAACCCTCAACGAAGGGAAAAAGCTCCTTAGTATCCATCCTATCTGTGCCCCTCATAATTTTGTACACCTCAATCATGTCCCCCCTCAGCCTCCTCTGTTCCAAGGAAAACAAACCCAATCTTCCCAGTCTCTCTTCATAGCTGAAGCGCTCCAGCCCTGGTAACATCCTGGTGAATCTCCTCTGCACCCTCTCCAAAGCGATCACATCCTTCCTGTAGTGTGGCGACCAGAACTGCACACAGTACTCCAACTGTGGCCTAACCAGTGTTTTATACAGCTCCATCATAACCTCCTTGCTCTTATATTCTATGCCTCGGCTAATAAAGGCAAGTATCCCATATGCCTTCTTTACCACCTTATCTACCTGTTCCGCCGCCTTCAGGGATCTGTGAACTTGCACACCAAGATCCCTCTGACCCTCTGTCTTGCCTAGGGTCCTCCCATTCATTGTGTATTCCCTTGCCTTGTTAGTCCCTCCAAAGTGCATCACCTCGCACTTTTCCGGGTTAAATTCCATTTGCCACTGTTCCGCCCATCTGACCAACCCATCTATATCGTCCTGCAGACTGAGGCTATCCTCCTCGCTATTTACCACCCTACCAATTTTTGTATCATCAGCGAACTTACTGATCATACCTTTTACATTCATATCCAAGTCATTAATGTAGACCACAAACAGCAAGGGACCCAGCACCGATCCCTGTGGTACCCCACTGGCCACAGGCTTCCAGTCACAAAAACAACCTTCGACCATCACCCTCTGCCTTCTGCCACTAAGCCAGTTTTGTATCCAAAGTGCCAAGGCACCCTGGACTCCATGGGCTCGTACCTTCTTGACCAGCCTCCTGTGCGGGACTTTATCGAAGGCCTTACTGAAATCCATGTATACCACATCCACTGCGTTACCCTCATCCACACGCCTAGTCACCCCCTCAAAAAATTCAATCAAATTAGTCAGACATGATCTTCCCTTGACAAAGCCATGTTGACTATCCCTGATTAATCCTTGCTTCTCCAAGTGGAGACTAATTTTGTCCTTCAGAATTTTTTCCAATAATTTTCCTACCACTGATGTTAGGCTCACTGGCCTGTAGTTCCCCGGTTTTTCCCTACTCCCCTTCTTGAATAATGGTACTACATTAGCGGTTCTCCAGTCCTCTGGCACATCCCCTGTGGCCAGAGAGGTTCTGAATATATGTGTTAGAGCCCCCGCAATCTCCTCCTTTGCCTCACACAGTAGCCTGGGATACATTTCGTCCGGGCCTGGGGATTTATCCATTTTTAGGCCTGCTAAAACCGCCAATACCTCCTCCCGCTCGATGTTAATATGTTCGAGTATATCACAGTCCCCCTGCCGTATTTCTATGTCTACATCGTCCTTCTCCATAGTGAAAACAGATGCAAAAAATTCATTTAGAACCCCTCCTACATCTGCCGGCTCCACACACACATTGCCATTTTTGTCCCTAATGGGTCCTATTTTTTCCCTAGTCATCCTCTTACCCTTAATATACTTATAAAACATCTTAGGATTTTCCTTTATTTTGCTCGCCAGTGTTATTTCATGGCCCCTCCTTGATCTCCTAATTTCTTTTTTAAGTATCCCCCTGCACTTTTTGTACTCCTCTAGGGCTTCCTCCGTCTTTAGCCTTTTGTATCTGCCAAAAGCCCTCCTTTTTTTCCTAATCCATTCTCGTATATCCCCTGACATCCAAGGTTCCCTGGAGTTCTTGGAACCACCCTTGACCTTTACGGGAACATGTTGCCATTGTATGGTCTCAATCTCCCTTCTGAAAGACTCCCATTGCTCCGATGTGGATTTTCCTACAAGCAGCTGATCCCAGTCCATTTTGGCCAGATCCTGCCTTATCCTATTAAAATCGGCCTTCCCCCAATTTAGAACCTTTATTTCCGGCCCCTCCCTATCCTTTTCCATGACCACCTTAAATCTCACCGAATTATGGTCACTGTCACCAAAGTGCTCACCTACTAGCACTTCTTCCACTTGGCCGGCCACATTCCCTAGAATTAGGTCCAGTACCGCCCCCTCTCTTGTAGGACTTTCTACATGCTGGCTCAAAAAGCTCTCCTGGATGCACGTTAAGAATTTTGTACCCTCTAAGCCTTTTACACTCTGAGTATCCCAGTTAATATTGGGGAAATTGAAATCCCCCACTATTATTACCCTATTATTTGCACAATTTTCTGAGATTTGCCTACATATCTGTTCCTCTATCTCCCCCTGACTGTTTGGGGGCCTATAGTACACTCCCATCAAAGTGCTTGCCCCCTTTTTGTTTTTAAGCTCCACCCATATGGCCTCATTAGAGGAACCTGCTAATATATCATCCCTCCTTATGGCAGTAATTGATTCTTTAATTAATATTGCGACCCCCCCCTCCTCTTATACCTCCCCCTCTGTCTCGCCTGAAGATTCTGTACCCCGGAATATTGAGCTGCCAGTCTTGCCCCTCCCTCAACCATGTCTCTGTGACAGCAACAATATCATACTCCCATGTGTTTATCAACACCTTCAGTTCATCCACCTTATTCGCAAGACTCCTTGCATTAAAATAGATGCCATCCAGCCTTACCCTCACATATTTGCCCTGTCTTCCAAGCTGACTTGTTTTTTTCTCTATATTTGGCTGCACATCACCCCCTATTGTAGCTCCACTCTGTATCCCATCCCCCTGCCAAGTTAGTTTAAACCCCCCCCAACAGTGCTAGCAAACCTCCCCGCAAGGATATTTGTCCCGCTCTGGTTCAGGTGCAACCCGTCCGACTTGTACAAGTCCCACCTTCCCCAGAAGCAGGCCCAGTGATCCAGGAAACTGAAACCCTCCCTCCTGCACCAACTCTTTAGCCACGCATTCATCTGTTCTATCCTCCTATTTCTATACTCACTAGCCCGTGGCACTGGGAGTAATCCAGAGATTACAACCTTTGAGGTCCTGCTCTTTAATCTGCTACCTAGCTCCCTAAATTCTTGATGCAGGACCTCATCTCCCTTCCTACCTATGTCGTTGGTCCCAATGTGGACCACGACCTCTGCCTGCTCACCCTCCCCCTTGAGAATGCCCTGTAGCCGCTCAGTGACATCCATGACCCTGGCACCAGGGAGGCAACAAACCATCCTGGAGTCATGTTTACGGCTACAGAAACGCCTGTCTGTTCCCCTTACGATAGAATCCCCTACCACTATAGCTCTTCCACTCTTTTTCCTCCCAGCCTGTGCAGCAGAGCTACCCCTGGTGCCAGGAAGTTGGCTGCTGCTGCCTTCCCCTGATAAGTCATCCCCCTCAACAATATCCAAAGCGGTATATTTGTTTGAGAGGGGGACGGCCACAGGTGACCCCTGCACTGCCTGCCTGCTCCTCTTACTCTGCCTGGTGGTCACCCAATTACTTCCTGCCTGTACAACCTTTAACTGCGGTGTGACCATCTCACTAAACGTGCTGTCCACGACGTTCTCAGCATCGCGAATGCTCCTTAATGAATCCATCCGCAGCTCCAGTGCCGCAATGCGGTTTGTCAGTAGCTGCAACTGGATACATTTCCCGCACACATGGTCGTCAGGGACACCGGAAGGGTCCCTGATTTCCCACATAGAGCAGGAAGAGCATAACACAGGGCTGGACTGTCCTGACATGACTTACCCTTTAACTAATTAATTCAAATTAAATGAATCCCACCAATTTCACTTCAATTAAAAGGTATACTCAAGGGCCCTTGCTGAACAGCAGTCCCCCACTACACAACAGAGACCCGAGAATCCACAAACTCTAACCTTAGACAAATTCAGCAGGAAAATACTCACCAGCCAATCACTTACCTCTTCCTTGGTGACGTCCCACTTGGATTACTTTTTGCTTCTTATTTATCTTAGGTCCAGGAGTTAAGTCCCTGTGATGTCGCACAGTAGTTGTCTCTTGGTGCAGGTCTGCTGCTGCTTTTATTCCACAATCTCAGTCTTCTACTCTCAGGTCCACTACCGCTCTGCAGGAAAAGTTTGGAAAAGCAAGGCAAAGCAGCACCTCCTTCCCCCACTTCACCAAACTCCCACACTTACCAAACTCTCAGCACACTGTGTATATCAAGATGGTTGCAAAGGCTTCAGCCTTGTCTTTTGCACTCGTGCTGGGCTCTGCCATCATTGAGGACGGGGATGTTCACGGAGCCTCCTCCTCCCGTTAGTTGTTTAATTGTCCGCCACCATTCACGACTGGATGTGGTAGGACTGCAAAGCTTTGATCTGGTCCGTTGGTTGTGGGATCACTTAGCTCTGTCTATAGCATGCTGCTTCCCCTGTTTAGCATGCATGTCGTCCTGTGTTCAGTTAACAACATGCAACTACCAAAGCTATCTGGCCAGAATGTGCTGGCCAAATAGTGAAGAGTTTGATGACTTTAGTGTGTAAATAAACCAGCAATTTGTGTCGAGGAAGAGATATTCCGAGTTGAGAATTTCCGCAAGTTGCTGGACGTTTTGCGCTGCTCCGCCATTGCCTCGTGAAAATCGAGCTCCCTCTCAGCATCCCCGTGAGCTTCAAGGTATTGCTGCATTTGCACATTAATTACCAATTAAACTTGCCGCAGAATGTTAAAGCTGGTAATTAACAGTGTAAGGACCCTTTCAATGAGGAGATTTATATTCCTGCAATGTCACTCAATCTCTCTGGCCCAGAAAGGGAACAATTGAAACTGTGGAGTCTTATTCCTGCAGGTAGTAAATTGTTTTTTGAGGTTTTTAAAATGTAAAATTTTAAATTTTACACTTTTTTTCTTACTTTTCCTTGCTGTCTCTTTTTTCTCTCCATCTTAATCCAATCATTCTTTCCCTCTCTTTATTTCTCTTTCGGTATATGATCTGATTCTAATTCACCCCACTTCCTTCTCCGATGTTCCTCTGTTTCTTTCTCAATCCTTAAATCTCATTGGTCCCGTCGGTCACCAAAGTTCCAGATACCCCGTTGCGCTCACCACGTTGTTCTCAGCTCGCAATTTTTTTTTGAGCCGAACGGTAAAGGACAATTCTAACTAATGGGGCACAATGCAAGATCCCCACTCCAGCAAATTCTGGGCCATTACATTTTATTCCTGTAATTGGAAGCATATTTTTGTGGCTGCTTTTATTTACGCTACTGTGTTGCAAATAGACAAATTTATTATTCTCATCGGCAGGTAGTGGGAGGACATTACTCACCGAACACTTTGTCTGCAATGTGTAATTTGATCCAGTCGTTGTCAGACAGGCCACTGAGTTCAGGGAACGCAGGGCGCTAACATTCCCGGGTTCAGGGAACGCACGGCGCTGACGCCAACGAGTTCAGAGAATGCACGGCGCTGACATTCCCGAGTTCAGGGAACGCACAGCGCTAACATTCCCGGGTTCAGGGAACGCACAGCGCTAACATTCCCGGGTTCAGGGAACGCACGGCGCTAACATTCCCGAGTTCAGGGAACGCACAGCGCTAACATTCCCGAGTTCAGGGAACGCACGGCGCTAACATTCCCGAGTTCAGGGAACGCACGGCGCTAACATTCCCGAGTTCAGGGAACGCACGGCGCTGACGCCAACGAGTTCAGAGAACGCACGGCGCTAACATTCCCGAGTTCAGGGAACACACGGCCCTGACATTCCCGAGTTCAGGGAACACACGGCCCTGACATTCCCGAGTTCAGGGAACGCACGGCGCTGACGCCAACGAGTTCAGAGAACGCACGGCCCTAACACTCCCGAGTTCAGGGAACACACAGCCCTGACATTCCCGAGTTTAGGGAACGCACGGCGCTAACATTCCCGAGTTCAGGGAACGCACGGCCCTAACACTCCCGAGTTCAGGGAACACACAGCCCTGACATTCCCGAGTTTAGGGAACGCACGGCGCTAACATTCCCGAGTTCAGGGAACGCACGGCCCTAACACCCCCGAGCTCAGGGAACACACAGCCCTGACATTCCCGAGTTTAGGGAATGCACGGCGCTAACATTCCCGAGTTCAGGGAACGCACGGCCCTGACACCCCCGAGCTCAGGGAACGCACGGCCCTAACATTCCCGAGTTCAGGGAACGCACGGCCCGAACACCCCCGAGCTCAGGGAACGCACGGCCCTAACACCCCCGAGCTCAGGGAACGCACGGCCCTAACATTCCCGAGTTTAGGGAACGCACGGCCCTAACATTCCCGAGCTCAGGGAACGCACGGCCCTAACACTCCCGAGCTCAGGGAACGCACGGCCCTAACATTCCCGAGCTCAGGGAACGCACGGCCCTAACACTCCCGAGCTCAGGGAACGCACGGCCCTAACACTCCCGAGCTCAGGGAACGCACGGCCCTAACACTCCCGAGCTCAGGGAACGCACGGCCCTAACACTCCCGAGCTCAGGGAACGCACGGCCCTAACATTCCCGAGTTCAGGGAACGCACGGCCCTAACACTCCCGAGCTCAGGGAACGCACGGCCCTAACACTCCCGAGCTCAGGGAACGCACGGCCCTAACACTCCCGAGCTCAGGGAACGCACGGCCCTAACACTCCCGAGCTCAGGGAACGCACGGCCCTAACACTCCCGAGCTCAGGGAACGCACGGCCCTAACACTCCCGAGCTCAGGGAACGCACGGCCCTAACACTCCCGAGTTCAGGGAACGCACGGCCCTAACACTCCCGAGCTCAGGGAACGCACGGCCCTGACATTCCCGAGTTCAGGGAACGCACGGCCCTAACACTCCCGAGCTCAGGGAACGCACGGCCCTAACATTCCCGAGCTCAGGGAACGCACGGCCCTAACACTCCCGAGCTCAGGGAACGCACGGCCCTAACACTCCCGAGCTCAGGGAACGCACGGCCCTAACATTCCCGAGCTCAGGGAACGCACGGCCCTAACATTCCCGAGCTCAGGGAACGCACGGCCCTGACATTCCCGAGCTCGAGAACGTTCCAACTGCTTCAGTTACAGGGGGAGGAGCAGTTGGCTTCTGGTAGCCTCTAATGGCAGAATTAGGTAACTACAAGCAAGAGAGGAAACTGGAAAAATGCTCAAAGGACAGACTTTGGACAATGGAATATACATCCATTTTTTTTTATTTGTTCACGGGATGTGGGCGTCGCTGGCGAGGCCGGCATTTATTGCCCATCCCTAATTGCCCCTTGAGAAGGTGGTGGTGAGCCGCCTTCTTGAACCGCTGCAGTCCGTGTGGTGAAAGTTCTCCCACAGTGCAGTTCCAGGATTTTGACCCAGCGACGATGAAGGAACGGCGATATATTTCCAAGTCGGGATGGTGTGTGACTTGGAGGGGAACGTGCAGGTGGTGTTGTTCCCATGTGCCTGCTGCTCTTGTCCTTCTAGGTGGTAGAGGTCGCGGGTTTGGGAGGTGCTGTCGAAGAAGCCTTGGCGAGTTGCTGCAGTGCATCCTGTGGATGGTGCACACTGCAGCCACTGTGCGCTGGTGGTGAAGGGAGTTAATGTTTAGGGTGGTGGATGGGGTGCCAAACAAGTGGGCTGCTTTATCTTGGATGGTGTCGAGCTTCTTGAGTGTTGTTGGAGCTGCACTCATCCAAGCAAGTGGAGAGTATTCCATCACACTCCTGACTTGTGCCTTGTAGATGGTGGAAAGGCTCTGGAGAGTCAGGAGGTGAGTCACTCGCCACAGAATACCCAGCCTCTGACCTGCTCTTGTGGCCACAGTATTTATATCGCTGGTCCAGTTAAGTTTCTGGTCAATGGTGACCCCCAGGATGTTGATGGTGGGGGATTCGGCGATGGTAATGCCGTTGAATGTCAAGGGGAGGTGGTTAGACTGTCTCTTGTTGGAGATGCTCATTGCCTGGCACTTGTCTGGCGCGAATGTTACTTGCCACTTATGAGCCCAAGCCTGGATGTTGTCCAGGTCTTGCTGCATGCGGGCTCGGACTGCTTCATTATTTGAGGGGTTGCGAATGGAACTGAACACTGTGCAATCATCAGTGAACGTCCCCATTTCTGACCTTATGATGGAGGGAAGGTCATTGATGAAGCAGCTGAAGATGGTTGGGCCTCGGACACTGCCTTGAGGAACTCCTGCAGCAATGTCCTGGGGCTGAGATGATTGGCCTGCAACAACCACTACCATCTTTCTTTGTGCTAGGTATGACTCCAGCCACTGGAGAGTTTTCCCCCTGATTCCCATTGACTTCAATTTTACTAGGGCTCCTTGGTGCCACACTCGGTCAAATGCTGCCTTGATATCAAGGGCAGTCACTCTCACCTCACCTCTGGAATTCAGCTCATTTATCCATGTTTGGACCAAGGATGTAATGAGGTCTGGAGCCGAGTTCTGGCAGAACCCAAACTGAGCATTGGTGAGCAGGTTATTGGTGAGCAAGTGCCGCTTGATAGCACTGTCGATGACACCTTCCATCACTTTGCTGATGATTGAGAGTAGACTGATGGGGCGGTAATTGGCCGGATTGGATTTGTCCTGCTTTTTGTGGACAGGACATACCTGGTCAATTTTCAAAATTGTCGGGTAGATGCCAGTGTTGTAGCTGTACTGGAACAGCTTGGCTAGAGGCGCAGCTAGTTCTGGAGCACAAGTCTTCAGCACTGCAGCTGGGATGCTGTCAGGGCCCATAGCCTTTGCTGTATCCAGTGCACTCAGCCGTTTCTTGATATCACGTGGAGTGAATCGAATTGGCTGAAGACTGGCTTCTGTGATGGTGGGGATATCGGGAGGAGGCCGAGATGGATCATCCACTTGGCACTTCTGGCTGAAGATGGTTGCAAACGCTTCAACCTTGTTTTTTGCACTCACGTGCTGGACTCCGCCATCATCCATCTATAGGATCAGGAAAAGGGCCATTAGGCTCAGAGGTTTATGAATGATCTCAGCTCCACCTACCGATTCCCTCACTAAATCTTTTAACCCCCTCTCTCTCTAGAAACAAAATCTGTTGCTTCTTCAATCCGTGTACACCGTCCACTTCAATGGTCTTCCCTGGTAATTTATTCCACAACCCAATTGCCTTCAGATGAAAAAGTTCCAAGTGCAGCCAGCGCACAGGAACACCATCACCTCCAGGATCCCCGCCAAGTCACACACCAGCCCGACTTGGACATATATCGCCATTCCTTCATCGTCGCTGGGTCAAAATCCTGAAACTCCCAACCTAACAGCACTGTGGAAGCACCTTCACCACACGGATTGCAGCGGTTCAAGAAGAAGGCCCATCACCAGCTTCTCAAGGGACAACCAGGGATGGCCAATAAATGCCAGCCTTGCCAGTAACGCCCACATTTCCAGAATTAATTTTTTTAACTTAGCTTCCCTTCTTATTCCTAACTTGCTAATTTTTAACTAGTGTCTCTTGAATCCTTAATCATAGTAAATAAATTGACCGGATCAATTTTCTCAATTGCATCTCATCATGTTGGAAACATCAGTTTGATTACCCTGAAGTCTCCTTATGTTTGTCCTTTCATGGAATCCAAAATGATGCCCGGTGTTCAAAGATTACCAAACCACTCAATATTCAAAATGGTGATCTTACCAAAGCAATAAAAGGGTTTAAAATAACTGCATTAATGTATATTCAAATCTCTTCTTAAGGCACTCCAGCATTTCATTAGGTTTGGAAGAAAGACTTGCATTGATAGTGCTTCACGTACAGTAAATTACATTCAAGTGCAGTGACCATTTTTATGTCGGCAAACGTGGCAGCCATTTCACAGCAGCAAGATACCACAAAAAGCAATGAGATGATTGAGGGTAGCACATTAGCCAAGGGATACACGCACCAAGAGATCTCCATGCACATCTATAGCATCCACTGGAAAAGGGCCTCCGTTTAACAGGACCTCTCACAAAGCAGCAGTCACCTACAAGTTCCCCACCAAGTCACGCACCATCCTGACTTGGACATATATTGGCCGTTCCTTCATCGTCGCTGGGTCAAATTCCTGGAACTGTCTACCTACCAGCACCGTAGGAGCACCTCCACCACATGAACTGCAGCGTTTCAAGAGAAATAGGAGCTGGAGTAGGTCATATGGCTCTTCGAACCTGCTCCGCAATTCAATAAGATCATGGCTGATTTTTGACCTCAAGTCCACATTCCTACCCGATCCCCGAATCCCTTGATACTCTTAGAGTCCAAAAATCTATCACTCTCAGCCTTGAAGAAAGGTTGAAGAAAGTATCCAGGAAGTCCCACTGCAAGATGTCCTGGTGTTCCCGATTCTCCATAGCTAGTAATCGATTCAGTTTCCTCCTCTCCCTTTGGTTGGGAGTTACGGCAGAGATGAAGACCCTCCTTATTTGGACCCCTCGGAATTTTCGCTCTTTCCCCCAGGTCTTCCTCACCATATCTCGCCGGTCGTGGTTGAAGGGGTCGGATTTGATCACCAGAAGCAAGAAGACATCTTGTGACCTTTCTCGACCCCTGCACTTGTCTGGAACATTCTGAACGATGTTGAACTCCCGACAGTGCTTATATTTCAAATAGTTTTGTATGTGTTGTGGCTGCTCCATGAACTCTGGAAGGTCCAAGACAGTTCTGTTTTCTTTGCAGGTAGATGCAAGTTTTGGTTTCTCTGCACTGATGGCGATAATGTTGTGTAATCTGGAGGATTGGATGGTTTCCATTGAAACTTCATCACTCTGTCGTGGTAGTTCTTCACTCCTGAAAATGAACACCAATGCCAGAATTCCTATGACAAACAGCGCTACTTTTTCAAGGGATCTTCGCTGCTTTCTCATTCTCTGCCTGTGAACAGAGGGAGAAAAAAAGGTGAATTAAAGAAAAGAAAGAATGAACTTACATTTATATAGAACCTTTCACAACCTCAGGAAGTCCTAAAGCGTTTTAAAAAAACAAGATTGACGGAGTGGCTCAGGATTAAATCAGAATAAGTGAATATTTACTCAAAATGTTTCAGCCACAACACACAAGTAGGATGTACCATTGGTCCAGTTTTGTATCAAACAGTCAAATAAAAGGTGCAAATGCTGGAAATACACAGCAGGTCAGTCAGCATCTGTAAATGAACAGAAACTAGTTTCTTCTACAGCGCTTCCTCTGAACTCTCCGACAGGGAGTTATACCTGAAACCTTAACATGCTTTTTTTGGTATTTAGAGGTTAACATTACCTGCTGTCTATTTCCAGCATTACTCTGACCTACATTGGCTCCCAGTCCACCAATGCCTCAATTTTAGAATTCTCATCCTCGTGTTCAAATCCCTCCATGGCCTCGCCCCTCCCTATCTCTGTAACCTCCTCCAGCCCTCCAAGAAATCTGCGTTCCTCCAACTCTGGTCTCTTGTTCATCCCCCACTTCCTTCAACCCATCATTGGCGGCCGTGCCTTCAGCTGTCTAGACCCTGAGCTCTGGGATTCCTTCTCTAAACCTCTCCACCTCGTTCTCCTCCTTTAAGACCCTCCTTAAAACCTACCTCTTTGACCAAGCTTTTTGTCACCTACCATAATGTCTCCTTCTTTGGTTCGGTGTCTATTTTTGTCTGATTACTCTCCTGTGTAGGACTTTGGATCGTTTTACTACGTTACAGATGTTGTATAAATTCAAGTTGTTGTTTGAGACAGCTGCCTGCTTTACACTTCAAATAGTTCCAGAAACCAGTACCGATCACAAGTGATCGTGGAAATTCGCACGTTGCGATGATTTGGTGCAAGTCTGTTACGCGCTTTTACGCTCGTAGTTACACTAAAAAGTTTGAGGAAATTCCAGGCCATGTATTGGGAATTAGGGGCATTGTGCCCGTGATATCTCTCTCCGCCCATTACTGGACACAGAATCATAGCCAGCTCACCAGTCGTTACCCCCATGCGTGGCTGGCAGATGTTTCTTCCCATCACCAGTGCACAATTGGAAGACTGGCCCTCTTATTAAAAGCTGAGAATGATTCTGCACTTTGTTCTACACAGATATTACCAGGCTCTCTTGTTCTCACTCTCTCCTCCCCTTTTCGCTATCTCTCCTCCTCTCTCTCTTCTCTCCTCTGACCCCCTTCTTCCTCTCCGTCCTCCCTCTCTATCCTTCTTTCTCTCTCTCCTCTTCTCTCTCTCCCATTTGCTCTCTTTCTCCCCTCTCCCATCTCTTCCTATCTCTTCCCTTCTCTTCCCCTCTCTCACCTCTCTCCCTCTATCTTTTATCTCCCTCTCTCCCCTTCTCTGTCTCTCCTTTTCTCTCTCCTCTTTTCTCTCTCTTTCCCCTTTTTCCTTTCCACCTTTTCTTTCTTCCCTATTCACTCTCTCCCTTCTCCCTCCCTCCATCTCTCTCCCTCCAACTTCACATTCTCTCTCTTCCTCCCCTTCTCTCTCTTCTCTCTCCCTCCCCTTCTCTCTCCCCCTTTTCTCTCCCTCCCCTTCTCTCTCCCCTTCTCACTCTTCCCTCCCCCTTCTCATGCTCCCCTCCCCTTCTCACACTCCCCTCCCCACACTACCCTTCCTCCTTCTCACGCTCGCCTCCCCTTCTCGCACTCCCCTTCCCCCTTCTCACACTCCCCTTCCCCCTTCTCACACTCCCCTTCCCATTTCTCACTCTCCCCTTCCCCCTTCTCACTCTCTCCTTCCCCCTTCTCACTCTCTCCTTCCCTTTCTCACTCTCTCCTTCCCTCTTTTCACACTCCCCTCCCCTTTTCACACTCCCCTCCCCATCTCAATCTCCCCTCCGCACACTGCCCTTCCCCCTTCTCACGCTCCCCACCTCTTCTCACTCTCCCCTTCCCCCATCTCACTCTCTCCTTCCTCCTTCTCACTCTCTCCTTCCTCCTTCTCACTCTCCCCTTCCCCCTTCTCACGCTCCCCTCCTTCTTCTCACTCTCCCCTACCCCCATCTCACTCTCTCCTTCCTCCTTCTCACTCTCCCCTTCCCCATCTCACTCTCCCCTTCCCCCATCTCACTCTCTCCTTCCTCCTTCTCACTCTCCCCTTCCCCATCTCACTCTCCCCTTCCCCCTTCTCACGCTCCCCTCCCTCTTCTCACTCTCCCCTTCCCCTTTCTCACTCTCCCCTCTCCCACTCTCCCCTGACAGGTGTTACCCAAGCCCAAGCAGTTACAACAGAGTCTGGGCTAGTTTAAGAACCTTGGATCATTCCATTATGAAAGACGTTCGCCATTACAAACCAGGAGTAACATACCCGTGATTCCCTCTCCCTAAAATTTTACCTACCACACAGATAAACCGAATCTGGAGAACCATAACCATTTAACTAACCAACACAGGGGAAAGGACACAGCACAGTCATTAATGAAAGAAAAAGATCATTAACCTGAAAGAAAGACTATAGAATAAATCTAAAAAGAACTGTGCTTTCTTGCAACAAATAAACCAAAATACACTTTCCACTTTGTTATCTTCTGATCCTCACAAGCTAGTAGCTTCAGATTACAATACCCGCCTCACCAAAGTCTAAACCCATTAGAACACCCACCATTCATTGCCCGCGTCTCCTCTGGAATTAAGGTGTAACCGTTTAATTACCAAGACACTCTCTAGTTTAGCGGCAAAATACATGAACAGATCACCTTACCAGATATGGATGCCCATTTCGTCTTGTACTCAGAGATTATAACACTATGTCAATCAGGAGTTAGATGCCTGTCTGTGTGTGCACGCTCGCCTGTGGGAGTATGTTTGTAAGCAGAGCACCTTGTACATTATTTCAGTCGCGTGATACAGTGATGCCTTTCAACATCATTTACATCTGTTTTTGTAACTGTAAAATATTTCAAAACACTTTTTCCTTTAACACTGCCATTCTAAGAGATGCACCAACATTACACTTCAATTGGTAACTAGATAGTCAGCAGGAATTTCAAAAGGGAAGGTCAAAGGAAAGATTCAACAGGCTGGGGCTCTTTTCTCTAGAAAAGAAAAGACTACAGGTGCACCTGATAAGGATCTTTATGATTATGAAAGAGTTTGATAGGGTCGACGCAGGGAAGATGTTTTCACTTGCAGGGAGGCCAGAACTAAGGGCCATAAATATAAGATAGTCACTAATAAATCCAATAGGGAATTCAGGGAAACATCTTTACTGAGAGAGTGTTTAGATTGAGGAACTTTCTACCATAAGGAGTAGATGAGGCGAATAGCATAGATGCATTTAAGGGGGAGCTAATAAACACACGAGGGAGAAAGGAATAGGAATATATGCGAATAGGGTTAGATAAAGAAGGCTCATGTGGAGCATAAACACCAGCATGGACCTGTTGGGCCGAAAGGCCTGTTTCTGTGCTGTACATTCTATGTAATTCAATGTAGATAAAGGGACCATCCTGAATAAAATCCAATCTTTGTTGGAATAATGATAGAACATAAGAACATAAGAAATAGGAGCAGGAGTAGGCCAATCGGCCCCTCGAGCCTGCTCCGCCATTCAATAAGATCATGGCTGATCTGATCCTAACCTCAAATCTAAATTCATGACCAATTTCCTGCCCGCTCCCCGTAACCCCTAATTCCCTTTACGTCTAGGAAACTGTCTATTTCTGTTTTAAATTTACTTAATGATGTAGCTTCCACAGCTTCCTGGGGCAGCAAATTCCACAGACCTACTACACTCTGAGTGAAGAAGTTTCTCCTCATCTCAGTTTTGAAAGAGCAGCCCCTTATTCTAAGATTATGCCCCCTAGTTCTCGTTTCACCCATCCTTGGGAACATCCTTACCGCATCCACCCGATCAAGCCCCTTCACAATCTTATATGTTTCAATAAGATCGCCTCTCATTCTTCTGAACTCCAATGAGTAGAGTCCCAATCTACTCAACCTCTCCTCATATGTCCACCCCCTCATCCCCGGGATTAACCGAGTGAACCTTCTTTGTATTGCCTCGAGAGCAAGTGTGTCTTTTCTTAAGTATGGACACCAAAACTGTATGCAGTATTCCAGGTGCGGTCTCACCAATATCTTATATAACTGCAGCAATACCTCCCTGTTTTTATATTCTATCCCCCTAGCAATAAAAGCCAACATTCCGTTGGCCTTCTTGATCACCTGCTGCACCTGCATACTAACTTTTTGATTTTCTTGCACTAGGACCCCCAGATCCCTTTGTACTGCAGTACTTTCCAGTTTCTCGCCATTGAGATAATAACTTGCTCTCTGATTTTTCCTGCCAAAGTGCATAACCTCACATTTTCCAATATTGTATTGCATCTGCCAAATCTCCGCCCACTCACCCAGCCTGTCTATATCCCCTTGTAGGTTTTTTATGTCCTCCTCACCCTCTACTTTCCCTCCCATCTTTGTATCATCTGCAAACTTTGATATGTTACACTCGGTCCCCTCCTCCAAATCGTTAATATAGATTGTAAAGAGTTGGGGACCCAGCACCGACCCCTGCGGAACACCACTGGCTACTGGTTGCCAGTCCGAGAATGATCATTGTGATAGATTCATATACTTCTTTCTCTTATAAATAGCAGTATTTTTTCAGATTTTATACTTAAGCCATACAGAACAGGAGTGTTTTACTCAGACAGTTCCAATTCACTTCAATCGTTCCTCAGACAGAGAATGAGAGCGGGAAAGGAAAGTGTTAAAGCTGGAGGGATAAAGAGTTAGGTTGGAGAGAGAAGTGTGAAGAAAGCAGGTTGAGAGAGGGGGTGGAAAGAGGGGGAGAGCGAGGAGAGGATAGAAGAGACAGGAAAGGAGAGTGGGGGAGGGAGGGATGAAGAGAGAAAGGAAGGAGAAAAAGAGATGGAGAGAGAAAAGAAGAGTGGAGAGAGAAATGAAAGGAACAGGCAGAGAGAAAGAAGGAGGAAGAGAGGGAGGGGGATGAATGAGGGAAAGAGTGTGGAGAGGGAGGAGCGATCTTTAGCAGCAACTTTACAATTCCCTCCAAATGGTATCATCTTGAGAAGAAAATCAGGATGGATAACAGGACACTGAAGGAATCCTACCCTTCTAGCAGGTGTCACAGTTCCTGGGATTACGGGTTGAAGAATCTGTAGCACTATTTCAGATTCCTGGATTGTGAGTGTGAGATCGTTGAATCATCCCTAGAGTACCACATTTCCCGGGGAGCTCAAAAATCTACTGCCATTGAACTTGGGACCTCCCTGGTCTGTATGGCCCAGCACCAAACCTGGGAGTACATTTAACCACTGATCATTGGGAAGAGCTCACTGAAAACAGTTCTCTCCTTTAAGTGGGCAACATCTCCTGGAAATAAAAATCTTTGACGAGCTTTGCCTTGTTTGTTTGCGTTGCGAGTGTCAGAGGTCAGAGTCATGAGGAAAGATTTTTTTTCAAAACTGGGGCATTTCCACCTTGAGTGGAGACACCTTATAGAGGTTTGTAAGATACTTAATGGTACTGAAAAAAAGTAAATGCGGAAAATGACATCGAAGTACATTATGAGAATAGGGCAAAATGATACAGGTTCTGGCCGGTAAATTTAGTACTGATATCAGGAAGTTCTACAGAGAGCAAGAGAGAGATCAACACTTGGAATGGACCTTGTAAGAGAAGTGAGGAGGTTCAGTAATTTAAGAGCTAGTCGGAATGGTTCATTGGGGCGCCAGCTCTATGGATCAATTGCAAAAGCAAATTAAATTTCACTATTATTCTCAGTGTCTGCTACGCTCTCCAGCCGTAGAAAGCCTCAAGCCTACCAGCAGACACCGTGTGCTCCTTCTCCAGGGCCACCTGGACGCGGAGTAAGCCACGGAAGAGAGGCAGGCCGTCGGAGCGACTGCCCCCAGGGGCCGCCTCCAGCCTGGACCTGTGGGTGGTCATCTTGGCCAGGCCCAGGAGGAGACCCACGAGGAGGTCCTCGAACTTGCCTTCCTCCCACTCCGCACCGGGTGGCCAAAGGTCAGGAGCGTGGGACTGAAGTGCAACCAGAAGTCATGGAGCAGCCCCACCCACTGTTGCATGAATGATGGACGGTTGGCTGGGACACTCAGAACGGTGTGGACGCAGGTGCAGCCTTTCCACTGTGTGAAACCTGCAGGATCCTCTTGTCCATGTGAACCCAGGTGCTGTAGTTTGAATTGTCTTTCCCAAGGATATCTAACTGTCTCAGCACTGTTTTTCCAAGTCGGTTGATTTGAGAACCAAAGTTGTTTTGAGAATCAAAGGCCCGTTCGAAGCCTCTGCAAATGGTTGCATTCGCTCTTATCAGTTGTTGAAAACCAAAGCTTCTCGAAGTTTCTGCACATAGCTGCTTTTGCATTTTAAACTTACAATGTCCAAATTCAATGGCCAAAGGGGCAAAGATAACCCTTTCCTTCAGGTTCACTCACGCCCCACCTTCACGTGCAATTTCAATGAATTATATTTTTGAACCTTCGGGTTCTTTCCATTGAGTCTTTATTCCCATTCCTTGTTTTTCCTCCCAAAACGTATTACCTCACACTTATCCACATCAAATATTATCTGCCACCCCTCTGTCAATCCCACTAAACTGTCTATGAAATCTTTTATAGTTCTTCTTGCTCTTTCCTAAACCGCCTACTTTTGTGTCATCTCCAAATTTTGATAGTGTTTTCCATGTCAAAGTCCAAATCATTTACATAAATATACTGAGAACAAAAGTGGACCCAGCGCTGACCCCTTAGGTAATCATTTCCAACACCCATTAACCCTCTTCCTCCGTTTTCAGTCCATCATCCAACTTTCTATCCATTCTGTTATATTTTCTCTCATACATATGTCTGGATTTTTGTACCAAACTTTCTGTGAAATATTTTATCAGATGCCTTCTGAAAATCCATATACACTACATTTAATGCATTGCCTTTGTCTATCCAATTGGTCACTTCTTCAAAAAAACTCTATTAAATTTGTCAAACATGACTTGCCTTTAACAAATTCCACCTGGCCATGATTGAGCCATGCATTTCTAAATACCTGCTAATTCTGTCTTGAATTATGCATTCTATGAGTTTACTCACAATTGAGATGAGTTGAGTGTCCCCATCCCTAGATTGGGGGACTAATGGCAATTGTAGCTCTCCAACCATGGTCTGGTGAGATCAGCACCCTCAGTGCAGACTGGGGATTGAACCTGGCATCATCCTGCTCCGTATGGCCCCGATACTGCCTTAACCAGCTGAGGCATTTCTGCCACCATTTGTGTCAGGCGTGGCTCAGTGGGTAGTACCCTCTCACCTCTGAGTCAGAAGGTTGTGGGTTCAAGTCCCACACCAGAGACTTGAGCACATAATCTAGGCTGACACACCCAGTGCCGTGCTGAGGAAGTGCTGCACCGTCGGAGGTGCTGTCTCTCGGATGAAACGTTAAAATGAGGCCCCATCTGGCATCTCAGATGGATGTAAAAGATCCCATGGTGCTATTTCGAAGAATAGCAGGGTAGTTCTCCCCGGTGCCCTGGATAACATTTATCCCTCAAGACCAACATCACTAAAAAAACAGATTATCTGGTTATTATTATAGCGTTATTTGTGGGATCTTGCTGTGCATAAATTGGCTGCTGCGTTTCCTACATTACAACAGTGACTACACTTCAAAAGTACTTCATTGGCTGTAAAGCATTTTGGGGCATCTTGAGATTGTGAAAGGCGTTATATAAATGCAAGTTCTTTCTATTTAGAGAATTTTTTCTTTGGCACTATCCGGGAGAGTTCGTAGAACGAGCTGCCATTCCCGGGTATCAGTGATTTGTTTATTGTGACAAGCGGCTCCTGTCACAATTATTTAAATATTAAGCAATGAAAGAATTTGCATTAAATGTTGATGATATTCCTTAGATAGTTACCTTGCAGCAGACATAAATGAAAGGACAAACATTGTTC
Organism: Heptranchias perlo; assembly: GCF_035084215.1. Classification (NCBI taxonomy): domain Eukaryota; kingdom Metazoa; phylum Chordata; class Chondrichthyes; order Hexanchiformes; family Hexanchidae; genus Heptranchias; species Heptranchias perlo. The sequence continues at coordinate 34,293,158 of NC_090353.1, forward strand.
AAGGTAGGAACAGGTGACATAAATTCTCTTACCAATTGGAGCTGAACCCCAATGAACCTTGTTCCCACCCATGACTCCCACCACAACAGTTTCTCCTTTTCTCTCCTGAAAATGCTGATTCATACTGGTGTCTGGTTCCCAATGGCACATGGCTGGCAATTCTTCGTGTATGAATCATAGAATCATAGAAGTTTACAACATGGAAACAGGCCCTTCGGCCCAACATGTCCTTGTCGCCCAGTTTATACCACTAAGCTAGTCCCAATTGCCTGCACTTGGCCCATATCCCTCTATACCCATCTTACCCATGTAACTGTCCAAATGCTTTTTAAAAGACAAAATTGTACCCGCCTCTACTACTGCCTCTGGCAGCTCGTTCCAGACACTCACCACCCTTTGAGTGAAAAAATTGCCCCTCTGGACCCTTTTGTATCTCTCCCCTCTCACCTTAAATCTATGCCCCCTCGTTATAGACTCCCCTACCTTTGGGAAAAGATTTTGACTATTTACCTTATCTATGCCCCTCATTATTTTATAGACTTCTATAAGATCACCCCTAAACCTCCTACTCTCCAGGGAAAAAAGTCTCAGTCTATCCAACCTCTCCCTGTAAGTCAAACCATCAAGTCCCGGTAGCATCCTAGTAAATCTTTTCTGCACTCTTTCCAGTTTAATAATATCCTTTCTATAATAGGGTGACCAGAACTGTACACGGTATTCCAAGTGTGGCCTTACTAATGTCTTGTACAACTTCAACAAGACATCCCAACTCCTGTATTCAATGTTCTGACCAATGAAACCAAGCATGCTGAATGCCTTTTTCACCACCCTATCCACCTGTGACTCCGCAGAGCTATGAACCTGTACTCCTAGATCTCTTTGTTCTATAACTCTCCCCAACGCCCTACCATTAACGGAGTAGGTCCTGGCCCGATTCGATCTACCAAAATGCATCACCTCACATTTATCTAAACTAAACTCCATCTGCCATTCATCGGCCCACTGGCCCAATTTATCAAGGTCCCGTTGAGTCTAGACAATGAGTGCAAGTGAGCTATTTGACCTTTGGAGGCATCACAGTTGAGTCCCGTTCTGTCCCACCTGATGTCCACACACATCAGTAATTTCTCAGTGAGAGAGAGAGAGAAAGAAGGAGGGAGGGAGAGTGGTGGAGAAAGAAAGGTGGTCAGAGACAGAGAGAGAAGTGAGAGGAAATGAGGAGAGTGGTGAAGAGAGGAGAAGGTATTAAGAAAAAGTTGGAGAGTTTTAGCAATGTCTCTACAATTCCCACCAAAACGTGTGATTTCATGTAACAATCAAGCTTGTGGTGTGTCACAAGATAATTAAAGACAGGGAGGCCATTTGGCCCATTTTACCTCATCCATCCAGAAATATTGCAAAGTTACCCCCATTGCAGCATCCATTTGGCTCAAATGACTGTGGGGAGTTTGCCTCTACTACTCTACCTGGGAGTTCATTACTTGTGTTGATCACAGCTGAGGCTTTGGGGCGGAAATGTAATGAGAGGAGGCGTCTACCAGGCCCCCTCTCCCTCCAATACAGTGTCAGCTTGGCTCAGTTAGTAGCACTCTCCGAGTCAGAGAGTTGTGGATTCTAGACTCACTCCAGAGACTTGAGCACAAAATCTAAGCTGACACTCCAGTGCAGTACTGAGGCGGTGCTGCACTGTCGGAGGTGCCATCTTTCCAATGAGACTTTAAATCGAGGCCCCTTCAGGTGGGTGTAAAAGATCCCATGGCACTCTACGTGGAAGAATTTGTCTCCCCATGGGGACTGGCCAAATAAGATCTCCCAAAATAGATGAGACCCACTCATGTATACTCACAGCACTCACACCTATAGGCAGTTACTGCTGACCTGAGCAGGCATGGACATCCATCTCACTCTTGGTATCAATGTAACCCTACACACAAGCAATGGTGAAGGGACTGTGTTCAGAGACCAATTACAGACCAGCTATTGTTTCTATTTGTTTTCCAATCTCCATCAAATATTTGCCAACAGTTGCCACATGAAAGGTCCCTGGACTACCTTGATGCTAGTACCATAGAAAGAAAGACAGACTTGCATTTATACAGTGCCTTTCATGACCTCAAGATGCCCCAAGGTGCTTTACAACCAATGAAGTACTTTTTGAAGTGTAGTCACTGTTGTGATCTAGGAAAAGCAGCAACCAATTTGTGCACAGCAAGATCCCACAAACAGCAATGTGATAATGGCTTGATAATCTGTTTTAGTGATGTTGGTTGATGGGATAGATATTAGCCTCAGGACAGCAGGGAGAACTCCCCAGCTTTTCAACCTTGGCAAGAAGTGTCTGAGACTCGATCTTATAGATGTATATAGATGTATTGGATGAGCTCAAATTTTTGGAAGGTGAAAGATGGGAGGCCGGCCAGGGGAGCTTTGGAATAGTCGAGTCTAGAGGTAACAAAGGCATGGATGTGGGTTTCAGCAGCAGAGGCAGGGGCGGAGACGGGTGATGTTACGGAGGTGGAAGTAGGCGGTCTTGGTGATGGAGCGGATATGTGGTCGGAAGCTCAGCTCAGGGTCAAATAGGACACCAAGGTTGTGAACGGTCTGGTTCAGCTTCAGACAGTGGCCGGGGAGAGGGATGGAGTCGGTGGCTAGGGAGCGGAGTTTGTGGCGGGGACCGAAGACAATGCTTTCTTTCATTTTTCTCTCCGCTCCTCTTGCTCACTCCTCTTTTCTCTCTCCATCTACAGGATCAGGAGCAGGGATGTCTTACTGCAGTTATACAGGGCCTTGGTGAGGCCACATCCTGAGTATTGTGTGCAGTTTTCTCTCCTTATCTGAGGAAGGATGTCCTTGCCATGGAGGGAGTGCAACGAAGGCTTAACAGACTGATTCCTGGGATGGCAGGACTAACGTATGAGGAGAGATTGGGTTGACTAGGCCTATATTCACTAGAGTTTAGAAGAATGAGAGGTGATCTCATCGAAACATATAAAATCCTAACAGGACTAGACAGACTAGATGCAGGGAGGATGTTCCCGATGGCTGGGGAGTCCAGAACCAGGGGTCACAGTCTCAGGATACGGGGTATGCCATTTAGAATCTAGATGAGGAGAAATTTCTTCTCTCTACCACAGAAGTCATTAGATGTATTCAAGAAGGAGATAGATATATTTCTTAATGCTAAAGGGATCAAGGGATATGGGGAAAAAGCTGGAACAGGATACTGAGTTAGACGATCAGCCATGATCATTTTGAATGCCGGAGCAGGCCCGAAGGGCCGAATGGCCTACTCTTGCTCCTATTTTCTATGTTTCTATGTTTCTATCTCTTTTTCTCCTTCCTTTCTCTCTTCATCCCTCCCTCTACCATTCACCTTTCCTGTCTCTTCTATCCTCTCCTTGCTCTCCCCCTATTTCCACCCCCTCTCTCATCCTGCTTTCTTCATTCTTCTCTCTCCACCCTAACTCTTTCTCTATCCGTCCATCTCTACCACTTTCCTTTCCCCCTCTTACTTTCTGTCTGAGAAACGGTTAAAGTGAATTGGAACAGTCTGAGTAAAACACCCCTGTTCTGTATGGCTGGAGTGTAAAATCTGAAAAAATACTGCTATTTATAAGAGAAAGAAGCAGATGAATCAATCACAATAACGCAACCATTATTCCAGCAAAGATTGGCCGATATTCAGGATGGTCCCTACCCATTTTGCTGCTTGCCCCCTGTCCCCACATCATCACGAGTCTACAATGATGAACCTTATCGAAGGCCTTTCGAAAATCCAAAAATTTTACATCTGCTGCATTACCCTCTGTTACTTCTTTAAATAATTCAATAAGGTTGGTGAACATGAACTTCCCTTTTGAAATCCGTGCTGACTATTTAGTTACCAATTGAAGTGTGAGGTTCTTGCATCTCCTAAAATGGCACTATTAAAGGAAAAGGTGTTTTGAAACATTTTATAATTTCAAAACAGGTTTAGTCCACAGATGTAAGTGATATTAATAGGTGTGATTGTATCACATGACTGAAATAATGTACAAGACACTCCTCGCATACATACTCCCACAGACGAGCGTGCACACACAGACAGGCGTCTAAGTCCTGATTGACATAGTGTTATAATCTCTGAGTACAAGATGAAATGGGCATCCATATCTGGTAAGGTGATCTGTTTATGTATTTTGCTGCTAAACCAGAGAGTGTCTTGGTATTTAAACGGTTACATCTTAATTCCAGAGGAGAGGCGGGCAATAAATGGTGGGTGTTCTCATGGGTTTAGACTTTGGTGAGGCAGGTATTGTAATCTGAAGCTACTAGCTTGTAAAGATTAGAAGATAACAAAGTGGAAAGTGTATTTTGGCTTCTACGTTGCAAGAAAGCACAGTTCTTTTTGGTTTCAATCTATAGTCTTTCTTTGAGATTAATATATCATTAATGACTGTGCTGTGTTCTTTCCCTGTGTCGGTTGGTGAAATGGTTATGGTTTTCCAGATTCAGTTTATTTGTGGTAGGGGGAAGGGGGGAGGGGGGGGGGGAAAGGGAGGGGAGGAGAGGAGAGGAGGGGACGGGGAGGGAGGAGGAGCGGTGGAGGTGGGTAGGGATGGGGAGGGGGGAGTGAGGGAGGGAGGGGAATGGAGAGTTGGAGGGGGATAGGGGAGGGGGAAGGAAAGGGAGGAAGGGGGAGGGAAGGAGAGAGAGTGGGAAGGCGTAGAGAGGGGGAGGGCAGGGGAGGAGAGGGGGAGGAGCGAGGAGGGAGGAGTGGAGGGGATTGGAGGGGGGAGGGGATGGTAAGAGTGAGAGAGAGGAGATAGAGAGAGGGTGAGTGAGAGTGAGAGGGGGGAGAGAATGAGTGGGAGAGAGAGAGAGAGATGAGAGGGAGAGGGAGAGAGAGAAGGAGAGAGGGGGAGAGCCTGATGTTATCTGTGTGGAATCAAGTGCAGAATCATTCTGGGCTTTTAATAAGATGGCCAAACTTTCAAATGTGCACTGGTGGTGGAAAGTGAGATCTGTCAGCCACACGTATGGGGTAACGACTGGTGAGCTGGTTAAGATTCTGTGTCCAGTAATGGGCAGAGAGAGGTATCACAGGCACCAAGCCCTATTTCCCCGTACATGAAACTGATGGGTGAGGCTCCCCACAAACTCTTGGTATCAATGGAGATAACTTTGTTGAGTTTGAGAGTGACATATTTAAGTCTGAAATTAGAGTGTTAAGCTTAAATAAAGCCAATTACATAGGTATGAGGGGCGAGTTGGCTAAGGTAGATTGGGAAATTAGATTAAAAGGTATGACGGTAGATAAGCAATGGCAGACATAGAATCATAGAAAGGTTACTGCACGGAAGGAGGCCATTCAGCCAATCGAGTCCATGCTGGCTCTATGCAAGAGCAATCCAGCCAGTCCCACTCTCCCGCCCTTTCCCCGTAGCCCTGCAAATTTTTTTCCTTTCAAGTACTTATCCAGTTCCCTTTTGAAGGCCATGATTGAATCTGCCTCCACCACCCCCTCGGGCAGTGCATTCCAGATCCTAACCACTCGCTGCGTAAAAAAGTTTTTCCTCATGTCACCTTTGGTTCTTTTGCCAATCACCTTAAATCCATGTCCTCTGATTCTTGACCCTTCTGCCAATGGGAACAGTTTCTCTCTATCTACTCTGTCTAGACCCTTCATGATTTTGAATACCTCGATCAAATCTCCTCGCAACCGTCTCTGTTCCAAGGAGAACAACTCCAGCTTCTCCGGTCCTTCCACATGACTAAAGCCCCTCATCCCTGGAATCATTCTAGTAAATCTCTTCTGCACCCTCTCTAAGGCCTTCACATATTTCCTAAAGTGCGGTGCCCAGAACTGGACACAGTGCTCCAGTTGTGGCCAAACTAGTGTTTTATAAAGGTTCATCATGACTTCCATATTTTTGTACTCTGTGCCTCTATTTATAAAGCCCAGGATCCCGTATGCTTTTTTATCCACTTTCTCAACCTGTCCTACCACCTTCAACAATTTGTGCACATATTCTCCCAGATCTCTCAGTTCCTGCACCCATTTTAGAGTTGTGCCCTCTAGTTTATATTGCCTCTCCTTGTTCTTCCTGCCGAAATGTATCACTTTGCATTTTTCTGCATTAAATTCCATCTGCCATGTGTCCGCCCATGCCACCAGCCTGTCTATATCCTCTTGAAGTCTATCACTATCCTCCTCACTGTTCACTACCCTTCCAAGTTTTGTGTCATCTACAAATTTTGAAATTGTGCCCTGTACACCCAAGTCCAAGTCATTAATATAGATCAAGAAAAGCAGTGGTCCCAGCACTGACCCCTGGGGAACACCACTGTGCACCTCCCTCCAGTCCGAAAAACAACCGTTCACCACTCCTCTCTGTTTCCTGTCACTTTGCCAATTCTGTATCCATGTTGCTACTGCCCCCTTTATTCCATGGGCCACAATCTTGATGATAAGCTTACCATGCAGCACTTTATCAAACGCCTTTTGAAAGTCCATATCCACCACATCAACTGCATTGCCCTCATCTACCCTCTCTGTTACCACATCAAAAAACTCTATCAGGTTAGTTGAACACGATTTGCCTTTAACAAATCCGTTCCGGCTTTCCCTAATCAATCCACATTTAAAGAAATATTTCAAAATTCTCAACGAATATACATTCCATTGAGAAATAAAAACTCCACGGGAAAAGTGATTGATCAGTGGCTAACTAAAGAAGTTAAGGATAGTATTGTATTAAAAGAAGAGGCCTATAATGTTGTGATGAAGAGTAGTAAGCCTGAGGAGGGTTTTAGAAACCAGCAAATGATGACCAAAAAATTGATAAAAAGGGAGAAAATAGAATATGAGAGTAATAGCAAGAAAGATAAAAACAGATTGTAAGAGCTTCTACAAGTATGTAAAAAGGAAGAGAGTAGCAAAAGTAAACGTTGGTCTCTTAGAGGCTGAGACAGGAGAAATTATAATGGGGAATAAGGAAATGGCAGAGACGTTAAACAAATATTTTGTATCACAGAATCATAGAATCATAGAAATTTACAGCATGGAAGGAGGCCATTCGGCCCATTGTGTCTGTGCCAGGCAAAAAAGTGCTATCCAGTCTAATCCCACTTTCCAGCTCTTGTTCCGTAGTCTTATAGGTACCGCACCTCAAGTGAATATCCAAGTAACCTGTAAATGTGATGAGGGTTTCTGCCTCTATCACCCTTTCAGGCAGTGAGTTCCAGACCCCCACCATCCTCTGAGTGAAAAAATTTCTCCTCAACTCCCCTCTAATCCTTCCACCAATCACTTTAAATCTATGCCCCCTGGTTATTGACCTCTCTGCTAAGGGAAATAGGTCCTTCCTATCCATTCTATCTCGGCCCCTCACAATTTCATACACCTCAATTAAATCTCCCCTCAGCCTCCACTATTCCAAAGAAAACCAATCCAATCTTTCCTCATAGCTAAAATTCTTCAGTCCTCGCAACATCCTTGTAAATCTCCTCTGTACCCTCTCTAGTGCAATCATGTCTTTCCTGTAATGTGGTGACCAGAACTGTACTCAGCACTCTAGCTGTTGCCTAACTAGTTTCAGCATAACAGTTTCAGCATAACCTTCCTGCTCTTATATTCTGTGCCTCGGCTAATAAAGGAAAGTATCCCATATGCCTACTTAACCACCTTATCTACCTGTCCTGCTACCTTCAGGCATCTGCGGACATGCACTCCAAGGTCCCTCTGTTCTTCTACACTTCTCAGTATCCTCCCATTTATTGTGTATTCCCTTGCCTTGTTTGTCCTCCCCAAATGCATTGCCTCACACTTCTCCAGATCGAATTCCATTTGCCACTTTTCTGCCCACCTGACCAGTCCATTGACATCTTCCTGCAGACTACAGCTTTTTGTCTTCACAGTAGAAGACATAAAAAGCATACCGAAAATAGTGGGGAACCAAGTGGCTAATGAAAGTGCAGAACTTAAAGCAATTAATATCAGTAGAGAAAAAGTACTAGAGAAACTAATGGGATTAAAAGCCAACAAATCCCCTGGACCTGATGACCCACTTCCTAGGGTTCTAAAAGAGGTGGCTGCAGAGATAGTGGATGTATTGGTTATGATCTTCCAAAATTCCCCAGATTCTAGAACGGTACCAGTGGATTGGAAGGTAGCAAATGTAACAACACTATCCAAGAAAGGAGGGAGAGAGAAAACAGGGAACAACAGGCCAGTTGGCCTGACATCGGTCGTCAGTAAAATGCTGGAATCTATTATTAAAGACTTGGTAACAGGGCATTTAGAAAATCATAATATAATTATGATGTGGAGATGCCGGTGATGGACTGGGGTTGACAATTGTAAACAATTTTACAACACCAAGTTATAGTCCAGCAATTTTATTTTAAATTCACAAGCTTTCGGAGGCTTCCCCCTTCGTCAGGTGAACGATGTGAAATAAAATTGATTTAAAATAAAATTGCTGGACTATAACTTGGTGTTGTAAAATTGTTTACAATAATATAATTAGGCAGAGTCAACATGGCTTTATGAAAGGGAAATTGTGTTTAACAAATTTATTAGAGTTTTATGAGGATGTAAGTAGCAGGGTAGATAAAGGAGAACCAGTTGATGTAATATATTTTGATTTCCAAAAGACATTTGATAAGGTGCCATGTAAAAGGTTGTTACACAAGATAAGGGTTCGTGGGGTTGGGGGTAATGTATTAGCATGGATAGAGGATTGGTTAATGGACAGAAAACAGAGAGTAGGGATAAACGGGTCATTCTCAGGTTGGCAGGCTGTAACTAGTGGGGTGCAGCAAGGATCAGTGCTTGGGCCTCAGCTATTTACAATCTATATTAATGACTTAGATGAAAGGACCGAGTGTAGTGTATCCAAGTTTGCTGATGATACAAAGCAGGGTGGGAAAATAAGCTGTGAGGAAGACACAAAGAGTCTGCAAAGGGATTTAGACAGGTTAAGTGAGTGGGCAAGAAGGTGGCAGATGGAGTATAATGTGGGGAAATGTGAGGTCATTCACTTTGGAAGGAAGAATAGAAAAACTTGAATATTTTTTAAATGGTGAGAAACTATTAAATGTTGGTGTTCAGAGAGATTTGGATGTCCTCGTATAAGAAACACAGAAAGTTAGCATGCAGGTACAGCTGGCAATTAGGAAGGCAAATGGCATGTTGGCCTTTATTGCAAGGGGGTTGGAGTACAAGAGTAAGGAAGTCTTACTACAGCTTGTACAGGGCTTTCGTGAGACCACACCTGGAGTTTTGGTCTCCTTATCTAAGGAAGGACATACTTGCCTTAGAGAGGGTGCAACAAAGGTTCACTAGAATGATTCCTGGGATGAGGGAGTTGTCCTATGATGAGAGATTGAGTAGAATGCGCCTATAGTCTCTGGAGTTTAGAAGAATGAGAGGTGATCTCTTTGAAACATATAAGATTCTAAGGGGGTTTGACAGGTCAGAAGCTTAGAGGTTGTTTCCCCTGGCTGGAGAGTCTAGAACTAGGTGTCACAGTATCAGGATAAGGGGTCAGCCATTTAAGACTGAGATGAGGAGGAATTTCTTCACTCAGAGGGAGGTGAATCTTTGGAATTCTCTACCCCAGAGGGCTGAGGATGCTGAGTCGTTGAGTATATTCAAGGCTGAGATCGATAGATTGTTGGACTCTCTGGGAATCATGGGATATGGGAATCGGGCGGGGAAGTGGAGTTGAGGTCGAAGATCAGCCATGATCTGATTGAATGGCGGAGCAGGCTCGAGGGTCCGTATGGCCTACTCCTGCTCCTATTTCTTATGTTCTTATGAGTCACATTCTACTTCAGTGGCCTGGAATTTCTTGGAACGTTTTAGTATAACCACGGCATAAGACCGTGTAACTGACTTGCACCAAAGCATTGCTATGCCTGAATTTCCTCTATCATATGGGCCACTTCCAAGATCCGTCTGACGAAGCCCCCTGCCGCTCATTTACAAAGATTCTCCCCCCACCCAGATAAAGACCAGCTCACGTGAGTTTCCTGCATTTACGCCAGTAATGTGCTGGTGTTGATTTACTCCCGAAATTGGAGAGCAGCAGGACCCGATATTCAAAGTGACTGCATTTCTCGGGTCTGAAGCTTTAATTATTTTTAGGAATGAGTCACTTTTATAACTATTCACGTTTCCTTGATCAAAAAATACCCTTTTTATTACCTTCTATATAAATGTCAGGACTGTAGTCATGACGTTTAATTCTATCAGTTTTGTTTTGTACGGAACTAAAGTGCAACTGCAGAGTTCTTAGAATCACTTATTTCTTCAATTATTATACGATTGACTGAAATCGAGCTTGATGCATTGGTTAGCAGAGATTTTGCAATATATATCGAGATAAATCAAATATTGGCCCAATTCAGCAGTACATTTATAACGGTGGTTGTATGAAACCATGTGATCCAGTTTTAGCTACTATTCACATCTGGTTTTCTAGAAATTTATATTTGGACCTTCTGAATTAGTTGCACTTATGAAAGACTGAAATAGTGAGCAACAAAGTTTAATTAATCGACGGGGGACGGGGTGGGGGAGAGAGAGAGAGGTACTGATGTCGGAAAATCCAGGTTTCGGTGTCTGGAACTATTTGAAGTGTAAAGCAGGCAGCTGTCTCAAACAACAACAACTTGAATTTATACAACATCTGTAACGTAGTAAAACGATCCAAAGTGCTACACAGGAGAGTAATCAGACAAAAATAGACACCGAACCAAAGAAGGAGACATTATGGTAGGTGACAAAAAGCTTGGTCAAAGAGGTAGGTTTTAAGGAGGGTCTTAAAGGAGGAGATCGAGGTAGAGAGGTTTAGAGAAGAAATCCCAGAGCTCAGGGTCCAGACGGCTGAAGGCACGGCCACCAATGATGGGTTGAAGGAAGTGGGGGATGAACAAGAGACCAGAGTTGGAGGAACGCAGATTTCTTGGAGGGCTGGAGGAGGTTCCAGAGATAGGGAGGGGCGAGGCCATGGAGGGATTTGAACACGAGGATGAGAATTCTAAAATTGAGGCATTGGTGGACTGGGAGCCAATGTAGGTCAGAGTAATGCTGGAAATAGACAGCAGGTAACGTTAACCTCTGTAAATAGGAAAAAAAAACGTTAAGGTTTCAGGTATAACTCCCTGTCGGAGAGTTCAGAGGAAGCGCTATAGAAGAAACTAGTTTCTGTTCATTTACAGATGCTGACTGACCTGCTGTGTATTTCCAGTATTTGCACCTTTTATTTGACTGTTTGATACAAAACTGGACCAATGGTACATCCTACTTGTGTGTTGTGGCTGAAACATTTTGTGAAAATATTCTGATTATCCTAATTTAATTCTGAGCCACTCCGTCAATCTTGTTTTTTTTAAACGCTTTAGGACTTCCTGAGGTCGTGAAAGGTTCTATATAAATGTAAGTTCATTCTTTCTTTTCTTTAATTCACCTTTTTTTCTCCCTCTGTTCACAGGCAGAGAATGAGAAAGCAGCGAAGATCCCTTGCAAAATGAGCGCTGTTTGTCATAGGAATTCTGGCATTGGTGTTCATTTTCAGGAGTGAAGAACTACAACGACAGAGTGATGATGTTCCAATGGAAACCATCCAATCCTCCAGATTACACAACGTTATCGCCATCAGTGCAGAGAAACCAAAACTTGCATCTACCTGCAAAGAAAACAGAACTGTCTTGGACCTTCCAGAGTTCATGGAGCAGCCACAACACATACAAAACTATTTGAAATATAAGCACTGTCGGGAGTTCAACATCGTTCAGAATGTTCCGGACAAGTGCGGGGGTCGAGAAAGGTCACAAGATGTCTTCTTGCTTCTGGTCATCAAATCCGACCCCTTTAACCACGACCGGCGAGATATGGTGAGGAAGACCTGGGGGAAAGAGCGAAAATTCCGAGGGGTCCAAATAAGGAGGGTCTTCATCTCTGCCGTAACTCCCAACCAAAGGGAGTGGAGGAAACTGAATCGATTACTAGCTATGGAGAATCGGGAACACCAGGACATCTTGCAGTGGGACTTCCTGGATACTTTCTTCAACCTCACCCTCAAACAGTACAAGCTGCTGCAGTGGGTGAATGACTATTGTCCCAAGGCTCAATTCATCTTCAATGGAGATGATGATGTCTTCGTCAATAGCGACAACATGGTCGATTATTTGCTAAGTGTTGAGGAGGGCAAAAAGGGAGGACAGCACCTGTATGTTGGATATCTTATTTACGGAGTGGGGCCGATACGGGATGAGTGGAGCAAGTACTACATCCCAGAGGTGGTGACCACCTCTCGATCCTACCCACCTTACATTGGCGGAGGGGGCATACTCATGTCGTCGTACACGGCCAAAGTCATCTACGGCGTCTCCCGAGAACTCGAGCTCTATCCCATTGACGACGTGTTCTTTGGGATGTGTCTGGAAAAGGCCGGGCTTTCTCCGAAGTCGCACATGGGATTCCGGACGGCCGGAATGAGGGTTCCATCTCCCCGAGAAGACTCTTTCAATCCGTGCTATTACCGCGAGCTACTGCTTGTGCACAGATTTCAGCCTTACGAGTTGCTGCTGATGTGGGACGCTGTGCACAACATCAGCCTGAAATGTGCTCGTTCACCACAGAGGGCAAAATTAGAACAAAAGAATGGAAAAAGCATTTGGTGATTCACTGCAGGAGACATTGGCAACATTCTGATTGGGACACGATCTGTTTACATGTGTATTTAAACAAAGTAGTTATAAATGAAATATGGGAACCTTTGAATTATATTTCTGAGTGGCCCTGAGGGGGATATCTTATCCAGCAATTCTAGATTCGCTCTGATTCTCTCTCTCCCCCACCCCTCCAAGATGGTGAATGTTGGCAGGATGTCTGACCACAAGTGGGTATCTCAGCCCAGGCCAATTCTCATCTCACCCAACACCCCATAATCACACTTCCAGCAAAGGTCACTGCAGAATGATCAGGAGCAGCAACTCTGGCTGATTGTTTATTTATTTGCCCTCCCTCACACCCCAACCTAGGGGAACTGAGGCCAATTGTAGAACCTCTACTGCTGCTCTTACAGATCGGCTCACTCTGCAATGATTAGGTATGGACACACCACCATGGTGCACGTACACACTGAGCCACCAGGCCGAACAATATTTCTATTTATTTTGCCTTTTCTTTCTTCCACCCCCTCCCCCAAAGCGTGCAGGGGTTTGAATGATGGTCTTGCAATCTTTGTGTAAGATAATCTGTGATACTGATGTACTTCCCTCCTTCTCCCATTAAACAACTTGTTTATATGGTTCATACCGTTTCTGAGACAAAGATTTTTGGTAGGAAAATCAATGAAACATTTTCTCATTCTATATGAAAGATTGTTTTGTCTTCCATTTAATATGTATGTACAGATTCATGCCATTCCTGGCCAGAATGGGCAGAGAGACATCCTGTTTTGCCAATGTAACTACAACCAGGGATGTGAAAGCATCATTTCTTGGTGTTTGCTCAGGTATTGATCTTTGACCATTAGCATTTAAAGAAAGTAAGAACTTTCATTGATATAGCGATCCTGGGACTTTCCAAAGCACTAGTTGTCAGCCATGGCTCAGTGGTTTGTGCTCTTGCTTCTGGAGGCAACAGGTTGTGGTTTCTAAATCCCCCTCAGAGACTTGAGCACATAATCCAGGCTGACACTCCAGTGCAGTACTGAGGGAGTGCTGCACTGTCGGAGGTGCTGTCTTTTGGATGAGATGTTAACTGTGGCCTTGTCTGTCCACTGAAATAGACGTAAAAGATCCCATGCCACTATTAGAAGAGGAGCAGGGGAGTTCTCCCTGGTATCCTGGGCCAATATTTATCCCTCAACCAACATCACTAAAACAGATAATCTGGTCATTATCTCATTGCTGTTTGTGCGACCTTGCTGAGCGCAAAGTGGCTGCTGTGTTTCCAACATCACAAAATGACTACACTTCAAAAGCACTTAATGGGCTGTAAAGCATTTTACAATTCCTAGCTTAAAGAACCTCAGCTAGTTAGGTAGGCTTAAGGACTTTGGTCCATTTACTTTAGGGCAGCCTAGACTGAGATACGATCTGATAGAGGTCTATAAAATAATTAAAAGGCTGGATATCCTATTGAGAGAATATTTCAGTTTAACAGATTGGGGAAGACCAGGGGACATGAGTTTAAACACTTGGTCCATGTGATCTCCTCGACTGGTTTCGATCGCCTGAGAGGAATTTTCCAGAGTATTGTTTCCCTCATTGCCCCTGGGATTTTTTCTCTGTTTTTTTGAGTGTGTCCATTTATACAGGTTTCACTGTACATCAGGGGTAGCTCGAGAACAGGGCACAGGGCAGTGAAAGGCAAGTTTAGGACAGATTCAAGAAGTATTTCTTCACTCAGAGGGTGATCAACAGCTGCAACGGGGTTCTCAGGAAGGACAGTTGGGTACAGGACTCTAGGCTCCTTTAACAAACTTTCAAAGAGCAGAGGAGTGGGACTAATTGGATAGCTTGTACGAAGAGCCGGCACAGACACGATGGGCCGAATGGCTTCATCCTGTGCTACACCTAATATGATGCTATGATACAATGAAGCTCGGATTTTCCGACATCAGTATCTCTCTCTCTCTCCTCAATTAATTAAACTTTGTTGCTCACTATTTCAGTCTTTCATAAGTGCAACTAATTCAGAAGGTCCAAATATAAATTTCTAGAGAACCAGATGTGAATAGTAGCTAAAACTGGATCACATGGTTTCATACAACCACCGTTATAAATGTACTGCTGAATTGGGCCAATATTTGATTTATCTCGATATATATTGCAAAATCTCTGCTAACCAATGCATCAAGCTCGATTTCAGTAAATCGTATAATAAATGAAGAAATAAGTCATTCTAAGAACTCTGCAGCTGTACTTTAGTTACGTACAAAACAAAACTGATAGAATTAAACGTCATGACTACAGTCCTTCAGAAATGCCACATGCACACTAACACCGTTCTGGACATCTCTAAGGCAAGACACTGCAGTTTCTATTGACAAGTTAAAAGTTATTTATATAGAAGGAAATAAAGATGGTATTTTTTGATCAAGGAAACGTGAATAGTTATAAAAGTGACTCGTTCCTAAAAATAATTAAAGCTTCAGACCCGAGAAATGCAGTCACTTTGAATATCGGGTCCTGCTGCTCTCCAATTTCGGGAGTAAATCAACACCAGCACATTACTGGCCTAAATGCAGGAAACTCACGTGAGCTGGTCTTTATCTGGGTGGGGGGAGAATCTTTGTAAATGAGCGGCAGGGGGCTTCGGCAGACGGATCTTGGAAGTGGCCCAAATGATCGAGGAAATTCAGGCGTAGCAATGCTTTGGTGCAAGTCAGTTACACGGTCTTATGCCGTGGTTATACTAAAACGTTCCAGGAAATTCCAGGCCACTGAAGTAGAATGTGACTCATAAGAACATAAGAAATAGGAGCAGGAGTAGGCCATACGGACCCTCGAGCCTGCTCCGCCATTCAATCAGATCATGGCTGATCTTCGACCTCAACTCCACTTCCCCGCCCGATCCCCATATCCCCTGATTTCCCTAGAGTCCAAAAATCTATCTATCTCAGCCTTGAATATACTCAACGACTCAGCATCCTCAGCCCTCTGGGGTAGAGAATTCCAAAGATTCACCACCCCCATGAAGAAATTCCTCCTAATCTCAGTCTTAAATGGCTGACCCCTTATCCTGAGACTATGCCCCCTAGTTCTAGACTCTCCAGCCAGGGGAAACAAGCTCTCAGCATCTACCCTGTCAAGCCCCCTCAGAATCTTATATGTTTCAAAGAGATCACCTCTCATTCTTCTAAACTCCAGAGAGTCTCGGCCCATTCTACTCAATCTCTCATCATAGGACAACCCTCTCATCCCAGGAATTAATCTAGTGAACCTTCGTTGCACTGCCTCTAAGGCAAGTATGTCCTTCCTTAGATAAGGAGACCAAAACTGTACACAGTACTCCAGGTGTGGTCTCACCAAAGCCCTGTACAAGCTGTAGTAAGACTTCCTTACTCTTGTATTCCAACCCCCTTGCAATAAAGGCCACCATACAATTTGCCTTCCTAATTGCCTGCTGTACCTGCATGCTAACTTTCTGTGTTTCTTGTACGAGGACACCCAAATCTCTCTGAACACCAACATTTAATAGTTTCTCACCATTTAAAAAATATTCAAGTTTTTCTATTCTTCCTACCAAAGTGAATAACCTCACATTTCCCCACATTATACTCCATCTGTCACCTTCTTGCCCACTCACTTAATCTACCTATATCCCTTTGCAGACTCTTTGTGTCCTCCTTACAGCTTACTTTCCCACCCTGCTTTGCATCATTAGCAAACTTGGATACATTACACTCGGTCCCTTCATCTAAGTCATTAATATAGATTGTAAATAGCTGAGGCCCAAGCACTGATCCTTGCAGCACCCCACTAGTTACAGCCTGCCAACCCGAAAATGACCCGTTTATCCCTACTCTCTGTTTTCTGTCCATTAACCAATCCTCTATCCATGTTAATACATTACCCCCAACCCCATGAACCCTTATTTTGTGTAACAACCTTTTACGTGGCACCTTATCAAATGCCTTTTGGAAATCCAAATATATTACATCAACTGGTTCCCCTTTATCTGCCCTGCTGGTTACATGCTCAAAAAACTCTAATAAATTTATTAAAAACGATTTCCCTTTCATAAAGCCATGTTGACCCTGCCTAACTATATTATGATTTTCCAAGTGCCCTGTTACCATGTCCTTAATAATAGATTCCAGCATTTTACTGACGACCGATGTCAGGCCAACTGGCCTGTAGTTCCCTGTTTTCTCTCTCCCTCCTTTCTTGGATAGTGTTGTTACATTTGCTACCTTCCAATCCACTGGTACCGTTCTAGAATCTGGGGAATTTTGGAAGATCATAACCAATACATTCACTATCTCTGCAGCCACCTCTTTTAGAACCCTAGGAAGTGGGTCATCAGGTCCAGGGGATTTGTCAGCTTTTAGTCCCATTAGTTTCTCTAGTACTTTTTCTCTACTTATATTAATTGGTTTAAGTTCCACACTTTCATTAGCCACTTGGTTCCCCACTATTTTTGGTATGCTTCTTGTGAATTCTATTGTGAAGACAAAAATTGGCCATGTGGTTGATAGTGAAGAGGAAAGCTGTAGTCTGCAGGAAGATGGCAATGGACTGGTCAGGTGGGCAGAGAAGTGGCAAATGGAATTCAATCCGGAGAAGTGTGAGGTAATGCATTTGGGGAGGGCAAACAGGGTAAGCGAATACACAATAAATGGGAGGATACTGAGGAGTGCAGAAGAACAGAGGGACCTTGGAGTGCATGTCCGCAGATCCCTGTTGGTAGCAGGACAGGTAGATAAGGTGGTTAAGAAGGCATACGGGATACTTTCCTTTATTAGCTAAGGCATAGAATATAAGAGCAGGGAGGTTATGCTAGAACTGTATAAAACACTAGTTAGGCAACAGCTAGAGTGCTGAGTACAGTTCTGGTCACCACATTACAGGAAAGACATGATTGCACTAGAGAGGGTACAGAGGAGATTTACAAGGATGTTGCGAGGACTGAAGAATTTTAGCTATGAGGAAATATTGGACAGGCTGGGGTTGTTTTCTTTGGAATAGTGGAGGATGAGGGGAGATTTAATTGAGGTGTATAAAATTATGAGTGGCCCAGATAGAGTGGATAGGAAGGACCTATTTCCCTTAGCAGAGAGGTCAATAACCAGGGGGCATAGATTTAAAGTGATTGGTGGAAGGATTAGAGGGGAGTTGAGGAGAAACTTTTTCACTCAGAGGATGGTGGGCGTCTGGAACTCACTGCCTGAAAGGGTGATAGAGGCAGAAACCCTCATCACATTTACAGGTTACTTGGACATTCACTTGAGGTGCGGTACCTATAAGACTACGGAACAAGAGCTGGAAAGTGGGATTAGACTGGATAGCACTTTTTTGGCTGGCACAGACACAATGGGCTGAATGGCCTCCTTCCATGCTGTAAATTTCTATGATTCTATGATTCTGTGATACAAAATATTTGTTTAACGTCTCTGCCATTTCCTTATTCCCCATTATAATTTCTCCTGTCTCAGCCTCTAAGGGACCAACGTTTACTTTTGCTACTCTCTTCCTTTTTACATACTTGTAGAAGCTCTTACAATCTGTTTTTATATTTCTTGCTAGTTTACTCTCATTCTATTTTTTCCCCATTTATCAATTTTTTGGTCATCATTTGCTGGTTTCTAAAACTCTCCTCAGGCTTATTACTCTTCTTCACAACATTATAGGCCTCTTCTTTTGATGTAATCATTAACTTCTTTCGTTAACCATGGATCAATCACTTTTCCCGTGGAGATTTTATTTCTCAATGGAATGTATATTCGTTGAGAATTTTGAAATATTTCTTTAAACGTGGATTGATTAGGGAAAGCCAGCACAGATTTGTTAAAGGCAAATCGTGTTTAACTAACCTGATAGAGTTTTTTGATGAGGTAACAGTGAGGGTAGATGAGGGCAATGCAGTTGATGTGGTGGATATGGACTTTCAAAAGGCGTTTGATAAAGTGCCGCATGGTAAGCTTATCATCAAGATTGCGGCCCATGGAATAAAGGGGGCAGTAGCAACATGGATACAGAATTGTCAAGGTGACAGGAAACAGAGAGTAGTGGTGAACGGTTGTTTTTTGGACTGGAGGGAGGTGTACAGTGGTGTTCCCCAGGGGTTGGTGCTGGGACCACTGCTTTTCTTGATCTACATTAATGACTTGAACTTGGGTGTACAGGGCACAATTTCAAAATTTGCAGATGACACAAAACTTGGAAGGGTAGTAAACAGTGAGGAGGATAGTGATAGACTTCAAGAGGATATAGACAGGCTGGTGGCATGGGCGGACACGTGGCAGATGGAATTTAATGCAGAAAAATGCAAAGTGATACATTTCTGTAGGAAGAACGAGGAGAGGCAATATAAACTAGAGGGCACAACTCTAAAACGGGTGCAGGAACTGAGAGATCTGGGGGTATATGTGCATAAATTGTTGAAGGTGGCAGGGCAGGTTGAGAAAGTGGTTAAAAAAGCCTATAGGATCCTGGGCTTTATAAATAGAGGCATAGAGTACAAAAGCAAGGAAGTCATGATGAACCTTCAAAAAGCACTGGTTTGACCACAACTGGAGTATTGTGTCCAGTTCTGGGCACCGCACTTTTGGAAAGATGTGAAAACCTTAGAGAGGGTGCAGAAGAGATTTACTAGAATAATTCCAGGGATGAGCGACTTTAGTTATGTGGATAGACTGGAGAAGCTGGGGTTGTTCTCCTTGGAACAGAGAAGGTTGCGAGGAGATTTGATAGAGGTATTCAAAATCACGACGGGTCCAGATGGAGAGAAACTGTTCCCATTGGTGGAAGAGTCACGAACCAGAGGACATAGACTTAAGATGATTGGCAAAAGAACCAAAGGTGACATGAGGAAAAACCTTTTTGCACAGCAAGGGGTTAGGATCTGGAATGCACTGCCCGAGGGGGTGGTGGAGGCAGGTTCAATCATGGCCTTCAAAATGGAACTGGATAAGTACATGAAAGGAAAAAAATTGCAGGGATACGGGGATAGGACGGGGGAGTGAGACTCGCTGAATTGCTCTTGCATAAAGCCGGCACGGACTTGATGGGCCGAATGGCCTCCTTCCCTTCTGTAACTTTTCTAGAATTCTATGATTCTAAGTCGCGATGGTGTGTGACTTGGCGGGGAGCTTGGAGGTGATGGTGTTCCCATTTACCTGCTGCGCTTGGAACATTTTCATCTGAAGGCAATTGGGTAGTGGAATAAATTACCAGGGAAGACCATTGATGTGGACGGTGTACATGGATTGAAGGAGCAACAGATTTTGTTTCTAGAGAGAGAGAGGGTTAAAAGATTTAGTGAGAGAATCAGTAGGTGGAGCTGAGATCCTTCATAAAGCTAGGAGCGTAATGGCCTTTTCCTGTTCCTAAAGATGGATATACATCGTCTATTGTCCAAAAGTCTGTCCTTTGAGCTTTCGTCCCGTTGACAGTGTCAGCTGTTGCTAAGTGGTAGCACTCTTGCCTCTGAGTCATGAAGGTCGTGGGTTCAAGTCCTACTCCAGGGTCTACGAGCTCAAAATCTAGGCTGACACTCCCAGTGCAGTACTGAGGGAGTGCTGCATTGTTGGGGGTGCCAGAGGCCCTGTTTGCCCTCTCAGGTGGATGTAAAAGATCCCACAGCACTCTTTCGAAGAAGAGCAGGGAATTATCCCTGGTGTCCTCGCCAATATTTATCTCTCAAACAACATCACTTAAAAAACAGATTATCTGGTCATTATCACATTGCCGTTTGTGGGATCTTGATGAGCGCAAATTGGCTGCCGCGTTTCCTACATTACAACAGTGACTAAAAAATACTTCATTGGCTGGAAAGCACTTTGGGACGTCCTGGAGGCTGTGAAAAGTGTTATAAAAATGTCAGTCTTCCTTTTTCTCTTGTTTGTAGTTACCTAATTCTGCCACCTGAGGCCACCAGAAGCTAGCAGCTCCCCACCTCTGTAACTGAGGCCTTTGGAGAACGCTGAGGGGGGTGACCCTCGCTGATCCCCAAAAAAACAAGGCTATCTGAAATACCTCCGAATAATTACAGTAAAGCAGCATGTTAGGACCAATCCTGGTGCCATTACCGAGGGCTCCAGATCCTGCAGGGCAACGCCCTCGGGCGCTCCTTGCTGCTCAAGCAGAGGGAAGCTCAGCACTGACTAAGTTGTGTGGTTTCAGATGGTTAAACGTCACACTGTATCGTGCTCACACTCAGGGTTCCCCAACCTTGCCTTTTGCCAACTTGTACCTAAGTACTCTGGGCTTCAGAAAGTGGATTGTGTCTCCGTAGAGAGAGAGAGCACAGGGTAAATAGAAGCTCTCTTTATGTGAGCTTCTCAGCAGTTTGGTTTGAGACTCTTAAACACAGTTTAAAAATATTTATCTAAATACCTCAATGCTCTGGGTTGACCAAAATTAAAAGTATTAACTCCTGCTCCATAGACTTGAGCACATAATCCTAGGCTGACACTCGCAGTTCAGGACTGAGGGAGTGCTGCACTGTCGGAGGTGCCATCCTTTGGATGAGAAATTAAACCAAACTCAGGACTGTCTGTTCAGGTGGACGTAAAAGATCCCATGACACTATTGGAAGAAGAACAGGGGAGTTCTGCCCGGTGTCCTGACCAATATTTATCCCTGAACCACCACCTAAAACTTGGGATTGTGGGATAGGGCAGGAAAGTGAGGTTGAGGTAGAAGATCAGCCATGATCTTATTGAATGGCGGAACGGGCTCAAGGGGCCGAATGGCCTACTCCCGCTCCTATTTCTTATGTTCTTATGTCTCCCTCGACAAAATGTTAAAGGAAGAAGACTTGTATTCATACAATGATCTGCATTTAACTCATTGCTGTTTGTGGGATCTTGCTGTGCACAAATTGGCTGCCACGTTGCCTACAGTGGCTACACTTCAAAAGTACTTCATTGGCTTTAAAACGCTTTGGGGTGACCTGAGGCTGTGAAAGGCGCCAAAGGAACGCAAAGTCTTCTCTCTTTAACATTTTGTCTAGGGAGACAATCCTAAGCATCACCTCACTCAAAAGCGACTCTTAATGCTGCCACAAGACAATGCTCTGCAGAGGATGGGAGATGGCCTGTTCAGGAAGGGGAGGCAGAAAGGATAATGGCAGTGGTTATATCTGATTCACCACCTTCAGTCAGAAGTGCCGAGTGGATGATTCATCTCGGCCTCCTCCCGATAGCCCGACCATCACAGAACCCAGTCTTCAACCAATTCGATTCACTCCACGTGATATCAAGAAACGGCTGAGTGCACTGGATGTGACAAAGGCTATGGGCCCCGACAACATCCCGGCTGTAGTGCTGAAGACTTGTGTTCCAGAACTAGCCGCGCCTCTAGCCAAACTGTTCCAGTACAGCTATAACACTGGCATCTACCCGATAATGTGGAAAATTGCCCAGGAATGTCCTGTCCACAAAAAGCAGGACAAATCCAATCTGGCCAATTACCGCCCCATCAGTCTACTCTCAATCATCAGCAAAGTGATGGAAGGTGTCGTCGACAGTGCTATCAAGTGGCACTTACTCACCAATAACCTGCTCACCGATGCTCAGTTTGGGTTCCGCCAGAACCACTCGGCTCCAGATCTCATTACAGCCTTGGTCCAAACATGGACAAAAGAGCTGAATTCCAGAGGCGAGGTGAGAGTGACTGCCCTTGACATCAAGGTAGCATTTGACCGAGTGTGGCACCAAGGAGCCCTAGTAAAATTGAAGTCAATGGGAATCAGGGGGAAAACTCTCCAGTGGCTGGAGTCGTACCTAGCACAAAGGAAGATGGTAGTGGTTGTTGGAAGCCAATCATCTCAGCCCCAGGACATTGCTGCAGGAGTTCCTCAGGGCAGTGTCCTAGGCCCAACCATCTTCAGCTGCTTCTTCAATCACCTTCCCTCCAACATAAGGTCAGAAATGGGGATGTTCGCTGATGATTGCACAGTGTTCAGTTCCATTCGCAACCCCTCAGATAATGAAGCAGTCCGTGCCCGCATGCAGCAAGACCTGGACAACATCCAGGCTTGGGCTCATAAGTGGCAAGTAACATTCGCGCCAGATAAGTGCCAGGCAATGACCACCTCCAACAAGAGAGAGTCTAACCACCTCCCCTTGACATTCAATGGCATTACCATCGCCGAATCCCCCACCATCAACATCCTGGGGGTCACCATTGACCACAAACTTAACTGGACCAGCCATATAAATACTGTGGCCACAAGAGCAGGTCAGAGGCTGGGTATTCTGCGGTGAGTGACTCACCTACTGACTCCCCAAAGCCTTTCCACCATCTACAAGGCACAAGTCAGGAGTGTGATGGAATACTCTCCACTTGCCTGGATGAGTGCAGCTCCAACAACACTCAAGAAGCTCGACACCATCCAAGATAAAGCAGCCCGCTTGATTGGCACCCCATCCACCACCCTAAACATTCACTCCCTTCACCACCGGCGCACAGTGGCTACAGTGTGTACCATCCACAGGATGCACTGCAGCAACTCGCCAAGGCTTCTTCGACAGCATCTCCCAAACCCGCGACCTCTACCACCTAGAAGGACAAGAGCAGCAGGCACATGGGAACAACACCACCTGCACGTTGCCCTCCAAGTCACACACCATCCCGACTTGGAAACACATCGCCGTTCCTTCATCATCACTGGGTCAAAATCCTGGAACGCCCTGTCTAACAGCACTGTGGGAGAACATTCACCACACGGACTGCAGTGGTTCAAGAAGGTGGCTCACCACCACCTTCTCAAGGGCAATTAGGGATGGGCAATTAATGCTGGCCTCGCCAGCGATGCTCACATCCCATGAACAAATTTTGAAGAAATCTTTAGTTGCATACTTTTGATGGGGCGATGAAATTTGCTCTATATGCATGCTGGGATAGCTCTGCCTCTTAAAGACCCCACTTTACCTTTTATTTTTTGGTTGGAGGACAAGAAAGGAGACAGAACCAAGATTGAAACTCTGCTCTGTTAATATGCATCAGCTGGAAAGGTCCTGAGTAGACGTCCAGAGCCACATGGAATACCAGGTGTGCTGAGGGCCATGGAAGGGCACAAAAGGCCTTCAGTCTATGTGATGAGCACCACTGATTTCGAGATTAATGATCAGATCTATTGAAGAATGACAGGATGCAGCTCAGAGTGTGATGCTTGGAAAACATCTCCATGAAAAGATGCAGAGTACAAGTGGGCAGGTCAGCATTCTTCCCTGAAAGCTTGGGAGGTCCATCTGCCTCTCTAGAGTTGAGCTGAGGACCAAATGATGTAGGGTTTTATGGTGGTTGGAAGAGGATGAGGAGTCTAGGAATTCTGACAAGCCTAACCTGGACCTTCTGGGCTTGGGATAAGATGGCAGGGTCATTGGTCCCTCCAGGCCTTAGCGTGGAGAGGTCTGTTGTTATTCGTTCTAAAATTGGTTAGGAAGAGAAAAGAATCAGAAAAGGGAGGCTGATGGACAAGTCTAGAAAAAGCCCATCCTCTTCCCTCCCAGAATGGAGAAAGAGGAATTAACAACATGTCTAATATTTAATATTAGTACTGGGTAGTGACCAGATTACGAGCAACCCTTGAGCAAGATGTTCTGAAGCGAAGAAAGAGAGAACACATCTAAGTACAGTCTGTTATGTTATTTCTGGAAATCATATACCACGCCGTGATCTGGTGATAAGTTATCCAGAAATGTCTGCCCTTATGTTTGCTCGCTTTGACGCAGGACCTTAAAGTCGGGGGGTGGGGGAAGGGTGATACAAAGGCCTAGATAGATTAAAAATGTTAAGAATAGAAGGGAGTGTAAGACCGCACAATGGTTTATGCGCTGTAAATGTTAGATCTGCAGGAAAGACTTCTAAAACGGCCAAGGGACAGCTCAAACTTTTAACTTTTAGCGTTTGCCTCAATTAACTCCTAGTAACTTCCGAACATGAGGTATTCATTACACTCCAAACCAGCTATGTCAAGGGACTAAGTGTTGATGAGACCTTTAAGCAGACAAAGCCCAAGGTCTCCATTTCACAAAGGGGACAATTGCAGTGTTATTACCGGTGGATCTGAAGGGCTGGAAGCCATAGACCTTGGGGAGAAAAGGACTAAGGAGAAGGAAAAACTTTTGTGGATAGTAACAGTAGATTTCGGTTGACGAACGACCGCACAACTCGATGATAAATATGTTTCCTCCTCTTTTCTTTTATGCCCAGACTCTCAGTAGTATATATAGCTCGAGGATTTAATGATACGAGACTAGGTTAAGAACACATTGCTCAGTCTCAAGAGGCTACTGAACAAAAAAACACAGAACTTGTTTGAATCTGTTAGTCGAAAATGTTGAGGGCATTGGTTTACATATTGGTGTCATGATTGGAGATTTAGCACACCTGGGGGCGAAATTTGAAATGGGCGTGGATGTAAAACAGGTGGTATCACATTGGTCACCCCATAATATTCCCCACCGGTATTCAGATCCAGTGACTTCAATAGAACCGAATATCGTGCCTTTCCTAAAATGGGTGTCAAATGAAATTCCGCCTGTTTTGCGTCTCCGGCCGAGGCCCAGTTTCACCCCCAGGGTATTTATAGAACCTTTTTTTTTATATCATTGAGAAAGTTTGGGTGAAGCACGAAGGCTCAAAATACAGAACACCAGCCTTCATACGGCAAATGATAGGGCTCCGCTAGAACTGTACGTCCTTGTATTCCCCCTCCCCCCTTCCCCGGCCCTGAGGGAGGTGCCTGGCTGGCATTGGGCAATTGCGCAGGTCACACATTCAAAATAAGGAGCTCACTATGAGGAAAATCACCGTCCCTCATCCCATCGTTCCTTGGGGTGGGACATGTTGGAGCATTACTGAGATGGAGGAAGAAATTGCTGAGGATTTTGGCCCTTGGCAAAAGATTGGTGAATAACACTGCCCAAGGAGAAATGTGCTCGGCAGTATGACGCCTCATTAAAGCAAAGCAAATTTGAAGTAAGCACCCCTAGTGGCTGGACTGGTAAATTACGTAGAATTACATAGAATGTCCAGCACAGAAACAGGCCATTTGGCCCAACTGGTCCATGTCAGTGTTTACACTCCACATGATATAGAATATCCTTCTATCCCTTTCTCCCTCATTTGTTTATCTCTCTTCCCCTTAAATGCATCTATGCTATTCGCCTCAACTGCTCCTTGTGGTAGTGAGTTCCATATTCTAATCACTTTCAGGGTAAAGAAGTTTCTCCTGAATTCCCTATTGGATTTATTAGTGACCATCTTATATTTATGGTTCCTAGCTTTGGTCTCCCCCACAAGTGGAAACATCTCTACGTCTATCCTATCAAACCCTTTCATAATCTTAAAGACCTCTATCAGGTCACCCCTCAGTCTTCTCTTTTCTAGAGAAAAGAGCCCCAGCCTGTTCAACCTTTCCTGATAGGTATAACCTCTCAGTTCTGGTATCATCCTTGTAAATCTTTTTTTCCACTTGCTGCAGTGCCTCAATATCCTTTTTATAATATGGAGACCTGAAGTGTGCACAGTACTTTGCATCGTCCGGTGTAGTATTGAGCCATATAGACCGTAGAGGTCTTCAGAAGAGGGCAGGAGAAAATTGGAGGGATTTCGGGATTAATCAATCCGGGTTCAAACGCAGCAATAAAATGTGGTGAAGCTCGCAAAGATAGATCAGAAAGATCTTAGGATTTAACCTGAAAGCAAAGTTTGTTGGATAATGGGAGTGATGGTAAAGTGGAAATCAACTTTGACTCTTAGTATGAAGATGTGGGGGATGGAGGGCAGGATTGGATTCGATTGTGATATTCCTCCATAGTTGAATAGACGACCAACACTTGAATGAGGCGAAGTGTGGATGGGGATGTCTGTGGGACTGCACCCTAGAATGTGGAGAAGATGTTTTTAGACATGGAGAAGATGTTTTGTACTCGTGGGGGAGACCAAAACTAGGCACCATAAATATAAGATAGTCACTAATAAATCCAATAGGGAATTCAGGAGAAACCTCTTTACCCAGAGAGTGGTTAGAATGTGGAACTCACTACCACAAGGAGTGGTTGAGGCGAATGGCACGGATGCATTTAAGGGGAAGCTCGATAAACACACGAGGGGGAAAGGAGCAGAAGGATGTGTTGATGGGATTGGATGAAGAGGGGTGGGAGGAGGCAGGTGTGGAGCATAAACACCAGCACAGACTGGTTGGGCCAAATGGCCTGTTTCTGTGCTGTGCATTCTAGGTAATTCTAGTGTGAGTCAACACCTTCAAGAGAGGAGGAGAGGAAAGAAAATTGGGAAAACCACATATTTTTGGAAATATTAATGAAAATGATGATTGGTGGCCCTGTGATAGATTGCATGGGGGCTCAAGCCTGAGGAGCTAATGTCATCGGGGTGTAGATACTGCAATGGCATCTCCGATACTACAATGGCATCTCCGATACTGCAAAGGCATCTCCGATACTGCAATGGCATCTCCGATACTACAATGCCAACTCTGATACTGCAATGGCATCTCCGATACTGCAATGGCATCTCCGATACTACAATGGCATCTCCGTTACTGCAATGCCAACTCCGTTACTGCAATGCCAACTCCGATACTGCAATGGCATCTCCGATACTGCAATGCCAACTTCGATACTACAATGGCATCTCCGATACTGCAACGCCAACTCCGATACTGCAATGCCATCTCTGCAAACTCAGTAGGACTTTTATTGCCCAGTGTCTTAATTATTTCTGAATAAATCTCCATGGAAGCAGGACCCTGCAAGAGGCCGGTGCCTTCAGGAAAAGAAGAGAGAAAAATTAGGGTAAAGTGGACTTTGACTCTAGATTCTCCAACTGTCTCTGTCCATCCTGTTTATACCCCCCACCCCACAAGACCAACATCTGTCCAAGAAATGCTGAGTTCACTGTTTATCAGCTGTGATTATTTTTCTTTGCAGAGAAGTTGCTGAATCTCACACTAAGCACTTTGTTTTAAGCACTCAATATAGAACGTCCAAAATTCTAACATAAAACCATATCTTCAACCAAAGATAAGTAGTGCAGAATGTACAGATTGGAAACCGTCAGGGCGATTTGAGAAATTATCAAGGGTTTCTTATAATAGATTTGACCAAGTTGCATTTCTGCTTTGGAAATGTGTCCCAGCTGTGCGTTATAATTTCTATAAAGAAGCAAGAAAGAACCTGCATTTATATAGCGCCTTTGACGGCCTCAGGCCATCCCAAGGTGCATTACATCCAATGAAGTACTTTTGAGGTATAATCACTGTTGTAATGTAGCAGCCAATTTTCACACAGCAAGATCCCACAAACAGCAATGTGATAATGACCAGATAATCTGTTTTAGTGGTTGAGGGATAAATATTGGCCAGGATACCAGGGAGGTCTCCCCTGCTCTTCTTCAGATAGTCCCCTGGGATCTTTTACATCCACCTGAGGGCCTCGGTTTAATGTCTCATCCAAAAGACAGCACCTCCAACAGTGCAGCACTCCCTCAGTACTGCGCTGGAGCGTCAGCCTAGATTTTGTACTCAAGTCTCTGGAGTGGGACTATGAACACACGACCTTCTGACTCAAGAGGTGAGAGGACCACCCACTGAGCCACGGCAGACGTTTGCTGCCTGTGCAGTTTTTTTTTTATGCATCCATTTTTCTCCTCTCCTCTCCTGAAGGCGTTGACTCTTCCTGGGGTGCAGATCCATGAGTGACAGCTGCCTCCAGCACTTCACCCAGGTGACCATTCTTCATGTGTCTGTCTAGACCAGGGGATGTCAAACACAATTTGCAGGGTGGGCCTGATTCAACTTGGCACGGGCCACCTTCAGCAGACGTTGTTTGGACACGCCACGGGTAGGAATTGGCATGGGCGTAAAACGGGCGCAATGTAGGCCAATTTCTGGTCGCGAGATCCTGCACTTAATCTGCGCCGATGGCATGGCCGCCGCCATGTTGGTCTTTATTGTTTTTAGACATCCTGGGCCACCACCTGAAATCAGTGTTGGATCGATTTAAATATCCAAAGGAGGGTCCCACACCTGTTTCAGGAACCTTCTCACAATGTGTTAAACCAGGTGGAACGTGTGCTGTGCAGACTTCAACCAGTTTCTTCCAGTTCTACAGAGGCTTAAACAACCGTCTTTAAAGGGAGGCCACCAAAGAAATGGTAGGGGAAGTTTTTTTTTTAACATCATGATAGCCGTGGCTCAGTTGGTAGCACTCCTTCCTACTATGTCTTGAAGGTTGTGGGTTCACAATCCCACTCCAGACACTTGAGCCCCAAAATCCAGGCTGACACTCCCAGTGCAGAATTGAGGGAGTGCAGCACTGTCAGAGGTGCCGTCTTCCAGTATGAGATGTTAAACTGAATCTCAAGATCTCATGGCCACTGTTAGTAAAGAAGAGCAGGAGAGTTTGCCCTGGTCGATATTTATCCCTCAACCAAAATCATTAAAAAACAGATTATCTGGTCATTATCACATTGCTGTTTGTGGGATCTTGCTGTGCGCAAACCGGCCGCTGTGTTTCTTACATTACAGCAGTGACCACACTTCAAAAAGTACTTCATTGGCTGTAAAGCGCTTTGGGACGCCCTGAGGTTATAAAAGGCGCTGTATTAAACGCAAGTTCTTTCTTTATTTCCCCTTTCTGTGAGGCCGAGAGATGCAGGAGTGATCCCCCCCACCCAGCTGTCCAGGACTTGCCGGCGGTGCAGGCGACCCCAAAATTTGATCCTCGCCATCGGGTGAGCTGCCTCTGGAGGGGGGAGGCGGCCCACCTTCTATCATTAAAATGGGGCCTGAGGCCCAATTTCGGAGGAGCCTCGGGCCTTGGCTTCCGGCCGCGCGCTTGAGTTTTTCCACCCCGACTATTTCTGCGGGTTTTAGCGAGTAGTTCTTCAGAAATTCTCACTCAGAGTATGGTTTCGATGACACGGCTATTCCATGGGCAATCGCACATCGCCGTAATCTTAGCAGCAGCATCGCTGACACGCAAGGTCGCCAACTCTGGTTGGAGGCATTCCTGGAGTTTTCATCACCTGACCTCGTGCCTCCAACCGCCCCCCTCCCCCACACACCCGCCATCGATCGCGTAAAATGTCCATCCTCGCGGTTTAATGCCTTCCCCCACCAATCGGAAGACAAATAGACTCTTCATTACCTGATTGGATAATTCTTGATTATCAGTCAAACTGCCTTTTTTTTCTTCCAATGTCGAATATTTTTACAACTAACGGATGAAAGTGTGCGAAGAAAATGAAAGAGAAACACTTTTTTTAATGCCCACATGATTTTTCTCCCTGGATTTTTGCTCGCAATGGTGCCCTGGTAACCCTACTCTCTCTCTCTCTCTCTGGATTCTGTTTCAAAGAATGGCCTTTTTAGACTACTAGGCCCCAGTTATTTTCACTCAGCCTGTTCTGGATGGTCTTACTTTACAAACTCACCTTCACCTCATCTTACTTCTCCAAATCAAACGAAAAATGGGAAGTGCCTAGGAGTTTAATGTGCCACTACTCTGACATACCTCTTGGTACGTGCTGCACTGTGGGATCTAAGAACAGATTCCATAGGAACTTTCAAAAGGCAATTGGACATGTATTTGAAGAGGACTAATTTGCAGGGTTATGGGGAAAAATCTGGGGTGTGGGACTAAATTGGACAGCTCTTTCAAAAAGCCAGCACAGGCATGATGGGCCGAATGGTTTTAAGATTCTATGATTCAATATGAAAGAAAAAATTGCATTTATATTGAACTTTCCATGTTGTCTGGACATTCTGAAGTTCTTCGCAGCTGATAAATTACTTTTGAAGTGAAGTCACTGTTGTTATGTAGGCAAATGCGGCAGCCATATTGCACACAGCAAGATCCCACAAACAGCAAATGAGATCAATGACCAGATAACCTGCTTTGATGGTATTGGTTGAAGGATAAAAGTTGACCAGGACAATTCAACAGCTCTTCTTCAAATAGATTTAGATTCCTGGGACATTGGGACCGGTTCTGGGGAAGGTGGGACCTGTACAAGCGAGACGGGTTACACCCGAGCAGGACCGGGACCAATGTCCTCGCGGGGGTGTTTGCTAGTGCTGTTGGGGAAGGTTTAAACTAGAGCGGCAGGGGGATGGGAACCTGAGCGGGGAGTCAGAAAGGAGTAAAGTCGAGAGCAGCAAGAGAGGGGAAGACCCAGGGGAAATCTACAATACAAATAGTACAAACAGTTGTTCAAGGACAAGTGAAAGGGAAAAGCGTAGAGCAGCAGAAAGAAAGTGTACTTTAGACACTACAGATAAAGTGAAAACTAGAAGGTGTAAGGTGATTAACCCAGCATCAAAGCTGAAGGTCAGGCTAGGGTGTGTGGCCCAACTAAGAGTTCTATATACAAATGCACGGAGTATAAAGAATAAATTAAATGAACTACAGGTTCAAATTCAAATTGGAGGGTATGACACGATAGCTATTACTGAGACACGGCTGCAGGATGGTCAGGATTGGGAACTAAATATATCGGGTTATAAGGTCTACAGGAGAGATAGGGAAAATGGAAGAGGGGGAGGAGTAGCCTTAGTGGTTAGAGATGAAATCACTTCAATAATAAAGGAGGATATAACGAGAGGTAAGCAGCCAACAGAGACCTTATGGGTTGAATTGAGAAATAGGAAAGGATCTAAGACTATAGTGGGAGTTGTGTATAGGACTCCTGGCATCAGCTTTGAAGTGCTAGATTGTATAAATGCAGAGATTAGACAAGCGTGTAAGAAAGGCATAGTGGCCTTAATGGGGGACTTTAACCTTCACATAGATTGGGGAAAGCAGACTAGCAACTGTCAGAAAGGTAGTGAATTTCTTGAGTGTGTTCGGGATAGTTTTCTACAGCAGTATGTCCTCGAGGCAACAAGGGGGCAAGCCATACTAGATTTAGTAATGAGTAATGAACCAGATTTAGTTAACAGCTTAACTGTACGCGAACATCTATCCAATAGCGATCATAACATGATCGAGTTCAATGTAGTGTTTGAAAGGGAAAAAAGTGAGTCAGCTGCTAAGATTCTAGACTTGGGTAAGGCCGACTTTAATGGGATGAGACAGAGACTGTCCACAGTAAACTGGGCAAATCTGTTAATGGGTAAAACGACTGATGATCAGTGGGAAATGTTTAACAAAACATTTAACGAGATACAGAACCGGTTTATACCCCTGAGGGGCAAGAACTCTACTTACCAAAAAAAACAGCCATGGACAACTAAAGAGGTAAGGGACAGTATAAGACATAAGGAAAGGGCATACAAAAAGGCAAAAAATGGCACAGATCCTGGTGAATGGGAAAGATACAAAGATCAACAAAGGGTCACAAAACAGATAGTAAGAGCTACAAAAAGAGAGTATGAAAAGAAACTTGCAAAACCAATACGAAGAACTTTTATAGTTACATTAGGAAAAAGAGGGTGGTCAGGAGCAGTGTTGGCCCCTTAAAAACTGAAAGTGGAGATATTGTCATTGACAATGGGGAAATGGCGGACATGTTGAATAATTACTTTGCATCAGTATTTACAGTATGCCGGAAATCCCAAGAAAACTAATATTGAATCTGGGACAGGGATTCGATAAAATTAATATAAGTAAAGCAACAGTAATGAAAAAAATAATAGCACTAAAGAGTGGCTAATCCCCAGGACCAGATGGTTTCCATCCCAGGGTTTTAAAGGAAGTAGGTGAGCACATTGCAGATGCCCTAACTATAATCTTTCAAAGTTCTCTAGATTCATGAACTGTCCCTCTGGATTGGAAAATTGCACATGTCACTCTGCTTTTTAAGAAAGGAGAGAGAGGGAAACCAGGGAATTATAGACCAGTTAGCCTAACATCTGTTGTGGGGAAAATGCTGGAGTCTATAACTAAGGATAGGGTGACTGAACACCTCGAGAATTTTCAGTTAATCAGGGAGAGCCAGCATGGATTTGTGAAAGGTAGGTCGTACCTGACAAACCTGATTGAATTTTTTGAAGAGGTGACTAAAGTAGTGGACAGGGGAATGTCAATGGATGTTATTTATATGGACTTCCAGAAGGCATTTGATAAGGTCCCACACAAGAGACTGTTAGCTAAGATAGAAGCCCATGGAATCGAGGGAAAAGTACGGACTTGGTTAGGAAATTGGCTGAGCGAATGGCGACAGAGAGTGGGGATAATGGGTAAGTATTCACATTGGCAGGATGTGACTAGTGGAGTCCCGCAGCGATCTGTCTTGGGGCCTCAATTATTCACAATATTTATTAACGACTTAGATGAAGGCATACAAAGTCTCATATCTAAGTTTGCCGATGACACAAAGATTGGTGGCATTGTAAGCAGTGTAGATGAAAACATAAAATTACAAAGCGATATTGATAGATTAGGTGAATGGGCAAAACTGTGGCAAATGGAATTCAATGTAGACAAATGTGAGGTCATCCACTTTGGATCAAAAAAGGATAGAACAGGGTACTTTCTAAATGGTAAAAAGTTAAAAACAGTGGATGTCCAAAAGGACATATGTTCAGGTACATAGATCATTGAAGTGTCTTGAAGTGGTGCAGAAAATAATCAATAGGCTAATGGAATGCTGGCCTTTATATCGAGAGGACTAGAGTACAAGGGGGCAGAAGTTATGCTGCAGCTATACAAAACCCTGGTTAGACCGCACCTGGAGTACTGTGAGCAGTTCTGGGCACCGCACCTTCGGAAGGACATATTGGCCTTGGAGGGAGTGCAGCGTAGGTTTACTAGAATGATACCCGGACTTCAAGGATTAAGTTATGAGGAGAGATTACACAAATTGGGGTTGTATTCTCTGGCGTTTCGAAGGTTAAGGAGTGATCTGATCAAAGGTTATAAGATATTAAGGGGAACGGATAGGGTGGATAGAGAGAAACTATTTCCGCTGGTTGGGGATTCTAGGAGTAGGGGGCATAGTCTAAAAATTAGAGCCAGACCTTTCAGGAGTGAGATTAGAAAACATTTCTACACACAAAGGGTGGTAGAAGTTTGGAACTCTCTTCCGCAAACGGCAATTGATACTAGCTCAATTGCTAAATTTAAATGTGAGATAGATAGCTTTTTGGCAATCAAAGGTATTAAGGGATATGGGCCAAAGACAGGTATATGGAGTTAGATCACAGATCAGCCATGATCTTATCAAATGGCAGAGCAGGCACGAGGGGCTGAATGGCCTACTCCTGTTCCTATGTTCCTAGTGCCATGGTATGTGAACAGGCAGACAGATCCTTGGTCTGAACATCTCATGTGAAAGGTGAAAGGTAACACTACTCTCAGTCTGGCAATGAAGTGACAACCTAGATTGTGTGATCAACTGCTGGGGTGGAAATTGAACCCACGAGTTTCATGACTCAGAAGTGAGAGAGCTTCCACTGAGCCAAGTACAATAATGTACATTAATTAGAGAATGAGAAACAGAGAGCGAGCAAAAAAATAAATACATAGAAGTTACAACACAGAAACAGGCCAATCAGGCTGACCGTGTCATAAGAACATAAGAAATAGGAGCAGGAGTAGACCATTCGGCCCCTCGAGCCTGCTCCACCATTCAATCAGATCATGGCTGATCTTCGACCTCAACTCCACTTGCCCGATCCCTAAATCCCTTGATTCCCTCAGTCCAAAAATCTATCCATCTCAGCCTTGAATATATTCAATGACTCAGCATCCACAGCCCTCTGGGGTAGACAATTCCAAAGATTCACAACCCTCTGCGTGAAGAAATTCCTCCTCATCTCAGTTTTGAATGCCCTCTAGTTGTAGACTCTCCAGCCAGGGGAAACAATCTCTCAGCATCTACCCTGTCAAGCCCCCTCAGAATCTTATATATTTCAATGAGATCACCTCTCATTCTTCTAAACTCCAGAGAGTATAGGCCCATTCTACTCAACCTCTCTTCAGAGGACAACCCTCCCATCCCAGGAATTAATCTAAGGAGCCTTCGTTGCACCACCTCCAAGGCAAGTATATCCTTCCTTAGATAAGGAGACCAAAACTGTACGCAGTACTCCAAGTGAGGTCTCACTAAAGCCCTGTACAATTGTAGTAAGACTTCCTTACTCTTGTACTCCAACCCTCTTGCAATAAAGGCCAACATGTCATTTGCTTTCCCAATTGCCGGTTGTACCTGTAACTTTTTGTGTTTCTTGTACGAGGACTCCCAAGTCTCTCTGAACACCAACATTTAATAGTTTCTCAACATTTAAAAAATATTCAGTTTTTCTATTCTTCCTACCAAAGTGAATAACCTCACATTTCCCCACATTATGCTCCATCTTTTAAAAAATTTGTTCATGGGATGTGGGCGTCGCTGGCGAGGCCGGCATTTATTGCCCGTCCCTAATTGCCCTTGAGAAGGTGGTGGTGAGCCGCCTTCTTGAACCGCTGCAGTCCTTGTGCTGAAGATTCTCCCACAGTGCTGTTAGGAAGGGAGTTCCAGGATTTTGACCCAGCGACGATGAAGGAACGGCGATATATTTCCAAGTTGGGATGGTGTGTGACTTGGAGGGGAACGTGCAGGTGGTGTTGTTCCCATGTATCTGCTGCTCTTGTCCTTCTAGGTGGTAGAGGTCGCGGGTTTGGGAGGTGCTGTTGGAGAAGCCTTGGCGAGTTGCTGCAGTGCATCCTGTGGATGGTACACACTGCAGCCACCGTGCGCCGGTGGTGAAGGGAGTGAATGTTTAGGGTGGTGGATGGGGTGCCAATCAAGCGGGCTGCTTTGTCCTGGATGGTTGGATGGTGTCGAGCTTCTTGAGTGTTGTTGGAGCTGCACTCATCCAGGCAAGTGGAGAGTACTCCATCACACTCCTGACTTGTGCCTTGTAGATGGTGGACAGGCTTTGGGGAGTCAGGAGGTGAGTCACTCGCCACAGAATACCCAGCCTCTGACCTGCTCTTGTAGCCACAGTATTTACATGGCTGGTCCAGTTAAGTTTCTGGTCAATGGTGACCCCCAGGATGTTGATGGTGGGGGATTCGGCGATGTTAATGCCGTTGAATGTTAAGGGGAGGTGGTTAGACTCTCTCTTGTTGGAGATGGTCATTGCCTGGCACTTGCCTGGCGCGAATGTTACTTGCCACTTATGAGCCCAAGCCTGAATGTTGTCCAGGTCTTGCTGCATGCGGGCTCGGACTGCTTCATTATCTGAGAGGTTGCGAATGGAACTGAACACTGTGCAGTCATCAGCGACCATCCCCATCTGCCACCTTTTTGCCCACTCACTTAACCTGTCTATATCCCTTTGCAAATTCTTTGTGTCCTCCTCACAGCTTACTTTCCCACCTAGCTTTGTATCGTCAGCAAATGTGGATACATTACACCCGATCCCTTGATCTAAGTCATTAACATAGATAGTAAATAGCTGAGGCCCTGTGTCGCTGTTTACCATCTGCACAAGACGACTGGGTGAATCAAAGTA
Source organism: Heptranchias perlo (assembly GCF_035084215.1). NCBI lineage: Eukaryota > Metazoa > Chordata > Chondrichthyes > Hexanchiformes > Hexanchidae > Heptranchias > Heptranchias perlo. The sequence continues at coordinate 34,329,297 of NC_090353.1, forward strand.
TTCACAAATTTTTAAAAAATTTATTTAAAATTATGTTTTTAGTATTAGTTGTATAGGATTAATATTATATAATATCAATCCAATTCTGGCCTCCGATATGCCCTGATTTTCTTCGCTCCACCATTGGCGGCCGTGCCTTCAGCTGCCTAGGCCCTAAGTTCTGGAATTCCCTCCCTAAACCTCTCCGCCTCTCTCTCCTCCTTTAAGATGCCCCTTAAAACCTACCTCTTTGACCAAGCTTTTGGTCACCTGTCCTAATATCTCCTTATATAGCTCAGTGTCAAATTTTGTTTGATAATCGCTCCTGTGAAGCACCTTGGGACGTTTTACTACATTAAAGGCGCTATATAAATGCAAGTTGTTGTTGTATATAACATTATTCCTGAATATATTACTCCTGGAGATAATGTTACTCCTGCTTATATTGTTACTCCTGAATATGTTAATCCTGAATATATTGCAACTGAATGTAATATTACTCCATAATATATTAGTCATAAATATAATGTTACTCCTGTATATACTACTCCTGAACATAATGCTACACCTATATAAATTACTTCTGAAGAAATGTTACACCTAAAGTAAAAACTTCCCAAAGCGCTTCACAGAATCGTTATTAAACAAAATTTGGTGCCTCAATATTACTCCTGTGTGTAACGCTGTGCTGATATTAATGTTACTCTTGTGTATAATACCACTTCTGCAGACAGTATTACTCCAATGATAATGCTGAGTAGAACTGCCCCAACTTCACGAAAGCAGCTCCCACTGCACCCATATATCTGGGCACTGTAGTGTAGTGGTTATGTTACTGGAGTCCAGAGAACATGAGTTCAAATCTCACCATGGACAGGTTGAGAATTTGAATTCAGTTTCACAACAAACCTGGAAATAAAAAGTTGGGATCAGTAAAAGTGACCATGAGGCTGTTGGATTGTTGTAAAAACCCAACTGGTTCACTAATGCCCTTTAGGGAAGGAAACCTGCTGTCTTTACCTGGCTGGGCCTATACGTGACTCCAATCCCCACACCAATGCAGGTGACTCTTAAGTGCCCTCTAGCAGGCCACTCAGGATTACTAAGAATGGGCAATAAATGCCGGCCTTGCCTGTGGTGCCCACGTCCTGTGAATGAATTTTTTTTAAAAAAAAGTTATCTTTAGGGCCAGATTGCAACTTTAAAAGCACCAACTTACACTTCCATGGTCTGGGCTGGATTTGCACCCAGAGCTCAGAGGTGTCTACTCAACCGCACCACCCAGGCCCCATCAGAGCGAGACTTGTGCAGATCTCAGATCGCAGTGCATCAGCTGGAAACAGACTGCACCGAGCAGAGAAGTTGTTTCGGGAGTGGGATTAGCTGGATTGCTCTTGCATGGGGCCGGGGCGGACTCGATGGGCCGAATGGCCTCTGTCCACGCTGTAACCTTTCTATGATTCTATGGACGTATTGGCACTCCGAGAGTTAAATAGCCCGGGTTAATCTTTCAGAGTCATTTAAAATACAAAGTAGTCATTTGCACGCGCACTAAAATATTTAACATATCCTTCAACCATGTTGATCTACTGACACTGCCTCTGATCTGTATTGCACTAGAACGCGTTGTATTCTGCAATCTGCCAGGGGTACTTGTGCCAAATGAGATACTGATATTCAGCAAAGTCCTGCAGCACAAGATAAGCGATTTTTTAAAGAAAACAAGGTTACTTCACGCTGGTTACTGGCTGAATGTTTTTTTAAAACTGAGTTTCCTCATGGTGCTGGTACTTTGGTTGGGAAATAAATGACCTGGTGGGTTAGACACTGGTCTTTCCTCCACCTCCCCCCCTTCACCCGCCCCCCACAACCTGCCCCCGCCCCCCCCCCCTGCCCTCTCTCTCTTCCCCTTTCTGGCATCAGGGTCCAAATCTAGCCCAGACTGTTGGGATGAAAGTCTCCTCTGGCTTGTGAATTGAGTTTGTGAATTGAGTCTGTGCCGAGTCAGCTCAACCCGTAGCCACAATATAAAACCACCTGTAAATGGAAAGAGAGAGAGAGAGAGAGAATGAGAAAGAGACAGAGGGAGAGAGACAGAGAGAAAAACAAAGAGAGACATAGAGAGACAGTGAGACAGAGAAAGAGAGAGAGAACGAAGGAGAGAGAGACAGAGAGGCAGAGAGAAAGACAGAGAGTAAGAGAGAGAGAAAGACAAAAAGAGAGAGACAAAGACAGAGGGAGAGAGAGAGACCATGGGATGGCTGGTGTCAGAAATAGAAGAGTTCACATTGGTCAGTAGGGAGTGTTCTGTTGGGGCCATGGCAGGTTTGTTGAGGTGAAGTCGAGGGGGTTTTATTCTGCACCTGACCCATGTTGTACCAGAAGCGGGGATGGTTGATGGGAACTTGCCAAAAAATAAAAATGAAATTTAAAATGTCATTATAAGATTGTTTCCAGGGGGTGTTTAGCCAAATCTAGTCACCAGGATAGGAGAAAACCAATTGTTCAGAACTAATTATCAGGGGATTATTTTATTTTTTAACCACTTTCCCAAATAACCCAATAACATGTCGGTTTTTAAGTATGAATATTTTTATTGATTGCTATAAATTTGTGTGGTTTGTGCAATACACCACCTCAATAACTGGCCTATTGCAGTAATGCAACAGCCCTTCTGCATAACATTGCATGAAGGGGCTGAGTTATGTGGAGAGACTGGAGGAGCCGGGGTTGTTCTCCTTAATGCAGAGAAGGTTAAGCGGAAATTTAATAGAGGTGTTCAAAATTATGAAGGGGTTTTGATAGAGTAAACAAGGAGAAAATGTTTCCAGTGGCAGGAGGGTCGGTAACCAGAGGATACAGATTTAAAATAATTGGCAAAAGCACCAGAGGGGAGATGAGGAGAAGTTTTTTTACGCAGCGAGTTATTATGATCTGGAATGCGCTGCCTGAAAGGGCGGTGGAAGCAGATTCAATAGTATAGGATAAATAGTTGAAAAAGAAAAATTTGCAGGGCTGTGGGGAAAGAGCAGGGGGAATGGGACTAATTGGATAGCTCTTTCAAAGAGCCGGCACTGGCACGATGGGCCGAATGGCCTCCATCTGTGCTGTAAGATTCTATGCAAGAAATATGAAATTAGGGAGGCTGACGGATCTTATAAAAGGGATGGGGTTAGGTTTACAATTCATAAGTGAGGTGTACTCTATTTGGAGAAGACCCTGTACTAGAGAATGAAGGGTAGGGTTTAGGGCAGCAACTCGAGCAGTTCCCAGGATTGTACCGGGAGCTTAATTACAGATTGGAATCTGTGAGTTGGTCCACTTGTTAAGCAGTCCGATTACTTGCCCTCCTTTCAAATGCAAATGTCTCTTTCCCAGATTGCTTTCTGGTCCCAAAGTCATTCATTATTTAGGCCGTGACTATAGAGAGATTGAAACAGAGGTAATCAGAGTAAATAAAGGAATATCTCATTCATTTTAATGTTTAATGCCACTCAGAGCAAATTCATGTCCTTATCAGCCGTGGTTCAATGGTTAACACTCAAGTCACTCACTCAAGTCCCACTCCAGAGACTTGAACATATAATCCAGGCTGACACTTCCAGTGCGGTACTGCAGGAGTGCTGCACTGTCGGACATGCCGTCTTTCAGATGAGACATTAAACTGAGGCCCCGTCAACCATCTCAGGTGGACGTAAGAGATGCCACAGCGCTATTTTAAGAGCAGCAGGGCAGTTCTCCCCAATGTCCTGGCCAATATTTATCCCTCAATCAGCATCACTAAAACAGATTACCTGGTTATTATGACATTGCTGTTTGTGGGATCTTGCTGTGCGCAAATTGGCTGCTGAGTTTCCTAAATTACAACAGTGTCTACACGTCAAAAAAAAACGCTTAATTGGCTGTAAAGCACTTTGGGACATTCTGAGATCTTGAAAATTGCTATATAAATAGCAACTAAGAAAGTCTTTCTTTCCGTCTGTCTTAATACGCAAGCTTCCTGATCTTAAATAATTCCGTTCACTCCAACAACCCTCAACTCCCTTTAAACACCAAGTCCATCCACGAAGGAGGAAAATATTTGCATTTCTATAGTGCCTTTCACATCCTCAGGACGCCCCAAGGAGCTTCACAGCCAATGAATTACTTTCGAAATGTAGTCACACTTGTTCCGTAGGCAAACGGAGCAGCCCATTTGTACACAGCAACATCCCACCAACAGCAAATGAGATCAATAACTGGTTAATCTGTTTTTTGTGGTGTTGATTGAAGCATAAACGTCGGCCAGGACACTGGGAAAACTCCCCTGCTCTTCTCTGGATAGTACCCTGGGATCCTTTGTGAACAAGGGGCTGGGTTTAATGCCTCATCTGAAGGGCGGCACCTCCGACAATGCAACACCCCCTCTCTGAAGTATCAGCTGAGATTACGTCCCTGGACTGGGGCTTGAATCTACAGCAGTCTGACTCAGAGGTGAGAGTGCCATGCCTGGGACAAGCTAACACAATACTCCAGACTTGCACATTACTTCCAATTGAAAGGTATCAGAGATAAAGTGAGGCGAGGAGCTTGATACCTTTAGGATCGGCCCGATCGATGGATAATCCTTTCCCATCCTGTACAGTTCTAGGTTCCTAAAGAATTTGGAAAATAATGGGCCATGGGGAGGTGTGGATTAGTGTAAACACGTCTAGCGATGTGTCACGGGTAGCCATGGTCTTCTGGAGCCTTGCTTGGTTGTCTTAGGGAAGCGTGGAGGGATTTTCCAGGGCTTTTCCTGAAATTGGCCACTATCTAATTCTCTTGCCTCCCCCCCAGGAGTTAATATCACCGAGATCGGGGAGGGCGGTGCGTGAGGTAGGGTGAGTTTGGGTGGGGCTGATGGCCCCTTCTCGTATCTGGAGAGCCTCTTCTTGCATCTCCCATGCCCCTAGACGGGACGCAAGGGAAAAGCCGCCAACCAATAAACAATCCCATTCCCCTCCCTCTTTCTGGTGCAATCTATTTCTCTCTTTCACCGATACTACCGTGGCTGCTGCTCCTGAGAACCTTTCCTCTCATGTTCCTTTCTCCGCTCTAAGTATCCTCTCCCACACACTGTTCCTCTTCCCGGCGGCCACATTGTATTGAAATGCTTCGCTATCTCCTACTCCAGCTCAGTTTTTTTTCCAGGAGCTCCAAATCTGTGAATCTCTTCACTCTCCCTCAGTCTTCCCTGCCACCAACGATCCAAAGGCTTTTAAAACCCAAGTTTGGTGTTAACCATCTACTATTTCCTGATTTATCTCATCGTCCCTCCTACTTTCCTCAACCTTACTGACATGTCCTGCACTATAGGCACTGGGCCTTTAGTTAGGCTTCTCGATGAAAAAATAACCTGCAGGAACAAACCTGATTAAGAGAGTCAAATGTCAAGATATTGAACGTCTAGTCGGGCAGAAATTGGTGTTAGTTTTGTCCAGTCTTGCGCCAATTGGTTTGGATTTTAAGTGGGCTGTTTGAAAATGTCTAAACTGCAAACCAATCCCCAAGGGCTCAATTTTATACTTAAATTGCGGGTGCGTTGGTGGGGGGGGGCTGTGAAAATTTCAAAAATGCAGAGCGGGTTCAGAAGCCGGCTCCAACCCGCCGACTTCCGAGTTTCCCACAGACGCACCTGTGTGGGCGCAGGCTTCCCGAATCTGGAAGTCTCGCCAGCAATTAAAGCCGGCGGGATGATAGTTAAAGAACCAAATGTACCTCATTGAGGTGCTTAAGGCACTTTACTTGTGACATTTTAGGTAGTTAGAACGACTTTTAACTGGCCACGGCTTCCGATTCACGCCTGGTGAAACCAGGAACCAGGAGTGAAGGGCCGGATCGGGCAAAAACCAACAAAATAAATTAAATAAAAGACCATTGCACAAAGTTAAAACACAAAATCAACCTACCTTTCCATCCTGCTCCGATGTCCGATGTCTCACTCTCTGATCTCCCCCTCTTCCCCCGATCTTCCCCTCCCCTCCCCCGATCTTCCCCTCCCCCGATCTTCCTCTCCCCCCAATCTTCCCCTCCTCCCGATCTTCCACTCCCCCCGATCTTCCCCTCCTCCCGATCTTCCACTCCCCCCGATCTTCCACTCCCCCCGATCTTCCACTACCCCGATCTTCCCCTCCCCTCCCCCCAATCTTCCCCTCCCCCCGATCTTCCTCTCCCCCCGATCTTTCCTTCTCCCCCGATCTTGCCCTCTCGCCCCCACGATCTTTAATCACCGTCAATTACATTGCGATTTGTTTTTATTGGGGTTTGCCACGCGCACCTTCACCCCCCCCTCCCCCTCCCCCCCCCCGCTGCCAATCCGCCACCATTGCAAAATTGAGCCCCAAATGTCTGGTCTGCCCTGACGCGGAACACCAATGGACCTGTAAATGGCTGTAAAATGGAACAGAATCTGGTCCCGCTGGGATTTGTAGAATCGTACAGCACAGAAGGAGGCCATTCGGCCCATTATGCCTGTGCCAGCTCTTTGAAAGAGCTATCCCACTCCCTCCTGCTCTTTCCCCATAGCCCTGCAAAATTTCATCTTTTCAAGTGTATATCGAATTCCCTTTTGAAAGTTATTATTGAATCTGCTCCGACCGCCTTCTCAGGCAGTGAATTCCAGATCACAGCAACTCGCTGCATAATAAAAAAATCTCCTCATCTCCTCCGCTTGATATTTGGTCTTAAATGCGCGTCCTGTGGTTACCGACCCGCCTGCCACTCTGCCCCATTTTTTCCCGGGTTGCCATTTTCCAGTGGGGGAGAACATACAATGGGGCGAGTCCCCTTTGAAAGGCTCGAAACTGTACCTAGCCTAAAATAATAGTTCCTACGGCCTGGGGGCACCTCAGGTGGTGGGCTCGCTGCCTGACCAGACTGGATCAGAGTGGGCACTGCTGACGCGCCCTTGAAGACCAAGCCTGCGGAGGGACGAGAGTTCAGCTCCACGTGACTTCCCAGAGCAAAGCAGCCCTTGCGGACTATCCAGCCCCAGGTGTCTGATTTATAAATTGGAAGTCCATAGTTTCCATTTACTTCTGGGTCTGGTGATGTGGGGATTTGGAGAGGGGTCGGTGGAGGGGGGATGGGGTCAGGGAGAGGGGATTAGTTATTAAGGTTTTTAAAGGAAAAGAACTTGCATTTATGTAGCGCCTCTGAGTCAGAAGGTGCAGGGTATGAACCCCACTTCAGACGGTCCCGGCGAGCACCGGCTCTGAAGATCCCCCGACATCGAGGACTGAGTTATGAGCAAAGACCAGAAAAAACTCGGGTTTTTCAGCCTCGAACGGAGGGGACTGAGAGGGGACGTGATAATGGTGTAGGACCCATGAAACGAGGATTGAGATGGTAAATCACTGCTCCGAGTTAAGGCCAAACAGTAGAACAAGAGGATAGAGGCTAAGATTGGTGACGGCCAACTTGGAACCGATGTTAGGAAGCAATTCATGCCAAGAGCGTCAACATTTAGAATGGCCTTCTGGGCAGGGAAGGGAAGGTAAACACCTCACTCTCATTCAGTTGGCAATGAGGTAAGAAGTGGGGGGGAGGGAGGGAGGGAGGGAGTAAGATTATTGCTCCTGAATATTGAGCTAAGATTAACTGAATTTCTTTTCTTCAACTGTATCCATCTGAAAAGGATTTGATAGGGTAAACGCAGAGAAACTAATTCCTCTAGAGGGGCAATCAAGAATTGGGGGCGGGGGGCATAATCTTAAAATTAGAGCTCGGCCGTTCGGGGGGGTAATCAGGAAGCACTTTTTCACACTAAGGGGAGTGGAAATCTGGAACTCTCAGGCTGTGAATGCTGGGGATCAATTAGAGCTTTCAAGTCTGAGACCGATAGATTTATTGCTAAGCAAGGGTCATCGAGGGATATGGAGCAAAGATGGGAAAATGGAGTTGAGGTGCAGGTCAGCCATGATCCCATTGACTGGCGGAGCAGGCCAGAGGGGCTGAATGGCCTCCTCCTGTTCCTGTGATTGATGTTCAAATTCATTTCTTGCTTGCGGGGTGAGATTTGCCAATTCCCAGTGAGGCCACCAGGTGGGGATATTTGCCTTCAATTCAAGATACGGCTCTCCAGCAGATTCTGAGCAATTCCCAAGTTTTCCCCAGAACTTAGACTCGTTTATTGGGCTCAGTGTTTTGAGTCTGAGTTTCTGCACCTCGTGTTTCCCATTGCTGTGCATCTTCTCCGTCTCTCTTCATTTTTAATGACTTGTGTCTTATAGGGACAGGAAATTGGCCATTCAGCCCCTCGAGCCTGTTCCACCATTCAATTAGATCATGGCTGATCTGTATCTTAACTCCCTTTCCCCAACCCTTAATACCCTTGCCTAACAAAATTCAATCTTGCCATGCTGCTGACACCAAATCTAGGAAGGACGGAGAAAGGACAGAGAGAGAGAGAAATTCAGTTTTGGAAAAAGAGAGGGCAAGAGAGGAAATTGGGGAATGAGATACATAAATCTGTGAAGGGAAAGGCCAAATGATGTGAACAAGAGCGGGAGGTGAAGGACAGAAGGCTGCAGGAACTGCAAACTGGAATTCAACTGCAGTTTGCTTGAAAACAGAAAAGACTTAGACACATCCACAAATAATTCTTGTTGTTTCATTTTCCTCTGCTCTTTGCCTGAAGGCCCTGTCTCTCGCTGGGCCCACAGGCACTAGCCAATCTTCAGTGCCTCACTTAATTGGCTGTTCTTCAGGTGGTGAGTTTCGGCAGTGTTGGTAAGCTATTTGACCAGGGAAGGCATCACGGGCAAACCCAATCCTGTCCCAGGACGAGATCCAAGGTGGGTCTTTGGACAGCGATCCTGGCTGAATTTTATGTTGTCTCCCCTTCCGAAACCCAACCACTGGCCCAAGCTGACATCAGCTAACTGAGCCCGGAGTGGACCTTTGGTAAGTTTGTACGGTTCAGCACCACAGTGGGAAGTGTTTCAGCCAGCAAAACTGACAGAGGAAATCATTTTTAAAAAAGAATGTTTTGTTTTTTGAAAGAATCAGGATTGGAAGACAGAACTGGCTTGAAATTGAAGGTAAATTGCTCCACCTGGTGTCCTGGCTGATTAACGGCAACACTCATTGCACAGATTTGGAGCCCACAGCGGGCCCAGACTCCACGACAGTGCAGGGACGCACGGAACAGGAAGGGTTCAAGTCCAGCCCAGGCAGATGGGCTGGAAATCTCCTCTAACTGTTGGGTTGTAAGGGCCCTATGTGAAATGAGTTTGGCCGGTCTCAGCCCAGTTCCTACTGGGCACAGCGTAAAACTACCCCTAGTCTGGGCACCGATTGACCACGTTACTACACCTGACCACCTGGTGGCCTCACTGGGAATTGGCAAATCTCACCCCGCAAGCAAGAAATGAATTTGAACATCAATCACAGGAACAGGAGGAGGCCATTCAGCCCCTCTGGCCTGCTCCGCCAGTCAATGGGATCATGGCTGACCTGCACCTCAACTCCATTAGTATGAAAAATGTTATAGTTTTTGAGGCTGAGGTATATTGTTGGGATAGATTAGAGGGAGCTTTCTGTGCTGTGCCTGACTAGAAGGGAGGCCATTCAGCCCATCTTAATTAACCCATCCCGAGCACCCGACAGCAGCATCCAATTGTTTCTTAAATGAGTTCAGGTTTTTTCTCTCTATCTGTGAGTCCATTCCATGATCACTCTGTGTCTGAGGATGAATTTCTTCGCACCAGGCCTAAATTTGACTTCTACGAGTTTGAACCTGTGCTTTCCTTATCCTATTCTCGCAATTTGGTTTAAAGCAATACTCTTAACTAGTTTCTATAAGATCGCCTCTCAGACGCCTCCTTTCCAGGCTGAAGAGCTGATTGCCGAGAAATTGGGCCGTGACCATTTTCGGACGTGCGGGAGGTGTTGTTGGTGCCACCGCCACCAACCCCACGCCTGAATGGTGAGGCCCAAAGCTCTCCAGATATTGGGCCTCGGGCCTCTTTTCAATGTTGCCGGTGAAGAGGACTCTAAGTTCAGGCCGAGTGTCGCAGTGGCCCTCAGGTGGGGACCGCGGGCCTGGGTCAAGGGGGCGGGGGTCACGGTTCGGGACATCAGGGAATGGGTCAGGGGTCGGATCGGGGGTTGGGTCGGGAGTCAGGGTCGGGGGTCGGGATGGGGGCGTGGGTCGTGGGTCGGGTTGGGGGTGTGGGTTGGGGATGGGGGCGTGGGTTTGGGGGTCAGGGGGTCTGTTTGGGGGCGTGGGTCAGGGGTCGGGACGGGGGCATTGGTCGCGGCATGGACTAATTTCTAGGCCCATGTTTCTCCAATCTTTCCTCATAACACAGACCTCTGGTGATCAGCCCCATTGACTCTTCTCTGAGCTATCCCATGGCGCTTGTGTCTCTACAACCAGAAATGGACACGGTACTTAAGCTGTGGTCTGAACAGTCCTCTGATTTATATTGGAACTTGGGTGCCTGAAATGGGAAGAGTTCCGTTCGCCAGTGCGAACAGCCTGAGCGGCCACCAGAGAGAAAGTGAACAATGACGCACGGGTTAACAGGACAATCAAATGGCCTCACTCTCACCGATCATGAACATCACACCTACTGAGTCAGCCGTGGCTCAGTGAGTAGCAATCTCACCTACTGAGGCAGCAGGTCGTGGGTTCAGGTCCCACTCCAGATACTTGAGCAACTAATCCAGACCGACACTCCCAGTGCAGTACTGAGGGAGTTCCACACTGTCGGAGGTGAGGTCTTTCAGATGAGTTGTTAAACGGAGGCCCCATCAGCCCTCTCAGGTGGATGTAAAAAATCCCATGACGCTATTTTGAAGAAGAGCAGGGGAGTTCTCCCCGGTGTCCTGGCCAATATTTATCTCTCAACCAACACCTAAAAACAGATCATCTGGTCATTATGTCATTGCTGTTTATGGGATCTTGCTGTGCGCAAATTGGCTGCTGCATTTCCTACATTGCAACAGAGACTACACTTCTAAAAGTACTTAAGTAAAGTGCTTTGGGACGTCCTGAGGTGGTGAAAGGCACTATATAAATGCAAGTTCTTTCTTTTCCCGGTGTTAATAGCTCTGCACAAACACAGTCACCGGCCAGCGGGCACTGGGCAACCCGTGACAGTTACGGTGAGAATGCCACAGAGGAGGCTCGGGAGGCCTCTCCCTTTCCCCGCTCTCATCGCCGAGCAAATCTACGTTTGAAACAGGGAGAGAAATCAAGATTAAAAGATGATAATCTGTCCTTTTTTTAAGAAAAAAAAATACAAAATAAAATCTTCAGAATCAGCAGAAACTGCCAAGGATAGTCCTGAGATGCGCTCGCACGCTCTCCGATATCGCACCTACGTATAAACACCACCAAGGCTGCTAAGGTCAAGAAAAGATTCACCTCAGTTCCCTGGCCAAGGGCCAATCAACCCCAGCGCTGATAACGAACGATATAAAAAGGACAAAACGCCGATGTGGGAGCAGCTCGGAGGAGTTTCTAGTGTTAGTCGCACCGTGAATTCCAAGCTCTGAGCTTGTAACTCCAGCCTCCCCCCGCAGAGTCCAGCGCCGCTGTTGCTGTGGTTTTTTAAAAAAAGTTTGGCGTCCTCTTTTGCCCCCCGAAGAAGAAGAAGGAATGAAGCATCTCTCCTGTCCATTAGCCGGGCTTGTCTTTGCTGCCGGGGCTCTCCTCCTCCTGACCCCGGGGACCAGCTCCCAGCCCCCCGAACCGGGCATCAAGCTATGCGGCCGGGATTTTGTGAGGACCGTCATCATCTCGTGCGGGGGGTCCAGGTGGAAGCGTTACTCCCCCGAGGAAAATGACGGGAGACGCAGCTTTTACAGTAAGTTACGGGGTTGGGGGGCCGTGGTTTCAGAGTCGACTTTGGAACAGACAGCAGCAATTTTGGCTTTGTTTTGTTTTAAAAAGAAACCTCCGTTTCACAATTCGCTCGCAGAAAGAAAAAAGAAAGGTTATTTTCAAAGCGGGGGAGGTGGGGGAGAGGGGGAAGGAGGGAGGATGAATTTAACTCCCCCACTCGCTCGAACAAGACAAGCGAGTGCTGTCTGCACTGGGCACCCTCTGGGCTCAATGCTCCTGTAGGTATTTCACCCAAGGTGGATCCAATCGCTACGACATCGTTGCGGGTGAGTTGCGTTTAACGCTGGGGGCATCGTGTGTAAGGACGTGCAGGTGTTGGAAAGGTTCCAGAGAACAATGAGTAGGAGGGGGTCGAGGGGGATTGAGTTGTAAGGGAAAGTCTCTATACCCTGCAGAATGAAGATGGTTAAAAGGAACCGGGCCAAAGCATATAAAACATTAAATGATATACAGAAGGTGAATCCTGAATGTATTATTTTTAAATTAAAGTGTGAGGTGGTACATTTTGGCAGGAAGAATAAGGAGGCCACATACTGCTTGGAAAATAAGAGTCTAAATGGGGCAGAGGAGCAGAGTGACCGAGGGGCACAGATACACAAATCACTAAAAGTAGCGACACAGGTTAATAAGGCCATAAAAAGTTCAAACCAAGCACTGGGGTTCATTTCTAGAGGGATAGAATTGAAAAGCAAAGAAGTTATGTTAAACTTGTATTGAACCTTGGTTAGACCACACTTATAGTACTGTGCACAGTGCTGGTCTCCATATTATATAAAGGATAGAGGCATTGGAGAAGTTGCAGAAAAGATTTACGAGGATGATACCAGAACTGAGAGGTTGTATTTATCAAGAAAGGCTGAGCAGACTGGGGCTCTTTTCTCTAGAAAAGAGAAGACTGAGAGGTGACCTGATAGAGGTCTTTAAATTATGAAGGGGTTCAATAGGGTAGACGTAGAGAAGATGTTTTCACCTTTGGGGACTCTAAAACAAGGGGCCATAAATATAAGACAGTCACTAATAAATCCCATAAGAAATTCAGGAGAAACGTCTTTACCCAGAGAGTGGTTAGAATGTGGAACTCGGAGTAGTTGAGGCAAATAGCATCGATGCATTTAAGGGGAAGCCAGATAAGTACATGAGGAAGAAAGGAATAGAAGGATATGCTGATAGGGTGAGATGAAGTAGGGAGGGAGGAGGCTCGCGTGGAGCATAAACACCAGCATGGGCCAGTTGGGCCGAATGGCCTGTCTCTGTGCTGTACATTTGATGTAATTCTATGAATTCTCACAGGGTTGATTTACTGTACAGGCAAAAGTGACCTCTGCCCAGCCCAGCCATAACAGTGTGTGTTATTTGCTGATTGGACTGTAAGGCCAGAAATTTGTGAAAGTTTTGAAGAACACAATGGATTTGTACAACAGTCAGTTTAACGAAGATGCTAAAATGACATAAAGTTCTAAAATTCTACTTTGTAATTGTCTCTATCTGAAACAATGACAAATCTCCAGTTATATGGATGCTAGGACAGTGTGTCCCTGTTTAACGGCATCTCACAGACCTGAGGACTAACAGATTATTATCTCACCTCTACATTTAATGAATGGGGGCTCAGTCTTGCTTGTTACGCACTCTCGGTACAATTATTTCCACTTCGTAGTTGGGCTGTGAATTGTAAAGAATTCAAGGACAGATGCAAAGTGTTGAGACAATTGAACATTCAACTTATTTTCCTCTCTTAATAATTTATCTCCTCAAATGTTTTATCCTGTGGTCCAGCCAATCAGATCTGTGGGGAGTATGATGGGTACTGGTTAGATAAGAGGGTTAAGCTGTTGTTATTCAAAAAAGATGAATGAAAATTAAATACCTGCGGTGTTAAGAAAGCGAGGTCTCTTCACAAAGCAAGTAACGGGAGACGGTTTCAGAATTTAACACTTGTGAAATGAAGCATGTTATGCAATGAAGCATTTGGTAATTTGAAACTGCTATTTTTTGTGGTGAAGCTTTGTGTTCATCAAACCAAAGGATGTCAATGGACAGGAACATAATGGTTTCCAATTACAATCATCATCAAACACGGGTTAGAAACAGAGTAAAGCTCCCTCTACACTGTTCCATCAAACACTCTCAGGGCAGGTACAGCATGGGTTAGATACAGAGTAAAGCTCCCTCTACACTGACCCATCAAACACTCCCAGGGCAGGTACAGCATGGGTTAGATACAGAGTAAAGCTCCCTCTACACTGTCCCATCAAACACTCTCAGGGCAGGTACAGCATGGGTTAGATACAGAGTAAAGCTCCCTCTACACTGACCCATCAAACACTCCCAGGGCAGGTACAGCACGGGTTAGATACAGAGTAAAGCTCCATCTACACTGTCCCATCAAACACTCCCAGGGCAGGTACAGCATGGGTTAGATACAGAGTAAAGCTCCCTCTACACTGTCCCATCAAACACTCCCAGGGCAGGTACAGCATGGGTTAGATACAGAGTAAAGCTCCCTCTACACTGTCCCATCAAACACTCCCAGGGCAGGTACAGCACGGGTTAGATACAGAGTAAAGCTCCCTCTACACTGTCCCATCAAACACTCCCAGGGCAGGTACAGCATGGGTTAGATACAGAGTAAAGCTCCCTCTACACTGTCCCATCAAACACTCCCAGGGCAGGTACAGCACGGGTTAGATACAGAGTAAAGCTCCCTCTACACTGTCCCATCAAACACTCCCAGGGCAGGTACAGCATGGGTTAGATACAGAGTAAAGCTCCCTCTACACTGTCCCATCAAACACTCCCAGGTCAGGTACAGCACGGGTTAGATACAGAGTAAAGCTCCCTCTACACTGTCCCATCAAACACTCCCAGGGCAGGTACAGCACGGGTTAGATACAGAGTAAAGCTCCCTCTACACTGTCCCATCAAACACTCCCAGGGCAGGTACAGCATGGGTTAGAGGCGGTGCTGGACCAGCAGCACTCAGGAAAACTAGGTCCATATGCGGCCTAACCAGCGGTCCTTAAAGGGTCGGCCGCTAATTAGGCATCTCTGGCAGTCGCCTGAATCAGGCCCCGTGTGAATGTTAATGAGGGGCCCAATGCCGGTTTCAGGACCTCGCCTAGAAACTCATCAGGACTGAGCGGAGCAGGCGCTGGGCCTAAGCGGCCGAGCCTTGGAACTCTGGCTTCTGGCACACGCTGCCAGGGCCTGGCCAATTTCAGGCCCGAGAACAATCTTTACCCCATTATATCAGAGGGGCTATTGGTGAACTGCAGAAGGTTCGTCCTCAGCTTCTTTGCACCATTGATGACCCGCCCAAATCAATTTGAGATTGTATAAATGTCACTATTTCACTGATCAGCATAACCCAATAATCAGTTAATAATTTCTTGTTGCTTTCTATTGAGAAAAATGTGTATTACATAGAATTACGTAGAATTTACAGGACAGAAACAGGCCATTCGGCCCAACAGGTCTGTGCCGGTGTTTATGCTCCACACGAGCCTCCTCCCTCCCTACTTCATCTCACCCTATCAGGATATCCTTCTATTCCTTTCTCCCTCATGTACTTATCCAGATCCCCCTTAAGTACGTCCAATCTATTCGCCTCAACTGCTCCATGTGGTAACGAATTCCACATTCTAAGCACTATCTGGGTAAAGAAGTTTCTCCTGAATTCTTTATTGGATTTATTATTGACTATCTTATTATTGACTATATTATTGAATATCTTATTATTGACTATATTATTGACTATCTTATATTTGAGACCCCTAGTTTTGGACTCCCCCCCACAAGCAGAAACATCTTCTCTCCGTCTACCCCATCAAACCCCTCATAATCTTAAAGACCTCTATCAGGTCACCCCTCAGTCTTCTCTTTTCTAGGGAAAAGAGCCCCAGCCCGTTCAACTTTTCCTGATAGTTATAACCCCTCAGTTGTGGTATCATCCTTGTAAATGTTTTTTTTTGCACCTCCTCCAGTTCCTGACACGTTTGCTTGTCTTTATATTGAAGGCGCCCTGTTGGACTCACTGGATGACAGCCCATTGAGCTCATCGATCGAGGACCCGGAGGCCGGTGAGACGGAAGACGCAGAGCCAGAGACCCCGACCGGGGGCGAGACCCCCCTTCCTCGCTTCGAAGGTCACGCGGCCTCGGTGGGGTCAAGTGAGGATTGGGATGAGGAACACAGAGCCCGGCTATCTTCAGCTTTCCTCGTCCCTTTGCAAGAAAGTTCTTTGCGGTCCAAGCGCAGCACAGGAGTAGCCAAGGCCTGTTGCAAGAGGGGCTGCACCAGGAGTGAAATCACCAAACTTTGTTAATTAATCAAGCATCGGCCTTCTGAGGTGATGTTAGTTCTTGCAGCCTGATTCCCGGGCTTCATTTCCTAATATTAGTCCCAAAGGATTTGTTCATTTTGTTTCCTCGTGTGCCCCCAACTTGCTGTTCTTACAACCCTTGCTTGCCAATGTACGCATCTTCTTCCAACCAGGAGATTGGCATGCTCTGGAATGTAAGGCTTTGCCAGATGTGCCATCAATGCCAGTCTGATTAGTTGGCAGGGATGCCATTTGTACACTGTGAGCCAGAGTGCTAGGTCCTGTGCCCATCTTACCCAGTGTCGGTTTCAGTAGAGGTAGAGTAGAGCTTCACAAAGCTGAGGTAGTCACCTCTAACAATGGGTCCCTCATGGGAATGGTCTATAACTAATAAAGTGAAATAGGGGCGGGGAGTTACATTTTATCTTTGTGGGGGTTTTTACAGAGCCAACATAGCTTTGCGATGGTGGGTGAGGGGAGGAGTGGGGTGGGGTGGAGTTAAAATTTCTCTGATCCAGTATGAGTAGCAACAACAAAAATGTTTTTTTGAAGATTCTAACTGTTCTGCTGAAACCACAAACGCTAACAGAACGATGTCACTACAGGTAGCTACCAGAGGAATTCCCATCTCCAAGGGTTTTGCTAAAATCAGGTTCAGCCATTACAATCTGGTCTCAGGTAGCTTAGTTTCTCGTGATCATTAGTGTACCTCAACCACACCCACACCACTTGTCCAGGTTATGATGTCACCCAGTGCAGCTGCAACAACCTATAAGACCATATAAGACCATATGACCAACCTGCATTTATATGGCCCCCTTTGGTGCAGAAAAATGTCCCAAAATGTCCCAAGGTGCTTCACAGAGGCGCAAGGAAAAATATAATGGACATCGAGCCAAAGAAAGAGATATTAGGAAGGTTATCCAAAAAGCTTGGTCAAAGAAGTTGGTTTTAAGGAGGGTCTTCAAGGAGGGGAGGGAAGTGAAGGGGCAGAGGATTTTAGGGCGGGACTTCCAGAGCATCAGTGATTGGACAAAGTCCAATGGAAGGCTTAAAGAGGCTTCCAGAAACTACAAGGTGATTTTTTTTTGACCCAAATGACGAAGCAGTTGTTTTTGGTGCATCGAGTTAACACTAATTTATCCAGTACCGGGGGGGACATTGACTTGGAAAGAGTTTTAACAAAGATGAGACTGGGGGACAATTGTGGGCGCTGGGATTGTGAGAACCACACGATTGGTGGACCCATATCCAAAAAGAACCGCATTTATATCACTCCTTGTCACACTAAAATGTCTCGAAGTGCTTCTTACAATGAATTACGGAAGCTCAGGGACTGTTGTCATGTCGGTATGAAATTTCCTTCCTCCTGTTCCCCCTTTTCCAATTTTCTCCTCCTCTTCCTCTCCTGAAAACACCAGCTCCTGTTGGAATGTTTGCTGGGATCCAGAGGCTGGGACCCTCTAGTGCGTGGCCCAAGGGGCCGTTCGTCGTGATCGCGTACGCCAACAGACTATCCAACCATGGAAGGCTTCAGATTTTCTGCCCCAATCCTGCCCTCACCCGTCACGGGTACAGTCCAGCGGGAGTCACAGGAAAGTACACGGGGTGGGGGGAGGGACGGGGGGAATTCTGGCTTATTTTTTCCCCCCACTTTCTCCTTCTTAGCCTTGGAGCGTTACAGCCAATCACAGCTCCTGGCCCAGATCAAATCAGCCTCTGGAGGGAGGGGGGGCTGAATATGACAGGTTTATCAGACATTAGCAATAAAAATTGACTGCAAATTTCTTTAAAAAGAAGGTTCAAATATTTGAATTTATTTACAGAACAATGGGCCCGATTTTAAAGGTACCGGAGAGCGCAGGAGCCCCTGAAACGGGCGGTGAACCCGGGGGGGGGGGGGTGGGGGTTCCGGGGATGTGTGGGCCCTGGCCCACCTTAAGGGCAGGGTCTCATTTGCAGGGTCTCGGACTCCCACCCTGATCTACAGCCTGGCCGGCAGGAGCGGGAGCCTGGTGGCAGGAAGCGAGCAGCCAGCGACCCATGGGATCGGCCTTGGGAGGGGACGGGGGATCTGGAGGCGATCAGGGAGAGCCCGGGAGCAAGGGAGGCTGAGGCCTGGATGGAGCACTCCTGCCCCCTTCCTGCCTGGCCCACAAGGAAAACTAAAGTTACATTTTTCACACTTAACGGCCTCGGCCTCTCGTTCCCCCTCCCAGCAGGTCTGGCCTGGGGGGACCAAAAACCGTCACCGCTCCCCCCCCCCCCACCGCTCCCCCGTTCAAGCCTTTAATGGCATTTGGGTCCCAATGACATCATGGGGCCCCCATCTGCATCTTTAAAGAAGGACCCCCACTTCCTTTGTGTGGGCATCTCGCTCACCATCACGACACAGTGAGAAGATAGCGGGGTCAGAGTTGGGTGGGGGGGGTGACTGGCCTCATTTTAACTGTTCCCCCACCCTCGCCCGGTTTCTGCCAGGCTGGGAGAGTTAAAATCGGGGCCAAAGAGTTTTGAAACCCCAACATCATTCTAAGTTTTTGCAAAGTTCAATAGGGCAATTTTACAATGTATTACAAATGCTTTGTAAAAACTCAAAAGATAAAGGGTAAAAGTCTTGCATTTAAATAGCGTCTTATCGCCATCTAAACGTCCCAGAGTGCTACACACGACGAATTATTTTTGGAGTGCATTGACGATTATGTCAGTAAATGAATGTAAAACGGACATTGATCCTTTGCTGCAAGGGTTAAGCAATGCTCATGAGATTTCTTTCTGTGATTGTAACAGCGCCGAGCTAATTGTACAAGATGATTGTTACAAAGAACAAATACAAACACAATCAAGCTTCGAACAGTCATCGCCATTTTAACTTGCTTGTACTGTTTTTCTTCCGAATACTTTGCTTGCCGCCTCCCTTTCCAAATATATAAATTATGCTAATTAATTCACGCTTTTAACCCTTAAACCACCTGCTTCGATTCGACCAATTCCATACCCTGCCGCAGTATTTAATCACTTTAAATTTCCACACTCCGTTGGTGTAGATTTCGAACATGCTGCTGTTTCGGGGGTTAAAGCATCTGTGTATGTGTTATTTTGATTTTCCAATTATTAAGAATTAGAGTCTAGGGTCCTCACTCTTTTTAAAAAAAAAATCCTCTCAAATATTTCAGCTGAAATTGTGGCCAAAGTTTATCTTCTGAATTTGGGGGGAGTTTTTTTCTAATCTCAAAGAAGAGAATCAGAGGCAAGAGAAATTGGTTTCTTTCCTGAATCTAATTCTGTTTTTTTTCTAATGTTTTCTCCCCTCCTCTGCTGACACATGTTGGGGTTCATGTTCCACGGGCGCTGACACATGTTGGGGTTCATGTTCCACAGACGCTGACACATGTTGGGGTTCATGTTCCACGGGCGCTGACACATGTTGGGGTTCATGTTCCACAGACGCTGACACATGTTGGGGTTCATGTTCCACGGGCGCTGAGACATGTTGGGGTTCATGTTCCACGGGCGCGGACACATGTTGGGGTTCATGTTCCACGGGCGCTGACACATGTTGGGGTTCATGTTCCACGGGCGCTGACACATGTTGGGGTTCATGTTCCACGGGCGCTGACACATGTTGGCGTTCATGTTCCACGGGTGCTGACACATGTTGGGGTTCATGTTCCACGGGCGCTGACACATGTTGGGGTTCATGTTCCACAGACGCTGACACATGTTGGGGTTCATGTTCCACGGGCGCTGACACATGTTGGGGTTCATGTTCCACAGATGCTGACACATGTTGGGGTTCATGTTCCACGGGCGCTGACACATGTTGGGGTTCATGTTCCACGGGCGCGGACACATGTTGGGGTTCATGTTCCACGGGCACTGACACATGTTGGGGTTCATGTTCCACGGGCGCTGACACATGTTGGGGTTCATGTTCCACGGGCACTGACACATGTTGGGGTTCATGTTCCACGGGCGCTGACGCATGTTGGGGTTCATGTTCCACGGGCACTGACACATGTTGGGGTTCATGTTCCACGGGCGCTGACACATGTTGGGGTTCATGTTCCACGGGCACTGACACATGTTGGGGTTCATGTTCCACGGGCGCTGACGCATGTTGGGGTTCATGTTCCACGGGCGCTGACACATGTTGGGGTTCATGTTCCACGGGCGCTGACACATATTGGGGTTGGGATTCGATGACGCTGACACATGTTGGGGTTCATATTCCACGGGCACTGACACATGTTGGGGTTCATGTTCCACGGGCACTGACACATGTTGGGGTTCATGTTCCACGGGCACTGACACATGTTGGGGTTCATGTTCCGCGGGCGCTGACACATGTTGGGGTTGGGGTTCGATGACGCTGACACATGCTGTGTTAAATTCACCTTTCACTCTTTCGGACCCCGTGTCCTCTTGCTCTACTCTCGCAGTTTACGTTAAGGTAACATTCCCTTAATTATCTTTTGTACCTCTCCGAGCTCATCCCTCAGACACCTCCTTTCCAGGCCAAATAGCCCAAATCTCTCCAGTCTTTCCCCGCAACTCAGACTCCCGACTCTATGAATCAGCCTCGTAGCTTGGCCCCGTTTCCATTTCTAAACTTCCTTCCCATCCTTGCCTGGGAGCGAGTGCCACTCCATCTCCACATTTTGTTACCTGCCTCGTGCATTTCCACAGCCAGCTCTTTGCTCCCCTGCAATGTGTAAGGGACGCAGTGGTTGTCCCACAGAGCATGGAGTTACAGTGATGTTTGCAGCTCAATGCTTAGCACCTGAGCTTCCTTGAAACGTGCCCACGATATTAAGGGTGTGCCAAAGCACAGACACAGACCAATTCTCCGATACTGGTGATTTTATTTTGGAGAGAGAGAGAGATCAGACCCTAGGCTTTGTATTGTATTTATAATATGTTCACAATTTTTTTTTAAAATGTGAACTTGGATTTGAAAACCCTTTTTTGTGTTTATGAATGAAATTCTCAGTTTGTTGATTTATTTCTTTTTCCATTAAAGTCAATATGAAATGAACAAACGTTCATCGCAAGAACTTCTGTTATTTTTCTGGGTGAATTTTGCACCAATTGATATCACACTGCTCAATGTTAGTACATCAAGCACAAACCAACTCTGTTCAGTTCTTTTGTTTAGTTATTTCAACGAGCCTGAAATCTTCTGTCTCCATGGATTGATCAGCTGTGGGCCACAGATAAAGGATTGCATCACACCAAATTCGATAGGTACAAAAGAATGTTTCCCCCACCGCACGCACACACAAGCAAAGTCACAAACTAACCTGGGGGAGAGAGACTGGAGGGGGAGGGGTGGGAGAGTGTGGGAGGGAGATGGGGAGTAAGGGTGAGAGAGGTGCGAGAGGGAGGGTGAGAGGGGAGAGTGAGAGAGAAAAGAAAGATGGGAAGAGGAGAGAGGAGAAGGGGGAAGGTGAGTGAGGAAAGAGGAGAGGGCGAGAGAGGGGAGACGGGAGGGTGAGGGGGAGGATGAGAAAGGGGAGGGTGAGAGGGAGAGAGAGAGGGGGAAGGGTGAGAGGGGAGGGTGAGAGGGAGAGAGAGAGGGGGGACGGTGAGAGGAGAGAGAGGGGAAGGGGAGGGTGAGAGAGGGGGGAGGATGAGAGACGGGAGGGTGAGGGGGGAGGATGAGAGAGGGGAGGGTGAGAGAGAGAGAGAGAGAGAGAGGGGGACGATGAGAGGGAAATAGAGAAGGGGGAGGGTGAGGGGAAGGGTGAGAGAGGGGAGGGTGAGAGGGAGAGAGGAGGGGGTGAGAGGAGAGAGAGGGGAAGGGGAGGGGGAGAGAGAGGTGAGAGAGAAAGGCGAGAGAGGAGAGAGGGGAGGGAGGGGGAGGATGAGAGAGGGGAGGGTGAGAGGGAGAGAGGAGGGGAGAGGAAAGAGGGGAAGGGATGGGCAGAAAGAAAGAGAGAGGAGGGGGTGATAGGAGAGAGAGGGAAGGGAGAGGGAGGGGAGAAGGAGAGGGATAAGCAACAGAGGGAGGGAGAGAAAGAAAAGGAACACAAAAGAAGGGGGTTGACAGAGAGGGTGAGAGAAGGGGATATAATAACAGTTCACATAGGCAGTTTACAATATAAATATGAACATAGGAATTTATAACAGAAATACAACAACATGGACTGTAATTTATGATTTTAAAATGGGAACTGAATGACAGCTTGGTGTAATTCCCCCCAGCCTCTAACCTCACTCATCTGAAGACTACACTCGGTCTTGTCTTGCTTGCAACGCCACAAGGGATCCACCAGTGATATATCAAAAGCAACAGTCTATGTGCACTTCCTGCAACTTTATCCATTTACATTCTCATGAACACATTTACTGGAAGCTGCATGTGTAGTTTGTCACAGTGTATATCAACCCTCCACTCAATGCCAGACGCCAACTACACCACACGAGAGGAAACAAGGAAGGAAGAAAGAAAGAGAAGCAAAAAAAGTTAAGGAGAGAAGGGAAGAGGGGAGTCAGAGAGAGAAACAACAGCATGACAACAGAGAGATTACATTCTCTGATTGACTGTGTCCAACACCACACATTAACTATGATGTGGAGATGCCGGTGATGGACTGGGGTTGACAATTGTAAACAATTTTACAACACCAAGTTATAGTCCAACAATTTTATTTTAAAATAAAATTGTTGGACTATAACTTGGTGTTGTAAAATTGTTTACAACAGATTAACTAGCAATATATGTATATTAAAAAGTTATGTCTGCGTGAACTTCCTGTCTGCAAAACCTTACTTCCCGTTGTCATGTTTTGGTCACATGTAGGATAGTAGAGATAAAAACATCAGGGATGTTCAAAATGTAGTTGGGGAACGAGAGGGAGACGCTTCGATGGGCTGAATGGTCTTTTCTTGCCCCTTGATTTTCCGAATTGATTACAACAATCGCCATAGCAATCTTCGTAGGCTCCCTTGGACTGCCAACCGATGCCAATTTGTGCTACATTCTGGATAGTTTATCATCACAGACTCACTCAGAATTGGGTTAGGGTCTCCTAAACCAATCGCATGCAGGTCCTTTACAGAAAGAGGCAAATGTCCATCTCTTGAGCTAGAACTGGATTCAAACATAGACCCGAGAGAGGGGAGCACGAGATTCCTACTGTCTGCGTTATCCAGTCCCGGTGTCACTATAGCCTAGCGCTGACTGTTGATGAGATTAGTGGATGGATGTGTTTGACATTCTTTTGAAATAAATAAATATCTGCTTTAAAATGGTGGCCAGAGGAATGTCACGTAAACATGTTAAGTGTGCACTGTAATTTCTAGGCTCGCGCCCTGTAATGGTGCCTTTTCCGCTATAACTGAACATTATCACTTTTATCACATTTTGCTAATTTTTTAATAGTCTAAATCACAGTCACATCCCTGAGGTCTTGGTGCCTCTGCCAAATATGGGTATGTGTGGCATCCAATTGCTAGTTGGACCATCTGTCACATTTTGCAATATTAGCAAACTGTAAAAAAAATTACTGTGAATATTTTATGGAAGATTCAAGCAGATCTACATGATGAAAACATCAGTTTTGAAGAGTCCTCCAAAGGACACTCCATTACCTTGAGGTAGTTGACAAAACCCATTTTCCCCTCTCATTCCCCGTGTTTCATTCTTAAAATCATTCTCTTGAACTTTGTCTTATTGTTGCTACTCCCCTTCCTGCCCTTTCTATCCCCTTAGCTCCCTCAGTCTATCTATCCTCCGACTACCTACAGGCTTTTAAAACCCCCGGTTGGCCTCTAACCACTACTTTCTGACTTACCTCCTGGTGTCTCGGTGGGTAGCACACTTGCTCTGAGTCAGAAGGTTGTGGGTTCAAACCCTACTCCAGAGAATTGAACACAAAATCTAGGCAGACTCGCCCAGGGAGAAAGAACAAACTTGCAATTCTATAGCACCTTTTAAAGTGTCTCAATGCAATGCTTTTGCAATGTAGTCACCGTTGTAATACAGGGCAGAAGGGCGGAAGGAAAGAGGAAGGGAGGAATAGAAAAAGAAAGGAAGGAAGGGGGAAGAGAGAGACAGAGGGGGAATAAAAGAGAGACTTGCATTTCTAATCCCACTTTCAGGACATGCTGATATCCAGGGTGAAGAAAACAGTTGCAGGATGCAACTCAGTGAAGGGACTGAGGAACAGGTCCACTCCACCAAGCCTGCAGACTCTGTCATTTTCATGGTTTACGTCCATTTTAAAGGTGGCAACACAGTCGGTACGTTATAAGGTAGATATGTAATCAATACTGCTCTTGTAGCTGGGGCAGGTGAGGAGGCTGTGATTGACTCTAACGATCCTGAGCCAGGGAGGCAAGAAAAAGCAAAAACAAAATGTCAGATGGAGAATCAACCTGAGCAATCTCAGTGGACAGTTAGCAGGTCGGGCAATGGTTCGGTCGGACACTGCCGAACCCCCCCGGCCCCACCACGCATCGTCGCATGCCACGAGGAGGGGGTGCCCCAACGAGAAAGAAAAAAAAAATGAAACAAAGAGAGGGGGAGAAAGGATGATTATTTCTTGCTTTTAGCCAAGGTAAAAGGAGTAGGCTGTGCAGCTGGTGTGCTATCAGTTTAGGAAGGAACACATAGTTCGGCAGAACATCAAAAAAAAATGAGTGGAGAATCTTTGTGTCGGCCCTGTGTTATTACACTTCATATTGGCCAGCAAGAGAAACATTCATAGGGTTTCCCATCTGTAAACATGCTAATTTGTTGCGTCAATGGCTGAATAACATTTCATGAGGTTCTAGCCAAACTTCATAGGCGATTTCCTCTTCTTCGTGGGTTCTGTGGGCATGTTGAGAGCCATATGTGCATCTAGGAACCCGGTCCCAGCAGCAACACATCTCCAAAACTCAGGAGCTGCTTTGTTTCATTGAAAGCAGGGAGGGAGGAACGATTGGATGACACGTTGACCTTTTACCTCTGGGACCGAGGTCCAAATTCATGGCAAGCTGCCCTTTCCCTCTCAACCGTCAAGTCTTATGTCAAAATGAGTTTGACACTCTTACAAAGACGATACCAGAACCGAGAAGTTATAACTATCAGGAAAGACTGAACAGGCTGGGGCTTTTTTTCTCTAGAAAAGGGGAAGGCTGAGGGGTGACCTGATAAAGATCTTTAAAAAGGGTTTGATAGGGTAGACACAGGGAAGAAGTTCCTACTTGTGGGGGGAGTTCAAAACAAGGGCCTATAAATATAAAATAGTCACTAATAAATCTAATAGGGAATTCAGGAGAAACGTCTTTATCCAGAGAGTGGTGAGAATGTGGAACTTGCTACCACAAGGAGTAGTTGAGGTGAATATCATCGATGCATTTAAGAGGAAACTAGATAAGTACATGAGTGAGAAAGAAATATAAGGTTTTACTGATAGGGTGAGATGATGTAGGGTGAGAGGAGGCTTGTGTGGAGCATAAACACCGGCATAGACCAATTGGGCCGAATGGCCTGTTTCTGTGCTTTAATTTCTAGATAATTCAATATACTCAATCCAGGCTCTAGCCAGCATGAGTCCACAGCACAAAAACAGCTTACAACTCAGCCTTTCTTGCAGTGAATTAGGACTAAGGGAGGGGTCAAGGACGGCTGATGTAGACAATGAAAGTGTCACGCTGGTGTAGGGAATACTCTTCTGAGACTGGGTCAAGGTACTTTGTCTGGACAGAGTGGGAGGAGCTGGACTCTGCATCTCATCAGGGAGTGCCTGATGTGACAGTAAAAGATGTGAAAACTTTTTATTCCTCGGCACTGACTTTAAACACTGTTAAAAAAAAAGAAATCGCCAACCGAGGGGAAGAGAAACAGGAGAGGAATTAGACGTGCCTCTAAAACGCAAGGGAGGGCAGGGCGGTGTGGATAGGAGAATCGAGCAGAAAAGTCAGCTGAGGCTTATAAGTGTTGGAGCCAATTTTCGGACTGGAGAAGCGGGGACCGTCCAGAACGAAGAGGGCATGAGCAAGCAGCATGTACAGCCATCGCTTCATCGTCGCTGGGTTAAAATCCTGGTATTCCCATTGTGGGATCACCATCGTCTCAAGGACAGCACCGGTTCAAGGAGAAGGCCCACCACCACCACCTTCTCGGGGCAACCAGGGATGGGACAATAAATGCCGGCCTTGCCAACAGGGCCCACAGAGAAATATCTCCCTTACTTGCACTTGGCCATCGTTTTTTTTTGGTGTTCGTGTCCTTTGCTGGAATAACATGCAACTGCAAAATGTCTATTTTACCCATAATTGTTTTCTTCATTCTCAGGACGTGGGCGTCGCTGGCAAGGCCGGCATTTACAGCCTATCCCCGAGTTGCCCCTGAGAAAGTTTGATGCAACAGAGCCAACCACATTGGCGAGGGACTGGAGTCACATGTGGACCAGACCGGGTAAGGACGGCAGGTTTCCTGCCCAAAAGGATATTAGTGAACCAGATGGGTTTTTAATGAGAATCCGACAGCTTCACGGTCACTTTTACTGACACCAGCTTTTTATTTTCAGATTTTTTAAAAACTGAATTCAAGTTCTCAAACTGAATTTGCACTCACAGTCTCTGGATTATTAGTCCAGTAACATAACCGATACACTATTGTGCCCACTTCATTATGGAAGTTAACAGTTACAGCCAGGCCATTCTCTCCAATGTGTGTCAGATTTATTACAATTCTTCCTGTGCTGGTAATTGTGTACTTTCCAGTCCGGATGATTGGATCTCCTGAGGTTTTGACTAGTGCTGCTCACTGTAGATCAGCTGCTTCGAGCAGTGATATTTACAGATTTCATTTAGTCCTTTCATAAATCAGTGGAACGCCCACATGCTTTCCCAGCGCTGTGTTGTACTTTATAGTTTCTTCATCTGTCAGTCTGAATGATGCGGGATTATCCTTTACTTTATCACCCAAGCAGTATATCAGAGTGTTCACTTGTCTAATTTCCACTCTATCTGCTACAGCTGATGTGATACGATAGCGTTCCCAAAGCTTTTCCCAGCTCAGCCATTCCTCAGGCTTGAAAAAATGTTATTTCGCCGGAGTTGTTATAGCAACATCAGTTTCTGTCGTAATTAGTTTTGCTCAACACTTAACTCAGATGGACGTAAAAGATCCCATGGCCACTATTTGAAGAAGAGCAGGGGAGTTCCCCCCCCCCCAGTGTCCTGGGCCAATATTTATCCCTCAACCAACATCACTAAGACAGATTATCTGGTCATTGGGGGTGATTTTAACCCCCAAGAACGGGTGGGTTGGGGGCGGGTGGGAGTTGAAAATAGTTGTTTTTTTGGGTCGCGACCGCAACCCGGCTTTATTTCCGGGTTTAACGTCTGTGCAGAAAAGTCCAGGCTTCCCACTGGGAATGCCAAGTCCAAATATTTTGCAGTCGCGACCCAAAAAAACAACTATTTTCAACTCCCACCCGCCCCCAACCCACCCGTTCTTGGGGTTTAAAATCACCCCCATTATCTCATTGCTGTTTGTGGGATCTTGCTGTGCGCAAATTGGCTGCCGCGTTTTCTACATCACAACAGTGACTACACTTCAAAAAAAAAGTACTTCATTGGAGGAAAGAAAAGAAAGAGAGGAAAGAAGGAAGGGAAGGAAGGAGGGGACAGACAAAAACTTGTATTTATATAGCACTTTTCACAACCTCAGGTCGTCCCAAAGTGCTTTACAGCCAATGAAGTACTTTTTTGAAGTGTAGTCACTGTTGTAATGTAGGAAACATGGCAGCCATTTTGCTCACAGCAAGATCCCACAAACAACAATGACCAGATAATCTGTTTTAGTGATGTTGGTTGAGGGATAAATATTGGCCTGGACACCGGGAAGAACTCCCCTGCTCTTCTTCGAAATAGTGCCGTGGAATCTTTTACGTCCACCTGAGAGGGCAGATGGGGCCTCGGTTTAACGTCTCATCCGAAAGACAGCACCTCTGACAGTGCAGCACTCCCTCAGCACTGCACCGGGAGTGTCAGCCTGGATTATGCGCTCCAGTCTCTGGAGTGGGGCTTGAACCTTCTGACTCAGAGGCAAGAGTGTTAACACCGAGTCACGGAGGGAGCGTTATTCTATTCTCCGTGGAGATTTATCTCTGTGTGGCATTAAAATTCTGGTGAACTCGAGCGCAGGGATTCAGGCTGCGTTAATGTATGGACAACTATTCTAACCCAGATCAGCACAACCTTGATGTGTTACTCTGGGCATCAGCTCCACTCTGACCATCTGTGCTGATGAGCTACAACAGAATGAAAAATGTGAACACATGTTTGCAATACTGGCCCTGGGTCCCTATCGGGTGAGACAGAAGCTCCTTTGTGAGCCAGTTCCGTGTGAGAAAAAGACTTTGTATCAGTCACATTAGAGGCGTAAGGAGCCTTTTGTACTTGAATCATCCAATCTTTGATTTGTACAGAGAGACTATTGTCTCGACCTTGCTGGGACCATTCTGTTAATAACATGTGTCTGCCAATAGAATTAAAAGTTTCCAATGAGAGAGAAGATGGGATTCCCTGTTTTAATGAAAAATAAACTGACTGATGTCAGCTGCACAATTGAGAAGGCTGAAGAGTGGGAGATGTAACAAGGCCTGACTCAATGGCATTTGATCTTAGAAAACATTTTGCTTTCCGCTATGTCAGCCGTGGCTCAGTCGCCTCTGAATCGGACGCTCCCACAAACAGCAATGTGATAATGACCAGATATTCTGTTGGTTGAAGGATAAATGTTGGCCCAGGATTCCGGGGAGAACTCCCCTGCTCTTCTTCGAAATATTGGCCGTGGGATCTTTTACGTCCACCTGAGAGGGCAGACGGGGCCTCGGTTTAATGCCTCATCCCGGAAGACGGCACCTCCAACAGTGCAGCACTCCCTCAGCACTGCACTGGAGCATCAGCCTGGGTGGGCGTGTTGTATGCCTGAGGTCACCTTTGGTTTGAAGTAGTGGAAGTGGCGTCAAGGGGGCATGGAACCAGGTAACGGCTACCTATCTGATTTTCTTTCCCTGCCAACCCACGTTACCTGAGATTAAAATTCTCATCCTTGTTTTCAAATCCCTCCATGGCCTCGCCCCTCCCTATCTCTGTAACCTCCTCCAGCCCTACAACCCTCTGAGATCTCCGCATTCCTCCAGTTCTGGCCTCTTGTGCATTCCCAATTTTGATCGCTCCACCATTGGCGGCCATACCTTTAGCTGTCTAGGCCCTCGGCTCAGAAAATCCCTCCCTAAACCTCTCTACCTCTCTCTCCTCCTTTAAGACGCACCTTAAAACCTACCTCTTTGACCAAGTTTTAGTCACCTGTCCTAATATCTCCTTATGTGGCTCGGTGTCAAATTCTGTTTGATAATCGCTCCTGTGAAGCATTTTACTTCATTAAAGGCACTATATAAATGTAAGTTGTTGTTGTTACCCTCCTGACCACATAGGGGATTGGGGACTGAGGCCTTCCCTCGCTCTCTGCTGCTCAGTACCTCACTTCCTCACTTTTACTAATTGAGCCTTGGGGGAACCCTCCACTTGTTTGTTTTGTTTCATTCACGAAACAGACTGGTGCAGCTTTTCAGCTCCTGTAGTGAGGAGGACCATCAGTCACACAACCTTGAGGCCTCCTTAATAGGGGTCAGGACGTGGCCTTCAGCGAAAACAAATTGAGCTATGTCATCAGATAAAGTGTGTTGTTTTATTGTGATAATCATAAACAACGATAATATGTGATAAATTAGCAGTTAAAAATCCTATTCACACCAGCAGCAAATTTGCTAACGAGCAGGGGTTATTTGCTAGTCGTAACCAAGGACACTTTAAGATTGTGAGTGCAGTATTACTAGAAAATACCAAAGATAGGCACCTGCTCAAAGCTCTTTGCCAATATAGACTCACTATAGGTTTATTTTTTAATTCTTTGGGGCCGAAATTACGATCGGGGCACAGGCGGCTCTGGGGTGAACAGTGGGGCGGATCCGGGTTGTGCCGGAATTCCACTCCATGTTTTACCTCCAGCCATTTTCCAATGGTGGCGATATGGGGGGGGGGGGTGTTGAACCATGGACGGATCTTCCATTAACCCCCTCCCACACCCATCTTGGGCAAACACCTTCATCAGGCAAGAAGAAAGGACTTGCATTTATACAGCGTCTTTCCCAAACTCAGGAGCTCCCAAAGTTCTTTACAGCCAATAAAGTACCTTTTTTTTTGAAGTGTGGTCACTGCTGTAATGTAGGAAAACGCGGCAGCCAATTTGCGCACAGCAAGATCCCACAAACAGCAATGAGATAACGACCAGATAATCTGTTTTTTTTAGTGATGCCGGTTGATGGATGAATGTTGGCCAGGACACCGGGGAGAACTCCCCTGCTCTTCTTCCAAATAGCGTTGTGGAATCTTTTACGCTTTTGAGAGGGCAGACGGGGCCTCGGTTTAACGTCGCATCCGAAAGACGGCACCTCCGACAGTGCGGCACTCCCTCAGCACTGCACTGGGAGTGTAGGAGGGACCCTGGCTGATTTTCTTTTTCTTCTCTCTCATCTGATCCTGGGACCTTCCTAGCCTGCGTGCCTCAGCACCACACTGGACACTAAACCTACCAACTGGGAGCTGCTACAAGGTGACATTTGACAGAGCTCTCCGTGCTCTTGCGCCTGGTTTGATTTTTTGTTTCTTTGCGACTTGTACCACTTGCTTTTTCCTTTGTTGTTTGATTGTTACTGTTTTCCTTGACTGCATTTTTTCCTGCCTCATTGGATTCCCTCCCTCCACCCTCCTACATTTTTTTCATTTTTCAAAACTATGAAAGAGATAAACATTTGATGAACAGGGTGAACTAATTTTGATGAACCCTTGGATTGACGACAGGCTCGGCAAAGCTTCCATCCCTCTGGGCCGACCACTTTTGTAAGCATTCAGCTCTCACCATTGCATTACACTAATAAAACTAATTAAAGAAAGAACTTGTATTTATATAGAGCCTTTCACGACCTCAGGACAACTCAAAGCGTTTTACAGCCAATGAAGTACTTTCGAAGTATAGTCACTGTCGTTATGTAGGAAACACAGCAGCCAATTTGCACACAGCAAGCTCGCACAAACAGCGATGAGATAAATGACCAGATCATCCGTTTTAGGTTTCAGTTTAACATCTCATCTGAAAGACGGCACCTCTAACAGAGCATCGCTCCCTCAGTACTGCACTGGGAGTGTCGGCCTGAATTGTTTGCTCGAGTTTCTGGAGTGGGGCTTCGAATCCAACTGAGCCACACCTGCCACCTGCCAGGTACAGTCATATTACTACTCCTGGTAATAAACTATATGGGTGATCCCCCTACAAAGATTGGTGCGTCGCTGGGGACCCCCGTCCAACTTCTAAAAGGCCGCAATTACCCAAAGAAAACAGTGCCATGATTGCAGAAGACATTTTTTTTATTAGTATGTTATATTTTTTTATTCCTCCACGGCCTCACCCCCTCCCTATCTCTGTAACCTCCTCCAGCCCTAAAACTCTCCGGGTACTCTGCGCTCCTCCAATTCTGGCCTCTTATGCATCCCCACTTACCTTTGCCCCGCCATTGGCGGCCGTGCCTTCGGCTGCCTAGACCCCAACCTCCAGAATTCCCTCCCTAAAACTCTCTGCCTCTCTAACCTCCTTTAAGACGCTCCTTAAAACTTACCTCTTTGGCCAAGCTTTTGGTTTACCTGCCTTAACATCTCTCCATGTGGCTCGGTGTCAAATTTTGTCTGATGACGCTCCTGTGCAGCGTTTCACTACGTTAAAAGGCGCTACATAAATGCAAGTTGTTGTCGTAGCATTCAGCATCAGAAATAAAGTGCTGGTGAGATGGATAAAATGCTACTTCAGAATGGCAGGAACGTCACATGACATATTAATCTGCTGCTAAGAGGAGCTGTGTTTAAACATGGCCTGTGGCTTTAAGGCCACAAAGTCTAATTGTTGTAAATAGGCATATCCTGAGGTTAGAAAGGCCAATTGCTGTTTGTAGATTTGCAGCTGTTTGTAAATCCTTCGCTCCAAATCATAAATGTTCAGAAAAAAACAGCAAGAAATGAGTCTGACTTTCTTAGTATTTTTTTCTCCCAAAAGATGCTACTTGTTCATTGGTGGGTTCATTATAGGTTCAGTTGTGATATGTCTCTGTTTTATGAATATGGTATATGAGCCAATCGGGTGCGAGTGTGACACATTGAGGTGTGACAAATGCCCATGAGTCCTAAGTTCGTTTTATAGACAGGGGATTAACTAGATCACATTAATTTCACCTTCTTTCTCGATCTGCTGGCTGACATTGTTCAATTTGGGAGTGGGGAAAAACATTTTCAAAAAAAAAATGAAGTTTGATTGGTCAAAAGTCAGGGTCCAAAGGCCAGCTTTTTCGCAGGTCAAAGGCCACTGACCAACATGATACAATCCAAGTCAATCTCTCGAGACATTCGGATGTGTTTAAATGGATGGGAAAATGCGTCAGTGACTCCAAGTCACAGTCTCGCCAAATGGGGGAATTTGTCCACATCACTCGCTGGGTTAAATATGCTGTTCAGCCTTTTTAGTTTTTGCGTTTTGGTCGGCTGGCTGGCCTTGGTGAGGTACCTCAAGCCCCGCACTCATTTCAAATTCACTTTTTCTTTTACATTTTTATGGAAAATATTTTTTTCAAATCAAAGCTTTCTGTCGTCTGATGGGCGATGTGAGAATTGCAACATTAGTATTCCATCACATCTCATACCAGCTGAAGTCTGCTGCTTTTCAAATATAAGGTTATACAGTAACAATCACGCAGATACAAAGTGTCTTTCGTGTAGAAACAGAATATTGTACCTTTTTATTTGTTTTTCATGAATCGTCCCTTTCTTCATTGCTTTCTTGTTGCTTTTTTCTCCTCCACTTTTAGTTTTCTCCTGAAGCCAATGACTCATCCTTGGGGTACGATATTAAGGAGGCAGCAGATGGAAGGACAGATGAGTGTGGATAATTAAGGTGGAGTAGTTGAGAGTGGATGGCGCAGTATTTATTGGAGCATTGTATGTTGATCAATTGGGTCAGTCTGGTTGGGTTAGGGACCCAGTTGAAACTCCATCTTGAGTTGTTGGGTAGGGGGGGAGGGGAGAGTGGGAGTTGGACTTTGGGGTTAAACCTGGATATGGCAGGTGTCCTCCCCCATATAAATTACCTTGAAAATTCCAACCTGGGGAGGGGGAGAGGGGTTGCTGGCACATCTTCTGCTTGCCTCAGTTATGTCCGTCCCCGTATCATTTTGGGGGGTGTTTCTGGCGATATTCCAGGATCCCACGGGAATTCTGCCCGTCGCGCGCATTCTGCCGCCCAATGGATCCAACTTTACCCGAGCGCAGGCCTGGGTTCCGTTGTGGGCTCAAAAGGTGCAAAGGTCATCGACCCGATGAGGGGCTGATTACCTTCCAATGGCTGTGTACATGTTCAATCCCTGGCCCAATAAGGGTCTGGGGCCTCACCACTTGGAATGACTGGGCGCTGCCCTGCGAGTCTGGTGGCACAGCAGTGCGTGCGGATCTGTCATGTCTCTAAGGGCACGGGTCTCGTCCGCCCCAATTATTCCAATGACGCCCTCCCATACGCACCATGCGAGACGCGGTCATGGTGAGTCCACGGTGGCAGAGTGAAGTCTCACTCTGCTGCACTTCCAACACTCGGAGCAGGTTACCAGAAGCTCACACCAAAAACCAATGGACAAGTTGTTTTAATATAACAGGTAAACAAACAGAATTCAGTGCAAAACCATATCTATCTACATATTATTTTGAAGTTGGCACATTGGTAGCACGCTGCATTAAAAGAGGCAAAGGGAGGTAAACATAATTACAACAACAACTTGCATTTATATAGAGCCTTTAACATAGTAAAATGTCCCAAGGCACTTCAGAGGAGCGTTATCAAACAATTCATCACATATGGAGATATTAGGACAGGTGACCAAAAGCTTGGTCAAAGAGGTAGGTTTTAAGGAGCGTCTTAAAAGGTGGAGAGAGGTAGAGAGGTTTACAAAGGGAATTCCAGAGCTTAGGGCCCAGGCAGCTGAAGGCACGGCCGCCAACGGTGGAGTGGTTAAAATCGGGGGCTGCACAAGAGGCAAGAATTGGAGGAGCGCAGAGATCGCGGAGGGTTGTAGGGCAGGAAGAGGTGTTAGAGATGAGGAGGTGGCGAGGCCACGGAGGGATTTGAAAACAAGGATGAGAATTTTAAAATCGATGCGATCCGGACCAGGAGCCAATGTAGGTCAGCGAGCACAGGGGGTGATGGGTGAACGAGTCTTGATGTGAGTTAGGATAAGGGCAGCAGAGTTTTGGATGTTTATAGAGGGTGGAAGATGGGAGGCCAGTCAGGACATCATTGGAATAGTACATTCTGGAGGTAGCTTAGGCACAGATGAGGGTTTTAGCAGCAGATGAGCTGAGTTAAGGGCAGAGACGGGCAACGTTGTGGAGGTGGTAGTATGTGGTCTTGGTGATGGAGCGGATATGTAGTCGGAAGCTCATCTCGGTCAAATAGGACATCAAGGTTGCAAACGGTCTGGTTCAGCCTCAGTAGAGGGATAGAGTCGGTGGCAAGGGAACAGAGTTTGCGGTAGGGACATAAGACAATGGCTTCAGTCTTCCCAATAATCAATTGTGGGAGATACATCAACAATGTGCCTTCAGTCAGAGCTGTGGTGACCCTGTACTATATGGGCCCAACTTTGCTCAGTGAGGTGACTGCTCTCCAACAGGTGGCACTAATCACCGAATGGCGTCTCGAATTTCCTCGACTTTTTGCAGCAATTCCACGAATGTTGGTCTTTGCATGGGATTGTGGCTCCAGCAATTCAGCATTACATTGTATATCTAAACAAGAATTTTAAAAAAGGATTCATTACAACTAGTACAAGGCAGAATGCTGTAATGAACACAATAGAAAAATATTTCTAAACCCTCAAAATGGATGGTTTAAATGGGTAACTTTATCGTCTGGTGTGCTACTGAGCGAACGCAGACCATACCTGTCCAATCCAGTTCATAGACTACTACAACAGAGAATGCGGCCATTCGGCCCATCATGCCTGTGCTGGCACAGAGCTGTCCAATTAGTCCCACTCCCCTGCTCTTTCCCCATAGAGCTGCAAATTGTTCCTATTCATGAATTTATCCAATTCCCTTTTGAAAGTTATTATTGAATCTTCTCCCACTGCCTTTCAGGCAGTGCATTCCAGATCATAACTCGCTGCACTAAAAAATATTCTCCTCATCTCCCCACCCTGGTTCTTTTGCCAATTATCTTAAAGTTGGTGCTGAATTATCTGCTCTCAGTTGGAGTAGCATTAAGGTGCTACAATACCTATGACGTCCCTGGGCTAGGGAGGGGAATAATCAGCCAGGCTTCTTGCTCACTGTCCAGGGACACCCCCCCCCCCCCACCCTCCCCTTGCTAGAAAGTACATCAGAAATCAAGGGACACCTGGAGCTTCCAGTGAAGTTATGGCCTTGGAGCGGGAGCAGCTTGGATGGAATTTCCGGCCATTGGCTAGTGTTTTTTTTTAAAAACACACAATGCCCCACATCGTAGTCATGATGTATGACATTGATGTTGAAATTAGCCTTGGGCAGTAGAGCAAAGAGGGCAGTATTCATCAACTGCCTGTTCTGCACCCCGTCTGAAAATCAGAGCCAGCACTATTGCCCAAGACCCAATTGTCTTCAACATCCGCACCTTAAGGGGTACAACGATGACATCAGCTGCCTTAAGGGTGACATGACCGCGCTCATTGCCTCAGGTGGCCAAGGCAGTGAATGGTTGAGCCATACAGATTCAGCTTTGATCTCTTAGCTGAACTCAACCAGTGCTATAATTGGCCTCAGCACCTGTGGGCTAGTGAGGGACAGACTGCTCCTGATGGCTATCCGGCTATCCAGCCACCCCGCACCCACCCACCCACCCCCGGAAAATACGAGCTATTGTCTCCTTGGTGGATAAATCCTAAATCGGAGTTGAGATATGCAAATTAATGGAAAGATGGATTTAAATTTTATCGGCAGTCTGTGATTTTCTGCCCATTCAAGTGGCTGGATGGACAACGTATAAGTGGACAGCCTGGCCTGTATATGGACCAGTGGCTCCATTGTATGGACCTTGTGACCCACGAAGGCAACAGTCTAGGACACACCAGGCATCGTGTATCCTCCTTACCTCTCTGGGACAGTCCTGAGGTGCTGGGAGGCGATTGCTTTTCAGGACTTCAATCATTTGGAAGACAATCTGTGCCTGTCTATCTGAACCAATCATCCGCAGAAACTCCTTTTAAAGAGAAGAGGAAAGAAACATTATTTTGATCATTGTTCTTCCAAACTCTCCTCTCTTGTTCCTGACGAACTGCAAGTGTACCGTCCGACACATGTCTCTCGGCCTCTTCTCTCAATCACAACGTGTCAAAATCAAGACCCATCGCATTGTCTTCTAATCCAATTTATTCTTTCCCAGGACCTCAAAATTGGCAACTCTTTACCTCCCTCAGTCTTTCCTTCTACAATCTAAAAGGTTCTTAACACCAAACTTGGCATTATCTAACCACTATTTCTTGACTTTTCTTCTTTCCTACTCTTGGTATTGTCCTGCACTACAAGCTTTAGCCCTTCAACTGGTTTTCAATAATCAGAAGTCATATGTCTGGACTCACTTTCTGCCTGTAAGACCTTACTTCCTGTTGTCATGTTTTGGTGGCAACATTTTCCATTGTAAATTTCTATGTCCACATTTATAATGGAAACTGCCTATGTAAACTTGTCACACTATTAACACCCTCCCACCAGTGATGGTGCTGTAGCACCCCAGTGTCTCCCAGCTCCTTAGCCTGCACTGCAGAGAAACTTATGTTCCGACCTGTTTCTTTGATTCCCAATTTGCTGCAAGTTTTATTATTTAACAATAATATAAAATCAATGTATTATAGAAAAACAAATCAGAAAGTATTATTTTAAAACAGGGACTGAGTAAAATCTGACATGTGCGCACTGGTTCAATTATCCCCTTCCCTGCATCACCTGAAGACCACACTTGGTCTTTGACTTCAAGTGTAGTGCTACGGGAGATCGACTGGCTGCTGATCTTTTAATGGGCCTTCTTATATTAGTATAAGACAATATGGTTACCCCACAGAGACCGTTTAAAAAAGACAGCAAGAGTCAGATTTTCCAGTTATGTTTAAATTCTACACAAAACAAATTCAATCTTTCTTGCCAGTCTGTACCTTATTGGTCGTTAGTCCTCCAAACTTTCCTCAAACTCCAAATAGCCCAATCCTACACTTCTTCCTCCCTGCATCTTCACCATGTTAAATCAAACCTTGTTCTACCATCCAGCACTCAATCATTCTTTGCCAGGGCCTCGAAATGTGGAAATCCTTCCCTCCCTCAGTCATCCCTTCCAACTAACCGTCTGCAGGGTAAATCTTGACTTTGAGAGATGGCGTAAACACAGGTGATAGGAACATAGGAACAGGAGGAGGCCATTCAGCCCCTCGAGCCTGTTCCGCCATTCAATGAGATCATGGCTGATCTGTAGTCAAACGCCATTTACCTGCCTTGGCTAGCAAAAAATCTATCAATCTCAGATTTAAAATTATTAATTGAGCTAGCATCTACTGCTTTTTGAGGGAGAGATTTCCACACTTCTACCACCCTTTGTGTAAAGTGTTTCCTAACTTCTCTCCTGAATGGTTTGGCTCTGATTTTAAGGTTATGTCCCCTTGGCCTAGACTCCCCCCACCAGTGGAAAAAGTTTTTCTATCTACCCTATCAATTCATTTCAAAATCCTAAAAACCTCAATCAAATCACCCCCTAACCTTTTATATTCCACAGACTACAAGCCTAGTTTATGGAATCTCTCCTCATAATCTAACCCTTGGAGCCCTGGTAACATTCTGGTGAATCTGCACTGCACTCCTGCCAAGGCCAATATATCCTTTCTAAGGTGCAGTGCCCAGGACTACACACAGTACTCCAGATGTGGTCTACCAGGGCTTTTTATTTCCATTGACTTCAATCAGGAGAGATGTAAAACTACCAACTCAGAAAACATTTCTACACACAAAGGGTTGTAGAAGTTTGGAACTCTCTTCCACAAACAGCAATTGATACTAGCTCAATTGCTAAATTTAAATGTGAGATGGATAGCTTTTTGCCAACCAAACGTATTAAGGGATATGGGCCAAAGGCAGGTATATGGAGTTAGATCACAGATCATCCATGATCTTATCAAGTGGCAGAGCAGGCTCAAGGGGCTGAATGGCCTACTCCAGTTCCTATGTTCATATGTTCCTAACTCACCATCACCCATTTTACACAATCAGACAGTCAATATCTACCCTACAGGCTTTTGAATCCCAAGTTTGGCATCATCTAAGCACTACAGATGGTTTTGTCTCCTCCTTAATGTTGCCACTCACCATTGGTGGACTCCTGCTTCTGTCACTGTACGTGAACAACTCGTAGAGTACAACACCAAAACTCCAGACATCTGACTCTCTGGAAAACTTGCTGTCAGACAGAGATTCAAGAGCATACCTAAACACAGGAGAGTTCAATTAAAACATCATGGTCTAGACTTTCCACACAGCATTATCAAGTTAGCAGGATTAGCATCAAAACCTCCCCAGTGCCTGTCAAGAGGAAAATCTGTTAAAATTGGATAGCCATGTGGTGAAGGATAGGATACCAGAGCCTCATCTTTAATTGCTTCCAAGCCTTTATTCAGAGTTTCCTCTTGCACATACCCCACACCCCAGCTAAGACCCTCCTATAAAAAGGATCTAAGACAGTCCCCAATTGATACCCACCACTTGAATACAATTAACCCCAATTGATACAAATCATACAATTAACATGATACATGTACGTATCATTTACACCAGTTACCGGTAACATCAAAATATACTGGAGTGCAATACTTTTTAAAATATGATTATTTTCATTTCCTTTCTCAGTGTAATCTTGTAGATAGTACACACTGCAGCCACGGTGTGCCGGTGGTGAAGGGATTGGGTGTTTAAGCTGGTGAATGGGCTGCCGATCAAGTGGACTGTTTGGTCCTGGATGGTGTCGAGCTTCGTGAGTGTTGTTGCAGCTGCACCCGTTCAGGCCAAAGGAGAGTATTCTGAGAGGTGGAATGAAGATACCATGTCTTTTGTTTTTAACACAGCCTTCCTCAAATATCAAAGCCAGTAACTCACTGAGTCATCAGGGGAGCCTCATAGTTCATTAAGCATACCTACTGCTCTTACCAAAAGATCGGACTCTCTCCTGGCTCCAGCACTTTGTAATACTCCTTGTCTCGAGGCAGAATCTTGGTCAGTCCGAAGTCACCTATTTTTACACACGTGTCGCTTTCTACCAGAATGTTCCGTGTTGCCAGGTCCCTGTGTACATATCGTTTGGATCCAAGATATTCCATTCCCTTTCATTAAGAACAGAAAGATTTGTCATGTGGTTTGTGGATTGGAGCATTTCAAGCTCGTTGCCTTGTTAGCAAAAGTATTAATATTAACCGATCTCTGAAAGCATTTGGGGTCTGACTAGGGTTGCCAACCCTTCAGGAGTGCCCTGGAGTCTCAAATCATAGGGGCATTAAAAAAATTGTGTTTTTAAAAATAATTTCTTTCAACACTTTGGCTATTAGTTATAAAATATCTGAGATGGGAATAAAGGCTCTTTGACTGA
Source organism: Heptranchias perlo (assembly GCF_035084215.1). Classification (NCBI taxonomy): domain Eukaryota; kingdom Metazoa; phylum Chordata; class Chondrichthyes; order Hexanchiformes; family Hexanchidae; genus Heptranchias; species Heptranchias perlo. The sequence continues at coordinate 34,369,218 of NC_090353.1, forward strand.
CCGTCAAGAATCATCCAATCGGGTAATGAAGAGTCTGTTAACTTTCCGGCGGGGCACCGCGAGGATGGACATGTTGGGCGACCAATGGCGTGAGTGTGGGGGCGGGAGGTCGTGTGATATCACCTCCAGGGATGTGTCCAACCAGAGCTGGCAACCCCTAGGTCTGAAGATCCCCACACACAGAACATTGTTGGGAATCATGAGGGAACAAAAATTTCCATGGGCCTTCAGATGTAAGTCTGACGGGAGTGTGGTGCAAAGAGAGACTTGCATTTATATAGCACCTTTCACAACCTCAGGACATCCCAATGCGCTTTACAGCCAATTAAGTACTTTTAAGGTGTAATCACTATTGTTATGTAGGGAAACTGGCAGCCATTTTGCGCACAGCAAGGTCCCACAAACTGCAATGTGATAATGACCAGATAAACTATTTTTTAATGATGTTGATTAAGGGATAAATATTGGCCTGGACACCGGGGAGAATTCCCCTGCTTTTTTTTTGAATCGTGCCATGAGATCTTTTACGTCCACCCGAGAGGGCAGACGGGCACTCAGTTTAACATCTCATCCGGAAGACGGCACCTCCAACAGCCCAGCGCTCCCCCAGTACTGCACTTGAAGTGCCAGCCTGGATTATATGCTGGGGTCTTGGAGCGGGGCATGAACCCATTTAACTCGGAGGTGAGTGTGCTGAGCCAAGGCTGACATCTGATGCTAATTTGGTGCTAAACAGGGAGTCTTTTGTGGTCTCTCGGGTATTGGAAGTTCAAACAGCCGAACTTGAGCTGAGGTCTAAATTGGTCTTGGGCAGAAGTACGCAAAGGGGAAAGGAACCAGTAATGGGGCTGACACAAGGAGCTCGTGGGCTACATTTGCCTCTTTTGGACACTCTTTTCTGCTGTACTGATATGAGGATGCCCTGTCAGCACAAATCATGCAATGTAATAAATACTCAAAGCCAGGGCATGTTGGTCCAGCTTACCTTACATATTTGTGAGGCGTATAGCAGGAGCTTTTTGTGATCCAGCCTGTGCTTGTTCTTTTGCAGGTAATCTCGCAGACTTCCATATGGCAGGTACTCCATGATAAGTCTCAGGTTCCTCCGCCCTGCGGACATGAAACAACAGCTATTTCTGACACAAGATGTGTTACATGGGCGTGTAACACTGGTGAGTCACTCAAAGTGTAGAAATAAACAGAACAGATTTTTATCTTATTAGAGAAAGGAAAGATTTATTATTGAGGAATCCTCCCCTCCCCTCTATTCTTCAACCCCTCTCTCTCTTCTTGTCTTTTTCTATTTGATCAATGCTACTACATTCATTGCTCCTCTCTGGTCCCTCCTAAGCTCCAAATACACCATCCCACACACCCTTCCATCACCCTGCCATCCTCACTCTATTGAAATCAAGGCTCATTGCTCTAACTCATTCTTTCCAGGGGCCTCAAAACCGTGGGGCTCCAGATGTCCGTCAGCCTTTGCCTCCCCCTATAACCTTTTGCCTCTCTCTCCTCCTTTGAGACGCTGCTTAAAACCTATCTCTTTGACCAAGCTTTTGGTCACCTGTCCTGATATCTCTTCACGTGACTCGGTGTCAATTTTTGTCTGATAACGCTCCTGCGAAGCGCCTTGGGACATTTTACTACGTTAAAGGTGCTATATAAATGCAAGTAGTTGTTGTTTTAATACTGAAGACTAGCGTTATTTGGACACAACATTGTGTGCCAGGAAGGACGGTTGAAGGCAGGATACAGGACTTGTTTAAGAAACAGTTGGATGCTGTCATGGGAAGAGGGTAGGGTTAGTATTTGGAAGGAGGAGATCAAGTCGGCCTACGGCAAAATGGATTTATGCCTTGCTGCATTTTTTGACTCGTGTTTCTGTGCTGCTAGAATCAGCATGTAAAGGGTTAAATCCGTAATGCCCAGGACATTTCTGATAGGGAAACACAGCAGTTCAGCTTCAGTTATGTGGAGAGACTGGAGAAGCTGGGATTGTTCTCCTTAGAGCAGAGAAGGTTAAGGGGAAGGTTTAATAGAGGTGTTTAAAATCATGAAGGGTTTTGATAGAGTAAATAAGGAGAAACTGTTTCCAGTGGCAGGAGGGTCGGTAACCAGAGGATACAGATTTAAAATAATTGGCAAAAAAGCCAGGGGGGAGATGAGGAGAATTTTTTTACATAGCGAGTTGTTCTGATCTGGAATGCGCTGCCTGAAAGGGCGGTGGAAGCAGATTCAATAATAACTTTCAAAAGGGAATTGGATAAATACTTGAATGGGAAAAGATTTGCAGGGCTATGGGGGGAAAGAGCACGGGAGTGGGACTAATTGGATAGCTCTTTCAAAGAGCCGGCACAGGCACGATGGGCTGAATGGCCTCCTTCTGTGCCGTATGATTATATATACCGGCTGTGGTGATCATATATGCAAACTGATAAAACTAGGAACATAGGAAGCTCCAGATATCAATTAACTGGAAAGGTTGTATTCAATGATAATCGTCTTCTCCTCATCTCCCCCCAATTATTTTAAATCTGTGTCCTCTGGTTACCGACCCTCCTGCCACTGGAAACAGTTTCTCCTTATTTACTCTATCAAAACCCTTCATGATTTTGAACACCTCTATCATTAATAAAGATTCCTGTCATTCAATATTAATGAACAGCTATTTAGTTTAAATCATGGGAGGTGTATTGTCTGCTGCCTTTGTTTTAGATCTGCGGGGTGTGTTCACACGGCCCCTGAGACACATTTCAAAGGGCAGGGCCTCAATCTGGTGCAAAGATTTTGATTGACAGCTGTTTCTGAATCATTTGAGGAGGACGTGGAATCTGTGATTGGCTGGGGCCCTCTGTGATTGACAGTTTGTGGGGCAGAGACTTCAGCTCACAGATTATTATTAACAGTAAAAAAAAAACCAGGGGACAGTCCGTGTTTCGAACTTCGCAAACAATAGCCAAAAGGCTGTCCGTGTTTTAAAAGCATGGGGCAGCTTAAATAGGAAGTTAAGTTTATAAGTTTACAATAAGTGGACTTTTGTTTGAGGGACCATTTTCAGAAAGCAAGTTGCGCCTTTGTTTTACGTACCTTGGGTTATAGGGATAATTATAAAATCAGTGTATTAAACTGTATTATTCTTTAACCTGTCTTATAAAACCATCTATTAGTTCAAAGCCTGTGCCTTGAATTAGTAAGTGTGTCGATCCAGTCTACAGGATAATTCACATGGCAGCACCTGGTTCATTCCAGTAGCCAATGTATGGAGTACGGGTCTCTCTATTGTTTAATGAGATATTGGGCAGAAAAAGGTGCGCCCAGGATCATATGGACATAAGGACCACTTACAGGAGTGACCAGTGGCCACTGAATCTGAGAGAATATGTACCGTAAAAACCCCAAAACATGACATGACAGGACAGGACAGAAGGGCCTTCTTCATCTTTTGATTTCATGTGTCTTGTCTCCTACTCTTTCCAACTCTGGTGGTCTCCTGTACTATGGGTGTTGGCCGTTCCAACTCGATTCCTCAATTTAAAAAAAAGCACATCACTGCAGACTGATGGAGCATGAGGTTCCCAGTTCCCAAATCACTTCTTAACGAATAAAGAAAACAAAGAGCTAGAAAAACATTCCCGCTCACCCACACTGTAGCAGACCCCTTTATATTTCACAATGTATTCATTGTGCAGGTTCTTGACGACCGCAATCTCTCGCTCAAAGTCCCGGAGATGCTCCGTTGTGCTCTGCTGTAACTTTTTCACGGCGACCAGGTCTCCAGTGTTGTCGCCGAGGGGATCATAGCGGCACAGTTCCACGCTGCCAAAGTTTCCCTGTCAGTGGGTGAACAAGAGAAGCTGAGCAAACTGGGTTGGTGGGAAGCCGACAAGTTCAGGCTGTTCGTTTCTCCCCTCTCCTCGAGTTCTCCTCCCTCTTCTCTCGGCCGGGGGTACAGGTCTCGGCAGTCCACTGGTGCCTCACTCAAAGAGCTATTCTTTACGGGTGACCCCGCATGGTGCAATTCATTCATGGCTGAGTGTTGGGAGAGAGGGGATAGGACGACACAACTGAGCCCAATCCTCTCCTCACCTTATTCAATGTTGAATTGTTGAAGATTATAGAATCATAGAAAGTTACATTCGGCCCATCCTGTCCGTGCCGGCCGAGAAAGAGCTATCCAGCTTAATCCCACTTTCCAGCACTTGGTCCGTAGCCCTGTGGGTTACAGCACTTCAAGTGCACATCCAAGTACTTTTTAAATGAGTTGAGGGTTTCTGCCTCTACCACCCTTTCAGGCAGTGAGTTCCAGACCCCCACAACCCTCTGGGTGAAAAAGATTTCACCTCAGCTCCCCTCTAATCCTTCTACCAATTACTTTAAATCTATGCCCCCTGGTCACTGACCCCTCTGCTAAGGGAAATAGGTCCTTCCTATCCACTCTATCTAGGCCACTCATAATTTTATACACCTCAATTAAATCTCCCCCCCAGCCTCCTCTGTTCCAAAGAAAACAACCCCAGCCTATCCAATCTTTCCTCACAGCTAAAATTTTCCAGTCCTGGGAACATCCTCGTAAATCTCCTCTGTACCCTCTCTTGTGCTATCACATCTTTCCTGTAATATGGTGACCAGAACTGTACGCAGTACTCAAGCTGTAGTCTAACTAGAGTTTTATACAGTTCTAGCATAACCTCCCTGCTCTTATATTCTATGCCTCGGCTAATAAAAGAAAGTATCCCGTATGCCTTTTTAACCACCTTATCCACCTGTCCTGCTACCTTCAGGGATCTGTGGACATGCACTCCAAGGTCCCTCTGTTCCTCTACACTTTTTTTTTATTCGTTCATGGGATGTGGGCATCGCTGGCAAGGCCAGAATTTATTGCCCATCCCTAGTTGCCCTTGAGAAGGTGGTGGTGAGCCGCCTTCTTGAACCGCTGCAGTCCATGTGGTGAAGGTTCTCCCACAGTGCTGTTAGGAAGGGAGTTCCAGGATTTTGACCCAGCAACGATGAAGGAACGGTGGTATATTTCCAAGTCGGGAAGGTGTGTGATTTGGAGGGGAACGTGCAGGTGGTGTTGTTCCTATGTGCCTGCTGCCCTTGTCCATCTAGGTGGTAGAGGTCATGGGTTTGGGAGGTGCTGTCGAAGAAGCCTTGGCAAATTGCAGCAGTGCATCCTGTGGATGGTACACACTGCAGCCACATTGCGCCGGTGGTGAAGGGAGTAAATGTTTAGGGTGGTGGATGGGGTGCCAATCAAGCGGGATGCTTTGTCCTGGATGGTGTCGAGCTTCTTGAGTGTTGTTGGAGCTGCACTCATCCAGGCAAGTGGAGACTATTCCATTACACTCCTGACCTGTGCCTTGTAGATGGTGGTAAGGCTTTGGGGATTCAGGAGGTGAGTCACTCGCCACAGAATACCCAGCCTCTGACCTGCTCTTGTAGCCACAGTATTTATGTGGCTGGTCCAGTTAAGTTTCTGGTCAATGGTGACCCCCAGGATGTTGATGGTGGGGGATTCGGCGATGGTAATGCCGTTGAATGTCAAAGGGAGGTGGTTAGACTCTTTCTTGTTGGAGATGGTCATTGCCTGGCACTTGTCTGGCGTGAATGTTACTTGCCACTTAGCAGCCCAATCCTGGATGTTGTCCAGGTCTTGCTGCATGCGGGCTCGGACTGCTTCATTATTTGAGGGGTTGTGAATGGAACTGAACACTGTGCAATCATCAGCGAACATCCCCATTTCTGACCTTATGATGGAGGGAAGGTCATTGATGAAGCAGCTGAAAATGGTTGGGCCTAGGACACTGCCCTGAGGAACTCCTGCAGCAGTGTCCTGGGGCTGAGATGATTGGCTTCCAACAACCACTACCATCTTCCTTTGTGCTAGGTATGACTCCAGCCACTGGAGAGTTTTCCCCCTGATTCCCATTGACTTCAATGTTACTAGGGCTCCTTGGTGCCACACTCGGTCAAATGCTGCCTTGATGTCAAGGGCAGTCACTCTCACCTCACCTCTGGAATTCAGCTCTTTTGTCCATGTTTGAACCAAGGCTGTAATGAGGTCTGGAGCCGAGTGGTCCTGGCGGAACCCAAACTGAGCATCGGTGAGCAGGTTATTAGTGAGTAAGTGCCGCTTGATAGCACTGTCGACGACACCTTCCATCACTTTGCTGATGTCTTCTCAATGTCCTCCCATTTATTGTGTATTTCCCTGCTTTATTTGCCCATTCCCAAATGCATTGCCTCCTCATTATCAACCATATGGACAATTTTTGTATCATCTGCAAACTTCTTAATCATGCCTCTTACATTTAGGTCTAAATCATTAATATATATCACAAAAATCAAGGGACCTAGTACTGAACCCTCTGGAACCCCACTGGAAACAGTCTTCCAGTCACAAAAACACCCGTCGACCATTACCCATTGCTTCCTGCCACTGAGCCAATTTTGGATCCAATTTGTCACTTTCCCTTGGATCCCACGGGTTTTTACTTTTCTGACCTGTCTGCCATGTGGCACCTTGTCAAAAGCCTTGCTAAAATCAATGTAGACTACATCAAACGCGTTACCCTCATCTACGCTCCTTGTTACCTCCTCAAAAAATTCAATCAAGTTAGTCAGACACGACCTTCCCTTAACAAATCCATGCTGACTGTCCTTGATTAATCCGTGCCTTTCTAAATGATGATGTATTCTGTCCCTCAGAATCGATTCCAATAATTTGCCCACCACTGAGGTAAGGCTGACTGGCCTGTAATTACTTGGTCTATCCTTTTCTCCCTTTTTAAACAACGGTACAACGTTGGCAGTCCTCCAATCCTCTGGCACCACGCCTGTAGCCAGAGAAGATTGGAAAATGATGGTCAGAGCCTCCGCTATTTCCTCCCTTGCTTCCCTTAACAGCTTAGGATACATTTCATCCAGGCCGGGCGATTTATCTACTTTCAAAGATGCTAAACCCCTTAATATTCCCTCCTTCCTTATGTTTATCCCATCCAATATTTCACACTCCTCCTCCTTATGAAGATGGCAGAAATAAAATAACAAGGGAGGAGACGACACAGGTCTGGGCCTTGCTTTGGACATAGTAATAATCCATATGACTCAGGGATCCATCTAATATGTCTCTCAAAACATATCACCATGGCTTTAGTGCTTCTTCGTTAGTCTCTGCTTGGTCACTGTTTGGTGTCTTGCTTGTAGGAACATAGGAACAGGAGTAGGCCATTCAGCCCTTCGAGCCTGCTGCGCCACTCAATCAGATCATGGCTGATCTGCACCATTTACCCGCCTTAGCTCCATATCCCTTGATACCCGTACCCAACAAAAATCTATCGATCTCAGTCTTGAAAGCCCCACTTGTCCCCCAGCATCCACAGCCTTTTGGGGCAGAGAACTCTAGATTTCCACTCCCCTTTGTTATTTAGCATCCTCAATTTCCACTGCCTTGTTATTTAGTGTCCTCAATTTTTGCGAGTTTCTGTTCACTTTTGGTTCTTTCAATAAATGAATATCTTGTTTCCTCCCTGGTGTATTTTCGGTTAGGAGGAAATCACAGCAGCACAAAGTGGTTTACAGCATCTCTATTGCCTCCCTGGACAGACTCAGCTAACTCAGTCAGACCAGGGATCGAAGCATAGTAATGAGACTGAAATGATGAACACTGCCATCTTAAGGGGGGATCCGTCATCAACACTTGAATCCCATTCACAGCAGGGTTAGGGATCATGAAGCAAAATGTTAATCAAATAAGTGGTGTTGTGACAAGATTACTTTTCACTGTGTACCTTAATTACTACCCATTTTGCCCATCAGTTTCCTCCCCTTGTCCCCTAAAGGCAGTCACTCTTGCTGGCGTATGTCTTCTTGATGGTTGAAGCAACCTCTTCATGTCGACAGCAAGCACCAGCAGGCTATTTGGGCCTGGCAATATCAAAGCTCAGCTCAATTTTGATCTCACTTAGTGTTTTTCTAGCATGAGTTACTGGACAGCATTCAAGAATAGAGAGCCTGGCCTTTATTTTGCCGCCCTCTCCAACCCTGGGATAATCGGGCCAATTCCAGTGTTGTCTGTGGCTCACTCTCTCGCCTCCGAGTCAGAAGGTCATGGGTTCAAGCCCCATTCCAGAGACTTGAACACGAAATCCAGGCTGACTGAGGGAGTGCTGCACTGCTCAGAAGTGTCGGTTTTCAGATGAGACATTAAACTGAGGCCCTGCCTGCCCTCTGAGGGGATGTAAAAGATCCCGTGGTGCTATTGGAAGATTATGTTCTATATATCCTGGGCTGGGGTTGTTTTCCTTGGAACAGAGAAGGCTGAGGGGTGATTTTATGAGGGGCCTAGATAGAGTGGCTAGGAAGGACCTATTTCCCTTAGCGGAGGGGTCAATAACCAGGGGGCATAGATTTAAAGTGATTGGTAGAAGGATTAGAGGGGAACTGAGGAGGAATTTTTTCACCCAGAGGGTGGTAGGGGTCTGGAACTCACTGCCTGAGAGGGTGGTAGAGGCAGAAACCCTCAGCTCATTTAAAAAATACCTGGATGTGCACCTGAAGAGCCGTGACCTGCAGGGCTACGGACCAAATATGGGAAAGTGGGATTAGGCTGGGTGGCTCGTTTCTCAGCCGGCGCGGACACGATGGGCCGAATGGCCTCCTTCTGTGCCGTAAGTTTTCTATGATTCTATATCCATGAACCAACATCATTAGAGTAAATTATCCGGTCATTTATCTCATTGCTGTTTGTGGGATCTTGCTGTGCACAAATTGGCTGCCGCGTTTCCTACATTACAACAGTGAGCTCACTTCAAAAGTACTTCATTGGCTTTGAAGCACTTTGGGACGTCCTGAGGTCGTGAAATGAGTTGAGATCAACAAACCCAGCACAGACCAGGATTTGAATGATGACCTTCCTGGCTCACGCTCACGCCCAGCCCCCTCCTCCCCCACAATTTTATTTCTCTAGGAATACAATGTTAATACCTTGCCCAACATGGAGATGAATTTAAGGTGCCTCTCATCAAAGAAGCTGGGATCATCCTGTTTCCTCATGTCAAAAAAGCGCCTGAAGCCATCGGTGTTCGGGATGTCACTGGGGGACAAGTCACACAGCCGTTCATAGTCTGCGAAAAAGACAGCAATGTCATTAGAAACACTGGATGATTGATGTAGGGTTCACTCTGGCCTTTCACCTCCAGGGCCTTGTTCAATTCCAGCCTAAACTAATGGGATGAAAATTTCCTTTGGCTGCGATAAGGGTCTTGTGAAATGAGTTTAGTCGGTTTCAACCCATTTTCTAGTGGAGTATAAAACTGCCACTAATATAAGAACATAAGAACATAAGAAATTGGAGCAGGAGTAGGCCAATCGGCCCCTCGAGCCTGCTCCGCCATTCAATAAGATCATGGCTGATCTGATCCCAACCACAAATCTAAAGAACACAAGAAGTAGGAGCAGGACCCGGCCACACAGCCCCTGGGCCCTCTGCGCCACCCACAGGGCATTGACCGATCCAAACTCAGCTTCATGTCCAATTTCCTGCCCGCTCCCCATAACCCCTAATAGTTCTAAATTGGCAATCTCATTCCGGCCACTGAGGTGCTCTTCTGAGACTGGGATTGAGGCGTATTACTGGGAGAGTATAGAGGGAGCTTTACTCTGTATCTAACCCATGCTGTACCTGGCCTGGGAGTGTTTGATGGGACAGTGTAGAGGGAGCTTTACTCTGTATCTAACCCGTGCTGTACCTGCCCTGGGAGTGTTTGATGGGACCGTGTAGAGGGAGCTTTACTCTGTATCTAACCCGTGCTGTACCTGCCCTGGGAGTGTTTGATGGGACAGTGTAGAGGGAGCTTTACTCTGTATCTAACCCGTGCTGTACCTGCCCTGGGAGTGTTTGATGGGACAGTGTAGAGGGAGCTTTACTCTGTATCTAACCCGTGCTGTACCTGCACTGGGAGTGTTTGATGGGACAGTGTAGAGGGAGCTTTACTCTGTATCTAACCCGTGCTGTACCTGCACTGGGAGTGTTTGATGGGACAGTGTAGAGGGAGCTTTACTCTGTATCTAACCCATGTTGTACCTGCCCTGGGAGTGTTTGCTGGGACAGTGTAGAGGGAGCTTTACTCTGTATCTAACCCGTGCTGTACCTGCACTGGGAGTGTTTGATGGGACAGTGTAGAGGGAGCTTTACTCTGTATCTAACCCATGTTGTACCTGCCCTGGGAGTGTTTGATGGGACAGTGTAGAGGGAGCTTTACTCTGTATCTAACCCATGTTGTACCTGCCCTGGGAGTGTTTGATGGGACAGTGTAGAGGGAGCTTTACTCTGTATCTAACCCGTGCTGTACTTGCACTGGGAGTGTTTGATGGGACAGTGTAGAGGGAGCTTTACTCTGTATCTAACCCATGTTGTACCTGCCCTGGGAGTGTTTGCTGGGACAGTGTAGAGGGAGCTTTACTCTGTTTCTACCCTCATGCTGTACCTGATCTGGGAGTGTTTGATGAGGTGATAATTGCCTGAAGTGATCCATTCCCCAATTCTAATACCACTAGCTTGATGAACACAAAATTCACAGAAAAAGAAAATAAATTTAAAATTACTCCATTAACTAATTACTCATAAGCTCTATCCCAAAATATTAGTTTCTGAACGATCCCATCTATCTTGTGATCGTCCTGCGGTTAGGGTAGCAGCGATTTCCGAAACTGGTTACCTGATGTGTTCAACCTGTTGAGCTCCCTGATGATGGCCCTGAAGGAGGGTCGGAGGTAGGGCTGGTAGTCCATGCATTGATTGATGAGGTTGGCCAGTTCTGTCCACCTGGGAGCAGGAAGCTGGAGATGGTCTTCGTAGAACTGTAGCTTCTGTTCGATAAAATGGGACAAAAAACACACGTTAAAAAAAAACACAACTACAAAGAAAGAAAATATCTCCACCATTGGGAGGCAGTTTTCGTCTTCAATGCCTGGCGAGTTCTACAATGGGCGACTGATCTGCTCCGTGAGATTTTTGCCCAGGCAGTGAAGGTGCAAACTACTCCCAATGTTCCAGTGGGAATTGCAATTCCCAGTCTAGAGCACCTTGTGTCTCAGTGGGTAGCACACTCGCCTCTGAGTCAGAAGGTTGTGGGTTCAAGATCTACTCCAGAGACTTGAGCACAAAATCTAGGCTGACACTCCCAGTACCAATACCGAGGGAGTGCTGCACTGTCGGAGGTGCTATCTTTTGGATGAGACATTAAACCGAGGCCCCATCTGCCCTCTCAGGTGGACGTAACAGATCCCATGGCACTATTTCGAAGAAGAGCAGGGGAGTTTTCCCCGGTGTCCTGGCCAATATTTATCCCTCAACCAACATCGCTAAACAATAGATTAACTGCTCATTAGCAGACTGCTTTTTGTGGGATCTTGCTGTGCACAAATTGGCTGCCGCGTTTCCCTACATTACAACAGTGACTACACTTCAAAAAGTATTTCATTGGGTACAAAGTGCTTTCAGATGTCCTGAGGTCGTGAAAGACGCTATATAAGGCAAGTTTTTTCTTTAACCAGGTTGGAAATAACAGTGCTGCAATTGACCTCAGCACCCGTGGGTCAGGATGGAGAAAAGAAAAATCAGCTGCAGGTCCTGCTCCCGAGTGTTTTTCCAATAAAATATTTGCATTTATATAGCACCTTTCACAACCTCAAGACATCCCAAAGTGCTTTACAGCCAAATAAACACTTTTGAAGTGTAGCCACTGTTGTAATGTAGGGAAACGCAGCAGCCAATTTGCGCACAGCAAGATCCCACAAACAGCAATGAGATAAATGACCAGATAATCTGTTTTTAGTGATGTTGGTTGAGGGATAAATATTGGCCATGTGTGTAGATGTTGCTTGAGGCCAGCATCAGGCTTAACTGTGATGCCTCCCACAGTTAGGCAGCCTACCAACATTCACTGTTTACACCCACGCAGGATGAATGGGCAGCTGGGTGAGGGTAGGTGGTGGCTGTGGAATCGTACCCCAGCAAGAATCAACGCCTACAGGAGAAGAATGTTGAATAATGGTTTTAAAAAGGACAGAGGAAAAGAAAGAGGACAGGCAGAAAAATTGATGAAACACTGAAGAAATAATAATGTTGTAATGTTTTGAGCAGGAGAAGATCAATCGTCCATCTTCCCATTCAAACCTTCCACCAGATTCCTCACTGTGCTTCTGGAACTACAAACCCTGAGACAACCAGTAGCCCTGAGATCCATAACTGATTCATGGACCTGTGCTCCCATCAAGTGAGGCTCCATGCTGGGAGCAAGGTCTTGCTATTCCTTATAATACATACAGGGGCAGCTATTCTCCTATAATATATACAGGGGCTGCTATTCCCCGATAATATATACAGGGGCAGCTATTCCCCTATAATATATACAGGGGCTGCTATTCCCCTATAATACACACAGGGGCAGCTATTCCCCTATAATACACACAGGGGCAGCTATTCCCCTATAATATATACAGGGGCTGCTATTCCCCGATAATACATACAGGGGCAGCTATTCCCCTATAATATATACAGGGGCTGCTATTCCCCTATAATACACACAGGGGCAGATATTCCCCTATAATACATACAGGGGCAGCTATTCCCCTATAATACACACAGGGGCAGCTATTCCCCGATAATACATACAGGGGCAGCTATTCCCCGATAATACATACAGGGGCAGCTATTCCCCTATAATATATACAGGGGCTGCTATTCCCCTATAATATATACAGGGGCAGATATTCCCCTATAATACATACAGGGGCAGCTATTCCCCTATAATACACACAGGGGCAGCTATTCCCCTATAATACACACAGGGGCTGCTATTCCCCGATAATACATACAGGGGCAGCTATTCCCCTATAATATATACAGGGGCTGCTATTCCCCTATAATACACACAGGGGCAGATATTCCCCTATAATACATACAGGGGCTGCTATTCCCCTATAATATATACAGGGGCAGCTATTCCCCTATAATATATACAGGGGCTGCTATTCCCCTATAATATATACAGGGGCTGCTATTCCCCTATAATATATAAAGGGGCTGCTATTCCCCTATAATATATACAGGGGCTGCGATTCCCCTATAATATATACAGGGGCAGCTATTCCCCTATAATATATACAGGGGCAGCTATTCCCCTATAATTGATACAGGGGCTGCTATTCCCCTATAATACATACAGGGGCTGCTATTCTCCTATAATATATACAGGGGCAGCTACTCCCCTATAATATATAGAGTATCTGCTATTCCCCTATAATATGTAAAGGGGCTGCTATTCCCCTATAATACATACAGGGGATGCTATTCCCCTATAAAATATACAGCATCTGCTATTCCCCCATAATATATATAGGGTCTGCTATTGCCCTATAATATGTAAAGGGGCTGCTATTCCCCTCTATTATATACAGGAGCAGCTATTCCCTATAATATATAAGGCTTCTGCTATTCCCCTGTAATATATAAAGTGTCTGCTATTCGTATACAATATATAGTGTCTACTGTTCCCCTGTAATATATACAGGGTCTGCTATTCCCCGATAACATATATGGCTTCTGCTATTCCTCTATAATAATAGAGGCTGCTATTCTCCTATAATATATACATGGGCTGTTATTCCCTACAATATACGGAAGGGCTGTTAATCCCTATAATATATACAAGGGCTGCTATTCTCAATAATATGTCTGTCTTGCATTGTCACGATTTCTGATATTTAAAAGGCTGTAGGACCAATTTCTGAGGTTGAATTCTCCCAGTCTTACACAATGCAGTGCTTTCCGTTGAATAATTCCATTGCAAGAATCTATTAAAATGCACACAAGCTAGCACTGGACGTCTCCATACCCGTGTGGGCTCCATGCTGTTGAGAGGCAGATCTCCTCCACTGAATATCTCCCACAGCGTCGTCCCAAAACTCCACTTGTCTGATTCTAAAGCCAGATGTTTAGGTTCTTCAATGCACTCGGGAGCTACCCAGGGGATCCTGTCAATTCGCACTGCAGCAAAAAAAGTTATATGTTAGCCTCATAATTAGTTATTAGATATTTCCAAACCTGTGACCTCCACCACCTAGAAGGACGAGGGCAGCAGATACACGGGAACGCCATCAACTCCAAGTTCCCCTCCGAGTCACACACCATCCCGACTTGGAAATATATCGGCCGTTCCTTCATCGTCGCTGTGTCAAAATCCTGGAACTCCTAACAGCACAGTGGGAGCACCTTCACCACACGGACTGCAGAGGTTCAAGAAGAAGGCCCACCACCACCTTCTCAAGGGGCAACTATAGGGATGGGCAATAAATGGCAGCCTTGCCGGTGACGTCCACATTCCCAGAATAAAATTTTCTTTTGGAAAGGCATCGTCTTGTACCTGTCACACTGACTGGGTGAAAAAGTGTTAATATTATTCTTTCCTCCAGCGTTCCCCACCTTGATGGACAATCCCTCCCCCACCAGAAAACCGCCCACAATGACCTGTTCACTGACGTGAATCTCGGGTCAATCTCCCTCGTCCTCTTACCTTCTATCGGTAGGATTGTGATGCTGACTCCTGGGTCACTCAGTTTGATAAACGGAGGACTCCCGGCCATTGCGTCTCCTTCTCGTGTCAGCAGGACGTTCTTTGCGCAGGTGTTGCCGTGGACAATGTGTTTGTCCTCCTGTAAAGGACAAAGCCTCACGTTAGGGGAATCCTCAGCAGGGGTAGCAGCTGAAAATAGCTGAGCTGGGAAGGGATAATCTTGATAGGCTGGGGTTCTTCAGCCTCAGAGAGAGAGAGAGGTTTCAGGGGGGGAACCCTTTAAGAGTTATATAAACATGGCAGAGTAAAGAACCTGGACCAGTACTTTCAGATACTCCAGGGTCACAGGGCGAGAGAGTACGGGTGAAGGGAAAGGACAGGACAGACTCCAGGAAGTATTTCTTCACACAGAGCGGTGATTAACAGCAGGATAGGTTTACCAAGGCCTGGAGTCCTTTAACAAGTAGTTGGATGCTGTAATGGGAAGTCAATAGGGTGTCAAATGGGCCCAATGGTCTCCTTCTATCCAAAGCTACCTTGTGATATCAAATAGCTTCCTTGTAATAGTCACGCTATTTCTTGCAAGTGGATAACTTTACGTTCTAAAATAATGTAAATTCTACTTAGAGTAGCCAAAGCCGTTAACAACAGTGACTTGCATGCTTTTACTTTATCCTTTGGTGTAATTTTGTGTTTACTTTTTGTTTCATCTTGTAGATACTCCTGACTGAGAGGTTGATGGGCAACTTGTTCCTGGGAATGTGTCGATGTAATTCTGTAATCACCAGGTAGAGGGCACATGAGGCTGGCAGTGGTTGATTCTTCTGGTCTTTATTTCCTTCTCTTCTTCAGGAGCATTTGTCTCAGTTCCAAAACGCACCCTTCCTTCTCCCTGCATCCCCTCCTCTAACTCACTCTTTCTCAGCACCGCAAATCTTTGACATCTCTTCCTTTTACAATCTACAAGCTTGCCATCAGCTCACCACTGCTCCATAAAGAAAGAACTTGCATTTATATAGCACCTTTCACAACATCCCAAAGCACTTTATAGCCAATGTAGTACTTTTGAAGTCTAATCATTGTTGTAATGTAGGGAATTGTAAACAATTTTACAACACCAAGTTATAGTCCAGCAATTTTATTTTAAATTCACAAGCTTTCGGAGATTTTCTCCTTCCTCAGGCAAATGTTTCAAGAGCTCCTTGAAGCCTACGCATTTATACATATAGAACAATACATGGTGTTTACAGACTGCCCCTGCAACTGCCCGTTGCCAAGGCAATCACCGTGTTCAGACAGAGAGGTGTCACCTGCAGAACCCCCGAATACACATTCAACAAAAAAACAAACAGGGAAAAAAAACAGAGAAAAAAAAAACACAGAGAGAGGCAGAAACATCCGGAAGGCAGAGAGAGCCAGCAAATGACTCATTATATTAAAAACAGATAACATTTGTTCGATGGTGGGGTAACGTGTAGCGTGACATGAACCCAAGATCCCGGTTGAGGCCGTCCTCATGGGTGCGGAACTTGGCTATCAATTTCTGCTCGACGATTTTGCGTTGTCGTGTGTCTCGAAGGCCGCCTTGGAGTACGCTTACCCGAAGGTCGGTGGATGAATGTCCATGACTGCTGAAGTGTTCCCCGACTGGGAGGGAACCCTCCTGTTTGGCGATTGTTGCGCGGTGTCCGTTCATCCGTTGTCGCAGCGTCTGCATGGTCTCGCCAATGTACCATGCTCTGGGGCATCCTTTCCTGCAACGTATGAGGTAGACAACGTTGGCCGAGTCACAGGAGTATGAACCATGCACCTGGTGGGTGGTGTCCTCTCGTGTGATGGTGGTATCTGTGTCGATGATCTGGCATGTCTTGCAGAGGTTACCGTGGCAGGGTTGTGTGGCGTCGTGGACGCTGTTCTCTTGAAAGCTAGGTAGTTTGCTGCGAACGATGGTCTGTTTGAGGTTGGGTGGCTGTTTAAAGGCGAGTAGTGGAGGTGTGGGGATGGCCATAGCGAGGTGTTTGTCCTCATTGATGACATGTTGAAGGCTGCGGAGAACATGGCGTAGTTTCTCCGCTCCGGGGAAGTACTGGACGACAAAGGGTACTCTGTTGGTTGCGTCCCGTGTTAGTCTCCTGAGGAGGTCTATGCGATTTTTTGCTGTGGCCCGTCGGAACTGTCGATCGATGAGTCGAGCGTCATATCCCGTTCTTACTAGGGCGTCTTTCAGCGTCTGTAGGTGTCCATCGCGTTCCTCCTCGTCTGAGCAGACCCTGTGTATTCGCAGGGCCTGTCCATAGGGGATGGCCTCTTTGACGTGGTTAGGGTGACGTGACGTGGTTAGTATCCCCCACGATGACGGCATCGCTGCGACAGCATCAATACTCAACACCAACAACAGCCAATCTCCGGAAGCCATCCTACAACTCATCCGCTTCATCCTGGATCACAATGTCTTCACCTTCGATAACCAGTTCTTTACCCAAACACACGGAACAGCCATGGGGACCAAATTCGCACCCCAATACGCCAACATTTTCATGCACAAGTTCGAGCGGGACTTCTTCACTGCACAAGACCTCCAACCAACACTATACACCAGATACATCGACGACATTTTCTTTCTATGGACCCACGGCAAGGAATCACTAAAGAGACTACACGATAACATCAACAAGTTCCATCCCACCATCAAGCTCACCATGGACTACTCCTCAGAATCAGTTTCTTTCTTGGACACACGAATCTCCATCAAAGACGGGCACCTCAGCACCTCACTCTACCGCAAGCCCACGGACAACCTCACGATGCTCCACTTTTCCAGCTTCCACCCTAACCACGTCAAAGAGGCCATCCCCTATGGACAGGCCCTGCGAATACACAGGGTCTGCTCAGACGAGGAGGAACGCGATGGACACCTACAGACGCTGAAAGACGCCCTAGTAAGAACGGGATATGACGCTCGACTCATCGATCGACAGTTCCGACGGGCCACAGCAAAAAATCGCATAGACCTCCTCAGGAGACTAACACGGGACGCAACCAACAGAGTACCCTTTGTCGTCCAGTACTTCCCCGGAGCGGAGAAACTACGCCATATTCTCCGCAGCCTTCAACATGTCATCAATGAGGACAAACACCTCGCTATGGCCATCCCCACACCTCCACTACTCGCCTTTAAACAGCCACCCAACCTCAAACAGACCATCGTTCGCAGCAAACTACCTAGCTTTCAAGAGAACAGCGTCCACGACGCCACACAACCCTGCCACGGTAACCTCTGCAAGACATGCCAGATCATCGACACAGATACCACCATCACACGAGAGGACACCACCCACCAGGTGCATGGTTCATACTCCTGTGACTCGGCCAACGTTGTCTACCTCATACGTTGCAGGAAAGGATGCCCCAGAGCATGGTACATTGGCGAGACCATGCAGACGCTGCGACAACGGATGAACGGACACCGCGCAACAATCGCCAAACAGGAGGGTTCCCTCCCAGTCGGGGAACACTTCAGCAGTCATGGACATTCATCCACCGACCTTCGGGTAAGCGTACTCCAAGGCGGCCTTCGAGACACACGACAACGCAAAATCGTCGAGCAGAAATTGATAGCCAAGTTCCGCACCCATGAGGACGGCCTCAACCGGGATCTTGGGTTCATGTCACGCTACACGTTACCCCACCATCGAACAAATGTTATCTGTTTTTAATATAATGAGTCATTTGCTGGCTCTCTCTGCCTTCCGGATGTTTCTGCCTCTCTCTGTGTTTTTTTTTTCTCTGTTTTTTTTCCCTGTTTGTTTTTTTGTTGAATGTGTATTCGGGGGTTCTGCAGGTGACACCTCTCTGTCTGAACACGGTGATTGCCTTGGCAACGGGCAGTTGCAGGGGCAGTCTGTAAACACCATGTATTGTTCTATATGTATAAATGCGTAGGCTTCAAGGAGCTCTTGAAACATTTGCCTGAGGAAGGAGAAAATCTCCGAAAGCTTGTGAATTTAAAATAAAATTGCTGGACTATAACTTGGTGTTGTAAAATTGTTTACAATTGTCAACCCCAGTCCATCACCGGCATCTCCACGTAATGTAGGGAAACACAGCAGTCAATTTGTGCACAGCAAGGTCCCACAAACAGCAATCCACAGGATGCACTTCAGCAACTCGCCAAGGCTTCTTCGACAGCACCTCCCAAACCTGAGCCCTCTACCACCTAGAAGGACAAGAGCAGCAGGTACATGGGAACAACACCATCTGCACGTTCCCCTCCAAGTCACACACCATCCCGACTTGGAAATATATCGGCCGTTCCTTCATCGTCACTCGGTCAAAATCCTGGAACTCCCTTCCTAACAGCACTGTGGGAGAACCTTCACCACACGGACTGCAGTGGTTCAAGAAGGCGGCTCACCACCACCTTCTCAAGGGCAATTTGGGATGGGCAATAAATGCCGGCCTTGCCAGCGACGCCCACATCCCATGAACAAATAAAAAAAAATCTGATAATCAGTTTTAGTGATATTGGTTGAGGGATAAATATTGACCAGGACATTGGGAGAACACCCCTGCTCTTCTTTGAAATAGTGTCATGGGAACTTTTTGGTCCACCTGAGAGGGCAGGAGCCTCAGTTTAATGTTTCATCTGAAAGGCGACACCTCTGACAGTGCAGCACTCCCTCAGTACTGCACTGGAGTGTTAACATAGATTACATACTCAAATCTCTGAAGTGGGACTTGAACCCATGACCTTCTGTCTCAGAGGCAGGAGTGTTATCACTGAGCCAAGGTTGACACCCTGGCTCTATAAGGTGCATTTATACTAGAGGGAGGTAAAGAGACTCCCGCCTCTGGGACATCCCCTGCTTTCAGTTGTACAATGACAAACTTAACATTGGTGCAAATGTTTGTAGTGTAAACTTGGAGTCAGGGTCAAAGCAGAGAGAAACTCCATCTTCTAGGTTGTAGTATAATTGCAGCCTTATTTATATCATCTCTTTTCAACCTCAGCGGTGTCCTGCACTATACACCTTCTTGGCCCTACACTTAGGATGACCTATGCCCTGTCATTCCATAGGATGACATATGCCCTGTCTCCATAGGATGACCTTTGCCCTATCTCCATAGGATGACCTATGCCCTGTCTCCATAGGATGACCTTTGCCCTGTCTCCATTGGATGACCTATGCCCTATCTCCATTGGATGACCTATGCCCTGTCTCCATAGGATGACCGTTGCCCTATCTCCATAGGATGACCTATGCCCTGTCTCCATAGGATGACCTATGCCCTGTCTTCATAGGATGACCTATGCCCTGTCTCCATAGGATGACCTATGCCCTGTCTCCATAGGATGACCTATGCCCTGTCTCCATAGGATGACCGTTGCCCTGTCTCCATAGGATGACCTATGCCCTGTCTCCATAGGATGACCTATGCCCTGTCTCCATAGGATGACCTATGCCCTGTCTCCATAGGATGACCTATGCCCTGTCTCCATAGGATGACCTATGCCCTGTCTCCATAGGATGACATATGCCCTGTCTCCATAGGATGACATATGCCCTGTCTCCATAGGATGACCTATGCCCTGTCTCCATAGGATGACCTATGCCCGGTCTCCATAGGATGACCTATGCCCTGTCTCCAGTGGATGACCTATGCCCTGTCTCCAGTGGATGACCTATGCCCTGTCTCCATAGGATGACCCATGCCCTGTCATTCCATAGGATGACCTTTGCCCTGTCAATGCAGAGTTGGTCAGTGCACTGCTTCTTGTAGTATTTTACTTCTACCATAAAGCTGAACCCAGTTCTCAGACCTACTGAATCATCATCACCGTCACTCAGACCATCGCTAGAGAGAGAAAAGCTTTTAGCCCAGCCTCAAATGACCTAGAAACTCAGCTCTTCCTGCTTGAGACTGTCCTCAACCCATTTAGAACGTTTGCAGCTATTAGAGTGTGGAGGTTTTCCACCCTGTCACTCTACACAGGATGTGAACCCAGTGTCAGAGAGAAAGAACAGTGTGCTGACCTTCGGCTCAACAAGCACCAAGATAACTCATGATGGTTTCGAAAAAGAGCTGTAAGTGACGGATTTGGTAGTGAGGTTCTATGACGGCTGCCTGTGGTACATGTTGCAACACTTACCAGGAAATTCATGGCGTAGGCCAGCTGTTTCGCAACCTCCAGTTTCCAGCTGATGTTGACACCACTATTGTTTTTATTCTTTTTCAAGTACATGTCCAGGGCTCCGTACTTCACAAACTCCTGCACCATGATGTCTGTAATGAAGAGGGAGCGAATTAAAGGTGCAGAAGCAAAGCGGTCACCAAATTCAAGTGAGGAACACTTAATTTTTGAATGGAAGCGAAAAATGGCTGTTTTTAAGGCTTTTGTAACTTAATAAAGTGCTGTCCATCCTATCATCATCCTTCACTGTAATTTCCTCCACATAAGGTTCACTCGGTGAATCCCGGGGATGAGGGGGCGGACATATGAGGAGAGGTTGAGTAGATTGGGACTCTACTCATTGGAGTTCAGAAGAATGAGAGGTGATCTTATTGAAACATATAAGATTGTGAAGGGGCTTGATCGGGTGGATGCGGTAAGGATGTTCCCAAGGATGGGTGAAACTAGAACTAGGGGGCACAATCTTAGAATAAGGGGCTGCTCTTTCAAAACTGAGATGAGGAGAAACTTCTTCACTCAGAGGGTAGTCGGTCTGTGGAATTTGCTGCCCCAGGAAGCTGTGGAAGCTACATCATTAAATAAATTTAAAACAGAAATAGACAGTTTCCTAGAAGTAAAGGGAATTAGGGGTTACAGGGAGCGGGCAGGAAATTGGACATGAATTTAGATTTGAGGTTAGGATCAGATCAGCCATGATCTTATTGAATGGCGGAGCAGGCTCGAGGGGCCGATTGGCCTACTCCTGCTCCTATTTCTTATGTTCTTATGTTCTTATAACTACTTGGGAATCCTACTTTGGGAGGGGTGGGTTGGGGGGGCAGATTTTGGGGGTGTTAAAGTGAGGGACGACAGGGTTAGGGAAGGAAATACAGTCCCCACCACTTATAGCAGCCGCGTTGGTGTTAATGCAATTTGCCCACTACAGAAGGTGGACTGTAACATAAGTATTGGGAAGGCAGACGTGTGACCTGTCCTCTGACTGTGACAGCTGAGGAAATAGTGAGGCCAGTCTGGATGTGCAATGCCACACCGTGATTCCTTGTTCTTCCCTTTCTCGAATCAGGAGCCACAGTCCCAGGCTGCAGTCTGAAAACTCCCCCACTCCTGACTTCAATCGTGCAACAAAGGACCAATAAAGTTCTACCTTAATAGAGCTATTTGTCTGCAGGGTCACAACCTTTTATGCAACCGGACCAAAATGGCAGAGCAAAAAAGGAAAGTGAGGAAGTCTGCCCGAGATAGTCGGTGTGCTTAATAACCGATTGCCATGGCCGTAGGAGTCAATTACTGCAATCAATTCCTATGGTGATGACAAACGGGTAACGCCATTGGCCCGCTATAGGTAGCTGCCCGTGATAAGCGCAGATGGTGTAAGTGGTGGGGTCACTTTTGGCCACCCATTTCTCAGCATCAAACTCTGCCAGGTCGGGTACGGCATAGGGTAGGTGTATCGTAACTCTACTCCACCTCAACAAGTTGCTGCAAGCCCACGCTCAGAAGACTGCTTCTTACTGCAACAGCGTCAACATTTTCTGTTTCCCACTCTGGCCATCTTGGTGAGATTGCCAATTTAGTCTCTATTAATGCTGAACGGTATCTATCGACCATCCCCCTTGGGGAGGGGTGACGGAGATACTTGGAGCCTCTTCGGGTCTGAGGTGGCTCCAAGATGACACACCCAGTGATGGAAGTTTTGAATCATGTCAACTCCCTGTAGCAAACTCGGTAATCCAATGCCCGAGCCCGCGGGTCTGCAGATCTCCTGGGCTTTGTTGTTGGTTGACCAGCCAGCCTGCCTCACTAATGGCACCCAAGGGTGTGGACCTGTCACCCGGAGAAGGCTTCCTTCTCACTTGGATGATGATAACTTTTCAAGCCAACGCCCTAAATGGGTAGATTGGTCCTTGCAGTGAGAAATTTGCCAGTGCTCCGTAGTTGCTTAAACACCAGCAGTACCCCCTGAACACACTTGAGGAGGTGGGGGTGGGGGGGTTCCTAAGCCTTGTCTCTGCCAACCTGTACCTGAGCTCTCTTAAATAAACAGTTTGTCCCTGATGATGTGTCCTATGAGGAGAGATTGTGTAAAATGGGCCTGTATTCTCTGGGGTTTGGAAGAGTGAGGGGTGATCTCATTGAAACATATAAAATTCTTAGAGAGCGTGACAGGGTAAATGCTGAGAGGCTGTTTCCCCTGGCTGGAGAGTCAAGAACTAGGGTTCATAGTCTCAAGATAAGGGATCAGCCATTTAGGACCGAGATGAGAAAAAATGTCTTCATTCAGAAGGTCGTGAATCTTTGGAATTCTTTATTCCAGAGGACTGAGGATGCTCAGTAGTTGAGTATATTCAAGACTTGAGATCGATAGATTTTTGGACTCTAAGGAAATCAAGGGATATGGGGATAGGGCAGGAAAGTGGAGTTGAGGTAGAAACTCAGCCATGATCTTATTGAATGGCGGAGCAGACTTAAGGAGTCATATGGCCAACTCCTGCTCCTATTTCTTATGTTCTTATGAGAGAGTGCGCAATCTGTGTTGGACAAATAGAAGTTCTCTGCGTGGAATAGCTGAGTCCCGAGACTGTTAAACACGGTGAAGGATTCTACATGTGTCACACACCAGCTGATGAAAAATAAAAGTGTTCCAAACTCTAGGTAGGTTCGTGCGTAAATAATATTAGTGATATTATGATGCTGGGGCTAAACGGGTTAAATTATGAGGACAGTTTACATAGACTAGGCCTGTATTCCCTCGAGTATAGAAGATTAAAGAGTGATATAATCGAGGAGTTTAAGATGATTAAAAGATTTGATAGGATAGATGGAGAGAAACTATTTCCTCTGATGACGGTGTCCAGGACAAGGGGCCAAAACCTTAAAGTTAGAGCTAGGCCATTCAGGGGAGATGTCTGGAAGTACTTCTTCACACAGAGATTTTTGTTAGGCAAGGGTATTAAGGGTTAACCAAGGATGGAGTTAAGATACAGATTAGCCATGTTCTAACTGAATGGCGGAACAGGCTCGAGGGGCTGAATGGTCTCCACCTGTTCCTGTGTAACAGTACAGGGGGTTTCAAAGGGGGCTTTTTAATAATTCACATTTTAAAATAATTTAAATGATCCGTCACTGGAAAAAAATGAAAGAAGAAAATTCAGTCAAGCACCATGAAAATTCCAAGACTTACTTTCTTTGCTGACTGCACAGATTCCATAAACCAGGATGAGATGCTTATGGGAAACTTGACTCATTACACTCGCTGCCTCAAAGAATGACTGCAAAGGTAAAAAGAGTTCAGGTTTGAACAATGGATGTAACTCAACACTGTGGTTATAAGAAGAGATCGATCTCTCCAAGTTCCTCCAGCCACATAACCTCTCCTCAATGTCCTCTTTCTCTGGCTCCAGCCTCCTATGCAACACACCCTGCCCCATCGCCCCCCTCTCCCACCCCCTCCATCTCTGGAAGTCCTTCCCTAAACACCTGTGGCTTTCCGCCTCTCTCCTGCTCCTTTACCTCTCCGCCTCTCTCCTGCTCCTTTACCTCTCCGTCTCTCTCCTGCTCCTTTACCTCTCCGTCTCTCTCCTGCTCCTTTACCTCTCCGTCTCTCTCCTGCTCCTTTACCTCTCCGCCTCTCTCCTGCTCCTTTACCTCTCCGCCTCTCTCCTGCTCCTTTACCTCTCCGCCTCTCTCCTGCTCCTTTACCTCTCCGTCTCTCTCCTGCTCCTTTACCTCTCCGCCTCTCTCCTGCTCCTTTACCTCTCCGCCTCTCTCCTGCTCCTTTACCTCTCCGCCTCTCTCCTGCTCCTTTACCTCTCCGCCTCTCTCCTGCTCCTTTACCTCTCCGTCTCTCTCCTGCTCCTTTACCTCTCCGCCTCTCTCCTGCTCCTTTACCTCTCCGTCTCTCTCCTGCTCCTTTACCTCTCCATCTCTCTCCTGCTCCTTTACCTCTCCGTCTCTCTCCTGCTCCTTTACCTCTCCGCCTCTCTCCTGCTCCTTTACCTCTCCGCCTCTCTCCTGCTCCTTTACCTCTCCGCCTCTCTCCTGCTCCTTTACCTCTCCGCCTCTCTCCTGCTCCTTTACCTCTCCGCCTCTCTCCTGCTCCTTTACCTCTCCGCCTCTCTCCTGCTCCTTTACCTCTCCGCCTCTCTCCTGCTCCTTTACCTCTCCGTCTCTCTCCTGCTCCTTTACCTCTCCGTCTCTCTCCTGCTCCTTTACCTCTCCGTCTCTCTCCTGCTCCTTTACCTCTCCGCCTCTCTCCTGCTCCTTTACCTCTCTGCCTCTCTCCTGCTCCTTTACCTCTCCGTCTCTCTCCTGCTCCTCCTTTAAGACGGTTGTTATAACCTCCCTCTTTGACCAACCTTTTGGTCACCTATCCTAAATCTCCTTATGTGGCTGGGAGTCTGATTTTGTTTGATAATGTGTCTGTGAAACGCCTTGGGCTGTTTCACTACATTAAAACGCTATGTAAATGCAAGTTGTTGTTGTTTACTTCTCAAAACCCATCTCTTTGATCAAGCTTTCAGTCACCAGATCTAATCTCTCTTTTCCTCCCTTGGCATCAGTTTTCCTCACACCTACCTGAGAAGTGCCGGCAATTCAATGCATTGAACATAGGAAAGAACATAGGAATAGGAGGAGGCCATTCAGCCCCTCGAGCCTATTCCGCTAATCAATTAGATCATGGCTGATCTGTATCTCAACAACATTTACCCATCCTGGTTCCGTAAGCCTTAAAACCCTTGCCTAACAAAAATCTATCAATTTCAGATTTGAAATTTTCAATTGGCCCCCAGCCTCAACAGCTTTTTGGGGAGAGAGTTCCAGATTTCCACTAGCCTTTGTGTGAGGAAGTGCTTCCTGACATCACCCCTGAATGACCTAGCTTCAATTTTAAGGTCATGGCCCCTTGTTCTGGACTCCCCCCACCAGAGGAAATAGTTCACCCTCAGTCTTCTATACTCAGCTGATGAAAGTCTTTGTAGACCAAAATAAAACATCGATAGAAATACCTCAGAGTAGTTCCTGTGTGCGTGATCTAGGACTTTCAGCAAAACGTCCATCTGGTAAGAATCACAATCTGCGTTCCCCTCTCTTGTTCCTTTGAAGATCTTCGTAAAAGACCCCTGACCCAGACTTTCACCCTGTTGCGAATGAAGCAAAGTCTAACCATTAATTCAATATGGCTTCCATCTTCATCTTCATCTTGGCCACTTGACTAATTGCAGCTCACTACGTGTCCGGTTACACAGTCTCATTACAATGGCAGTGGGGCCTTCCAGGCAGTGCCATTTATATGGCCGCTGATCTTCACCTGCGCATTCCCGGCATCAAACGCAGGTTAGAAATACAGACCGTCTCGTACAGGAGCAGGCCATTCGGCCCTTCTTTCCTGCGGTGAATTCAGGCCCCACTTTTCTGCCGTGTCATTTCCCCTTTTTTTTCTTCCCAAACCCATATACTGTGCGTTAGCTTACTCCATAAGAAATCTCCATGTCCACCTTTATAATGGAAACTGTAACACCGTAACTACACCCTGCTACCAGCAGAACCAACGCCGATGGAACTTGTATTGGAACTATTAAAATAAGGATGGAATGTATAACTTTAGAATATCTACGTGTCCTGGTCCAGATACCCCCCACCCTCTAACCATACATCACCTTAAGACAACACTTGGTTGAGACTCCCATGTATAATGCCATGCGAGTTTCACTAGTAATATGTTCCTAATTTGGCACTAATGGGCAATCTCACTCAGAGGTGGGAAAATTCCGCACTGCTGCAGTAGGGGATGCTGGAGTATATTGTTGAGGCAGAGTCGAGGGAGTTTTACTCTACATCTGGCTGTCCCACGCCTGACCCGGGAGTGCCTGATACTGACATCGAGTGCCAGAAATCGGGAGAGTTCCATTCTCCTGCTCTAACATTCCTCACCTCGATAGACACAGAAATTGAAAAGGAAAAAGATATCCAAGGTTGACATCACCTAGTCCTCCCGTTCTCCGAGTTACAAGTGCACAAGTGCGTGAAATTACAGCAGGAGGTCGGCTGCATTCATTTACCAAATTAATAATTTGACCTCTTTTAATTTACGCCATGAACTTGGAGTCAATTTCAAACTCTCCCTTGTTTGTTCCACTTTCATTGACTCACCCAGATCAGCTCTTCCTTCTTTATTTTGTGGAACATCATCTGATTGACATTCCTCCGCTGCATGGCAGGAGATGTGAGGAGATCTGAAGAGCAGTTACTGCGTATGATAATCAAGTTGGACTTTTCTGGAAGGGAGAGGAAAGGAAAGGCATTGATCGGGGCCGGAGCAATGAGGGAAGAGTCAACAAGGAAGGTTTTTTGACTTCACTGCCTGGACGGTGATCTGGTGGAGCAGTTTTCCCGTTATAGAACCTGTCTGATTTTCATTCAGATCCCCTCTCCCCTCTACCAGCACAGACACGATGGGCCGAATGGCCTCCTTCTGTGCCGTAAATTTTCTATGTTTCTAAGTGTTGATGAAAATCTACCCCCCTGTTGCTTGAACCAGACCTTCACATTCATGGCAAGGATCTAAGAGCTGGACCTCAATGTTCAACATCCAATATCAGTCCAGAAATTCCATATGGAATATGGCTTTGATAAGGTCAATTGGGAAAAACGGTTTCCATTACTCATATACCAGAGGGCATAAGTTTAAGATCATCACCAAAAGATCGAAGAAAGAGGTAAGCAAAAGGTTGTTTCCCCTGGCTGGAGAGTCTAGAACTAGGGGGGCATAGTCGCAGGATAAGGGGTCGGCCGTTTAGGACTGAGATGAGGAGGAATTTCTTCACTCAGAGGGTTGTGAATCTTTGGAATTCTCTACCCCAGAGGGCTGTGGATGCTGAGTCGTTGAGTATATTCAAGGCTGAAATAGATAGATTTTTGGACTCTAGGGGAATCAAGGGATATGGGGATCGGGCGGGGAAGTGGAGTTGAGGTCAAAGATCAGCCATGATCTTATCGAATGGCGGAGTGGGCTCGAGGAGCCATATTCTCTGATTCTGTAATGTCTCTCTCCAGTCCCCACCCCCCCCCCATGGGCCAAATGACCGCTGTCTAGGCTCACCCATGAAGAATGGCCTCTTGGGTGAGATACCAGAGGACTGTCAGTGCCCATGGGGCCGTATTGAGAGTCACTTACTGCCTTAAGCAGAGGATCAGAGGCAACTGGGATAAGACAAGCACTTTACCTTTAGGTCTGGGTGGACAGCAGGTGTTGAGCTGAATGCTGACTCCCTCTGCCACGAGGCCCGTGCTGTGATAATAATTCAGAAGCTCCTTCAGACTCTCAAACTGTCGCTGCACACCAGCGAGAGAATAGTTTTTCTCCTTTACAATCAAGCAGTCCTTGTAATCCTTTCCAAATGGAGTCTGCATCAAAATGAAAGGATATTATCAAATGCACTGAAAATCACACTTGGACCAATTCACGTTCCCTCGCCTACCTTGGCTGCTTTGAGCAGAATACGGTTACAGCTATCCTGGGAAACTCATTTCCCCCTTCCTAGCTCAGGGGCGCTGCGAGGCCTGTCGTAGCGCCCATTCCTCCACCCCCCCCATCTGACTCGGCACCGGCCTCAGGTGGAACGTGGTACCTGGGACCTTCCCGTTCTGCAAGGGTTCTGCTATAAGAATATTCGAATGAAAGTCAAAACCCAATGCAACTGGCAACGTAAGATGGCGACTTACTTCAACGCAAACTGTCAGGAAGTACTTGTTGAACTCCTTAGGGCTGCAACGCAGGATGTAGAGGCCTTTCCTGTTTCCACCCTTCTTCAGTTTATGCACAGCAAATTCAGAGCTGTTAACGAAGAGCAAACAACTTAAAATAAAGGCAAGAGCCTAAAAATGCCACGGACCCTTTCGAAGGGCAGAGGCGGTACTTCTGCTGCTGTGGGGTTTCCAGCACGGCTTTGGTCTGTATTTGGCGCCGCACCGAAAGTAGGACATTTCCGATTGTTCCTGCAGGCATCTTAGTGGACTTTTTTGAGCGAGACTGCCTAGTGTCAGGGATAGACTAAGAATTGGATCTGGATTTTACACGACAGATATGGGTGAGGAAGACCATTGTAACCTATCCATCCAGAAAAACCTATAGTTCTCCCATCACAGCATCCAACTGTGTCATAAGTTATTCCAAAACATTTTTTGTCTCCAGTACCCTATGCGGAAATTCATTGCCCTTTGCAGGAAGAGCTTCCCAAGATCAGTCATAACTTTTCCATTGACTAGTTTGAACCTATTCCCACTGCCAAAGTTAGGCTTTCGTATTAAATTGCTGAAAAAGAGTAATCCTCAATTCTTAGTCTGTGTTGGATTCAAATCCAGGGTCCAAAGGCAGAAGATCAATGTTTTAACCCACTCTGATAGATTGGTCTCCTGTCCAGAATTCACTACACTTGTGTCATGTCCTGCAGATACATCAATAACCTGCATTTATATAGCACCTTTAACACAGTAAAATGTCCCAAGTCACATAAGAAGATATTAGGACAGGTGACCAAATGCTAGGTCAAAGAGATAGGTGCCTTAAAGGAAGAGAAAGAGGTAGAGAGGCAGAGAGATTTAGGGAGGGAATTCCAGAGCTTAGGGCCTAGGTAGCTGAAGGCACGGCCGCCAATGGTGGAGCGGTTAGAGTCGGGGATGTGCATGAGGATTGGAGGAACACCGAGATCTTGGAGGGTTGTAGAGCTGGAGGAGGTTACAGAAATAGGGAGGGGCGAGGCCATGGAGGGATTTGAAAACAAGGATGAGAATTTTAAAATCGAGGCATTGCCGGACCGGGAGCCAATGTAGGTCAGCGAGCACAGGGGTGATGGGTGAGTGGGACTTGGTGCGAGTTAGGATACGGGGCAGCAGAGTTTTGGATGTTTATACATGTTTAGAAGGGATAGCTACTGATGGTGGGAGGAAATATGATGCTACATGGGTAGTGGTAAGCTGTGGAAGTCCAACAATTTACCTCACAGAGTTTCAGCAGAGCTTGATAGCCCGCCTCATGAGTTCCTAATCTTAGCCATCCCATTGCAGGGAAGTGCTAAATGGATGACAGGCATTTCTTAACTAGGAGGGAAAGTAAAAGAAATGTTGGAGGCATTGTCCCTGGAAACCATTGTCATGGTTACCATAGTGTCAACTTGGTGAATAGCACCAACAGAAACCTGGATGTAAGTTATTTGCCTGCCTATTCTTTCAACTGTGGATGATGCAAGGAGACCAGTGGAAGGAAAGCTGAAGAAAATAAGAGTTTAAGGACACTTGGGGCTAGAAATTGGGCCGTGTAGCACCCATTGTTTCGGCGCTATGCGGCCTCCCAAAGTGCCAAGATGACGTCTTGGCTGCGCACGCATGTTTCCAGCGTGATGTGCGCTGGACGCCATCTTGGTATAGGTATTAGCACATGCGCAAATACCGAACGTCGGCAGCATGTAAAGTAAGGAGCAAATGTGCAACGCTGATTTAAAGTGGTAGACACCATTTTGGGACTTAATGCTCAACTCAACGCACAGTCTTAACCCTGACCATCTGAATATGTCTTAGAGTGCCTGGAGGACCAGTGCTATTTAAAGGGACCATGCAGGATTTACAGGTTTGTGGTTGGATTATTGCTTCTGGCTGCTGATGCATTTGTAACTGTTTTTGGAGGTCTCCTAGACTTGAATACTAGGACGTGGGGACATAGCCTGACATTTAGAGCCAGGACGTGCAGAAGTGAAGTTAGGAAACGCTTCTACACGCAAAAGGTGGGAGATGTTTGGAACGCTCTTCCGCCAATGGCAGCTGATGCTAGCTCACTTGTGAATTCTAACTCTGAGATTGATAGATTTCTGTGAACCAAGGGATGTGGGGCTAAGGCAGGTATATGGAGTTAGGGCACAGATCAGCCATGATCTCACTGAATGGCGGAACAGGCTCGAGAGGCTAAATGCCACTGCCACTTGCAGCCTCCCGATAAGCGCCACCCTCTTCTGCAGGAAAGAAGGACGAGTGTCTAGGTGATGTGCCTGTCATGGTTGAATAGCTGCCAGTGTGTGTGTGGTCTGTGAGTTGTGGGTGGGCGGCTTGCAACAGTAGTAATGTGTAAGGGTGAGAGGAAGCATCTGATTGGAAGAGTTGAGTACTGACTGAAAGTGCTTGTTGGTATGTGAGTGATGGGAGGTGTAGTGCATGGAGCAGTGGATGCGGCCAGTGGTGCAGTTGGAAGGAGACGCCACTTGACAGTTGACCTCACTCACCTTGACCACTTGTGTCAAAGCACTGAATTTCTTCCTGCACTGCATCTATGTTCGTGGTGCTGTGCGCCTGGCATTGACTTCGTCCCCCGTTGCCTTCCACTGCCTTTTGGGCATATGTCCGGAGGACCTCTTGCCCCCCCCCCCCACCCCCCCAATCCCCCGCTGCGGATATAGGATGTCCCTCCTTCTGTCCACCTCTTGCACCAAGGCCTCTAGTGCATCAGCAGAGAACCTTGGTGCATGCACTCTCACAGGCCTGGTACCAACTCAGATCGGCAGATTGGTGAGGTCTGGTGTGCAGATTGAAGGAAGTGGGATTTAATAGTGCGCAACGTTTATTCAATGTTTTAACATAACTCATCAGCTTGTCAACATAGGGACGGGACCTACATCTGTTTTTTACTTGTGCGATGTCCGATCTCTGTTCAGACTCCGTGCAGACAGAAGACTGTTATTTTTAGCAAATAACAGGTACCAACTACCTTTAAGAGATTTTAAGGTACATCCTCCCTTTAAGAGATTGGGGCTCCCCCTGGTGGTGGTAAGTGTGCATTTACTTGAATCGATGCGTAAGGCCTGCATTTCAACGCTGCTTGAAGGTGAGTACTGAGGGCAGACGATGTTCTCATCCTGCCTGCACAGGGGCCATTGAGCGCGGGGTAATAGCGGATTGTGCAACCTACGCCCAATAATAGGTCTTATCCAATTTTTTCCCCCCATATAGTTCTAATGGCTCGCCCCCTTCTTAAAGGAGATGGTTCACTCTCATTAGGAGAGTTGTAATGTCCAACCCTTGAACATACGTGATGGGTCCATGGCAATTGTTCTCAAAGTTGTCCAACAGCTTCGGTGGAGCCACCTCTTTGCAGAAATAGTGATGTGCATCGGCAGTCAGTCTATAATACCCATCGATCAGAGCCACAAAGGAGAGGGCCTCTCTTAGAGTGGGAAACTCTGCCTCCTGTAGGGTAGAGGAGTGGGACAACTGTTAGACTGACAGAGGTGAGGTGCCAATCAGAATGAAGTCTTATTCGTATATTGGTTAAAACTTTAATGAAAAGCAACAACATTAAACGGTTTCACTGTATATTTTTCAGTTGAAAACAAAACAAACGCTCAACAGATGTTGTGAATACAAAACCCGAGTCCATCGAAGGCTTGAACAGTGCTCCCATTTCTAGTAATCTCTCTCTGACTTTTTTTTTACACTCCTGGGTATTTATTATTAGAAAAGCTTTCTCTGTCTCCCACGTCTAACTTCTAACCTCTAACCACCATCTGGCCATTATCACGTTGCTGTTTGTGGGACCTTGCTGTGCGCAAATTGTCTGCTGAGTTTCCTACATTACAACAGCGACTACATTTCAAAAGTACTTCATTGGATGTAAAGCACTTTAGGACGTCCTGAGGTCATGAAAGGCGCTGTATAAATGCAAGTCTTTTTTTTTCTTTTACACACTCTTCCTCTTCACTGTATTGAAATGAAGAATCAGCACATCACCTTCCACTCTAACTCAATCTTTCCAATGGCCTCAAAACTGTGAGACCTCTCACTTCCCTTAACCTTCTCCAGTCTACAAGTTTTAAAAACTTGAGCTTTTATGACACCTATGATTCCTCTTCACTTGTCTTCAGCTCTTTTCAGTCTTGCCGGTGACCTACACTCTTCACCTAGGCTTCACAGTTAAACAAACTGAATACAAGATGAATGGCATCAAAACATGATAAATATCTTCATTAGTAATGCTGGTGACAACTGCCACAAATAGACTCAGCCTAAAAGAGCTATTTATATTCTGCTGTTGACCACAACATATGCTCCACTTTTAAAGCATTATTTTTACATCCTGACTAATAAGTGAAACAAAAAAAATAACCTGACCCATGCACGCACAAACCCCACAATCTTTGCCATTTGTCTTGTCGGATTGACAGGGGTGAGCTGTTAATCCTGACTGCTTTGATGAGGAAGGGACAGGGTATGAGTGCTCCTGTGGTCCGAGTTGATGTAATGTTAAGTTGAGATCCTGAAATTTGGATTCTACTCACTCAAAACAATGTCAGAAAATTGACATGGACGACGGAAGTCATTTGTCTTACTTAAGATCATCCATCATTACAGCATCTGTCTCTTAATTGACTCTAGGGGATTTGCCTCCATTACCAAGAAGTCCATTCCAAATGTTGGTCACTCTTTGCATGAAGGGGAACTTCCCGATCAGTGCCAAATTTACTTTTTGCCACTTTAACATGGTTTAATTTGAAGTAGTAGTAATTTAACCCTTTTGGGGGCTAAAAGGGTTAAATTATGAGGACAGGTTGGATAGGTTAGGCTTGTATTCGCTTGAGTATAGAAGATTAAGGGGTGATCTAATTGAGGTGTTTAAGATGATTAAAGGATTTGATAGAGTAGATAGAGAGAAACTATTTCCTCTGGTGGGGGGAGTCCAGAACTAGGGGGCATAACATTAAAATTAGAGCCAGGCCGTTCAGAGGTGATGTCAGGAAGCACTTCTTCACACAAAGGGGAGTGGAAATCTGGAACTCTCTCCCCCAAAAAGCTGTTGAGACTGGGGGTCAATTGAAAATTTCAAAACGGAGATTGATATATTTTTGTTAGGTAAGGGTATTAAGGGTTACTGGACCAAGGCGGGTAGATGGAGTTAAGATACTGATCAGCCATGATCTAATTGAACGGAGGGACAGGCTCGAAGGGCTGAATGGACTCCTCCTGTTCTTATGTTTGTTCCTAGTGTCCTATATTTACATTTTCTATACCATTTACTATTTTCTATACCTCTCTGAGGCCCCCTATCACCACCTTTCAAGGTGAAAGAACTCAAGTTTCTCCAGTCTTATAACTCAATTCTCTAATGCTAGCGATCTGTTTCTCGGCTCTTCTCTGATAATTTCTTTCATTATTGAGTTGGTAGAACTCTCGCCTCTACTTCAGAAGGTTGTGGGTTGAAACCCCACTACAGACTTGAGCACATAATCTGGGCTGACACTTCAATGCAGTACTGAGGGGGAGCAGCATTACTGGAGGTGGAGCCATTCGGATGAGATGTTAAACCGAGGCCCCGTTTGCTTGCTCTGGTGGGTGCAAAAGATCCCATGGCATTATTCGAAGAAGATCAGGGACTTCTCCTGGTGTGCTGGACAGCATTCCAAAAAAACAGATCATGGTCACTTTTCTTATTTGTGCAACCTTGCTGTGCTCAAATTGGTAACCGCATTTACCTGCATAACGAGAGAGTGCACTTCAAAAGTTGCCATTGGCTGTGAAATCCTTTGGGTTGCCCTGGTGACGTGGTAAGGTGCTATATAAATGCGAGTTCTTTCTTTCATTCAGCTTCAACACTCTTGAATTAGGTACAGGGTAGAGCTCCCACTATACTGTCCCATCAGGCACTCCTATATCATGGCTTAGGCACAGAATAAACCTCCCTTCACACTCCCTCAGAAGAGGTTCTCCTCCTCAGTGTCATATTTCCAAGCACCACCCATTGCTCTAGGCTTTCTAAGTGAGGTTGACTTTGTCGGTACATGCCAAATCAATCGCTGTTCAAAACTGAACTGAGACCAACTCAAACTCTTTTTATTTGGGAACCTTACACCTGTTTGCAAGAGCAGTCTTTCATTGAGTTGCTTGGAGTCTATGGCACAGAAACAGGCCATTCAGCCCAACTGGTCTATGCCGGTGTTTATACTCCACACCAGCCTCCTCCCACCCTACTTCATCTCACCCTATCAGCATATCCTTCTATTCCTTTCTCCCTCATGTGTTTATCTAGCTTCCCCTTAAATGTATCTATGCTGTTCACCTCAACTACTCTTTGCGGTAGTGAGTTCCACATTCTAACCACTCTTTGGGTAAAGAAGTTTCGCCTCAATTTCCTACTGGATTTATTAGTGACTATCTTATATTTATGTCCCCTTGTTTTGGACTCCCCCACATCTACCTGGTCTGGATTTGAACCAAGTTTCCAGAGGTGACGGGCAGCATTCTTGGTTCTGTAAGGGAATGTTGCATATTTGCCTAAAGTTTTAAAAAAAGAAATATACAAAGGAGTAAATACTATAAACGAGCACTGAGGTTGTAGAGCTTGCTTCTGAGAAATTATCGACTCCGTCCCCTGATTGGTGACGCTCCGTGCCGGGTATGTAAAAGTTATCTTTTAATTAAAGCTTACCAAAAGCTTGTTGTCTTGTTTGGTAAGTGTAACAATTCGACTTTCTTCCAAGACGTAATCTCGGCTGGCTTGCTTGAGAGTGATGTCTACAATCTCTGGGAAGTCACAAAATGGCTGCCACTGCTGAACAAGAGAGGAAATCAAATAAAGAACACCTTATAGTCCAACAATCACTGATAACTCAGCGAGCAATGAATAGTCTATATTGTACCTTAAGAACTTCCATTCATCGGCTGTGTTCTGACCCTAGGGCAGGTCCTAACTCAAGTCTCGAACACGAGATTCTTGAGGCACTTACTGGGGAAGGGTAGTTGAGGTGGTTTCCCATTACTTTCCTCATGGTTTTTATCTTTGGAGTACCCTCTCCTAGGCGGGCTACAACCAAGGCTGAAGAGCACCCACCTACCCGTATGATGGGTGGGGGGGGGGGGGGGGGGGAGGAATGAGGCCACCCATACCCAGCAGATTTAAGGACTCCAGCTGGATATCAGTCCAATATTCAGCCGACTCTCCACTCACTGGGCTGTCTGGAGTGGGGTCTGAACCCAACCCTACTGACTCAGAGGTGGGAATACTACCACTGAGCCAGTGGTCACTCCCTTCCAGTCACGAGTCCCTCGCTGGATGTTAACCCAGTATTTAGAGACCATAGTCTAGTCTCCACTCGCCGGGGCTGTCTGCAGTGGGGCTCGAACCCTTCACCTTCTGACTCAGTAGTAGGAATGCTACCACTGAGCAAAAGGCTCATTCCCATAGGAACTTATCTATATAAAATATAATTATTCATGAGATGACCTGCACGGACACAAGATTAGGAATCAGAATATAATCCAGATTAAATCCAATTCAGATTTGCCTGTGGATGTTTCAAAGTTCAATTTGAAATTAGTTTTCAGCCTAGAACAAAGTGGGACCTGATCAAACGTAATGAGATTTGGACATACTCAGAGCTGAATGTAGCTTCGTGCTGTTGCATTCTATTCCATTCTCCCCTACTTCGAGCCAGGCACCAAGAGATGGGCCCTAGGCTATTTCTTCCCAGAGCTACCAATGTCACTCCAGTCCACTCCTATGGTGCTTAGCCTTTGACTTTCCCTCCCTCCCTCTCGTGCAGAAGCACTCCAATCTCCACTTGTAGGCTACCCTTGCCAACAAGACTAGGATTGGAAAATTGGAATATAGTGTATTATGAGTAGAAACCTGCACTCTACACTTCAGGGCACTACATGTTGGAGAACCAAGGAGCTGCATTGCCTTCCTACCAAAATCATCACTTTATAGAGTTAAATGTTGCAAGGTGTCAGCTATGGCTCAGTTGATAGAACTTTAACCTCCAAGACAGAGGTTGTGGGTTCAAGTCCCACTCCACATGAGCCATATAATCTAGGCTGTCACTCCAGTGCCAGTACTGTGCAAGTAGTATTGGAGGTGACATCTTTCAGATGAGATCTTAAACGGTGGACGTAAAAGATCCCATGGCACTATTTCGAAGAAGAGTAGGGGAGTTCTCCCTGGTGTCCTGGCCCAATATTTAACATAGGAACAGGAGTAGGCCATTCAGCCCCTCGTGACTGCTCCGCCATTTGATAAGATCATGGCTGATCTGTGATCTAACTCCATATACCCGCCTTTGGCCCATGTCCCTTAAACCTTTGGTTGCCAAAAAGATTCCATCTCAGATTTAAATTTAGCAATTGAGCTAGTGTCAATTGCCGTTTGTGGAAGAGAGTTCCAAACTTCTACCACCCTTTGTGTGTAGAAATGTTTTCTAATCTCGCTCCTGAAAGGTCTAGCTCTAATTTTTAGACTGCGCCCCCTACTCCTAGAATCCCCAACCAGCGGAAATAGTTTCTCTCTATCCACCCTATCCGTTCCCCTTAATATCTTATAAACTTCGATCAGGTCACCCCTTAACCTTCTAAACTCCAGAGAACACAACCCCAAGTAACTCAAGTAACATCACTAAAACAGACTATCTGGTTATCATCACATTGTTGTTTGTGGGATCTTGCTGTGTGCAAATTGGCTGCCGTGTTTCCCTACATTGCAACAGTGACCGCACTTCAAAAGTACTTTACTGTCTGCGCGCACGCTACAAAAAATAAACACAAACCTCGTCCTCTTTTAAACTCCACTGAATTCCATGTTCTCCGGAGACACGGATGAACTTGTGCACTTCCTGCCCTTGGTGGTCCCATGTTGGGTCTTTCACGCGGAAAGTCTCCTTGCTGGACACTGTCTCCAAACTTTCCATGTCCATGAGATATTTCAGCTTCAGGTACCTGAGGTCCGTTTCGCAGTGGCTGATTTTCTTCAGGAACTTGTAGAACTTTCGTCGGATTCGCTTCCTCGTCAGGAAGTTGTGTTGCTGGATCTCACAACGGAGAGTTGCTGGAATGCAGGACTTGTAGCTTTGAATGGAATGAGGATTATTTGATTAGCTAGAGAGTCAGAGGTAAAGGCTGCACTGCACCTCCCGCTGGGAAATAACAGAACGATAAGGCGGCCGACAATGAGCTGAGAACGAATGAGAAAAGGCCAATCGTCCATCCAGCTCAACCAAACCTTTCATTCCTCTTTGAACACATGCTCTGATCACTATGGCAACCGGTATATTGGTGCCTCTCGGGCCGCTTCCATTATAAATGTGTTAAATAGAATCATGGGCTGGATTTTCACGTGCCCAACTCCATCAGGTAGGCAATGGGCTTAATGCGAGCCCAATGGAATCGATTCCAGGCTCGAACAATTTGAGCTGAAAATCTGGCAGCTCCAGCACAGAACCCAGCCGTTGCTGGTAAGTTGAGTGGGGGTGGGGTTCGGGAGGAGATCCCAGGAGAGGGATGCGGAGGTTTGGGCATCGATTTTTGTAGGGTTATTTCTAAAGTTTAACTTACCTGATTTTGAGCGGCCTGACGTGGTCCCTTTAAGGATCACTGAAAAGGCCACTCAATGCAAGTATCAATGGGCAGAGTTGACTCATGTGCAGTGACACCGTAGATACAGTCATGAAGATTTTCTCTAGTTCATAATTCAACAACAACTTGCATTTATACAACGTCTTTAAGGTAGATGAAATGTCCCAATGTGCTTTGTGGGGGCATAAGGATAAAATGGATGGCGAGCCAAAAGGTGGAGATATTAAGAAGGGTGACCAAAAAACTTGGTCAGCCTTACCTGTCAGCAGTGGCTCAGTGGGTAGCACTCTCACCTCTAGGGCAAAAGGTTGCAGGTTCAAGTCCCACTCCAGAGACTTGAGCACTTAATCTGGGCTGACATTCCCAGTGAAGAACTGAGAGAGTGCTGCACTGTCGGAGGTGCCGTCTTTTAGATGAGATGTGAAACTGAGGCCCTGTCCTCCCTCTCAGGTGGATGTAAACGGTCCCATGGCACTATTTGAAGAAGAACAGGGGAGTTCTCCCCAGTGTCCTGGCCCATATTTAATTCTCGACCAACATCATTAGAACAAATGATCTGGTCATTTATCTCATTGTTTATAGGATCTTACCGTGTGCAAATTGGCTGTTGAGTTTCAACACTTCAAAAAAAATAATTTGGGCGCGCCCATTTTTGGGCGTGCGGGG
Organism: Heptranchias perlo; assembly: GCF_035084215.1. Classification (NCBI taxonomy): domain Eukaryota; kingdom Metazoa; phylum Chordata; class Chondrichthyes; order Hexanchiformes; family Hexanchidae; genus Heptranchias; species Heptranchias perlo. The sequence continues at coordinate 34,408,035 of NC_090353.1, forward strand.
TCACTCCCCGCGCATGAATGGTGAGGCCCAAGGCGCCCCCGATATTGGGCCTCATTTCTACGGAGCTGGCGAGCTGCGGAGAGCAACAGGCTGCTAGTGTTGCAGCGACCCTCGGGTAAGTGAGGGTGACCAGGAAGGGGGGGGGGCGATTGGATGAGGAGGTAGCGGTGGCCGGCGGAGGTGGGGGGGCGCAGTGATCAAAGAGGTGGGTCAAAGAGCCAGAAACAGTGACCAGACAAAACCGTCATGACAGTATTTATAATGTCACTGAGCATGGCAATCAGTCCTTGTACAGCACACTTCCTGCCAGCTGGTTACACTGCGATATTGAAGTGTCTTCGGAGAAGGTCATAGTGATAGAAAGCCCAGTGGGAGAAGGTGGAATCTAATGTGGGGTGGATGGTAAGGGAATCTATGCTGCCATTATCTCACCTGATGTGCTCGCTGATCTGCCGCAGGCTCCACTTCTTCTCCTTCGATATCCTCATTATGTCCAGTACGGCCATTCCAAGACATTCCTCTTGCATCTTCAAGTTCAATGGTACCTTTATGAGCCCACTGACAAAGTCAGCGCGTGACTAAGTAGAAAAAAAAAAGCAATGATTAGCAAACGTTGGTGATAATAATCCCCACTTCCTTGCTCGACAAAACCTCATAAGTTGTTTTTAATAATGTTGAGTTTCCTCTTCGATAAGATCACATTTCCTTATCAACACTTTAATTACGCTCGATCAATCTGAGCTGACTTTGAACCAGGATCATCAGTAAATGAGCAACTATTAAAACACATTAATAGACTTGTATTTTTAGGCGTGTGCTAGGAACAGGAGGAGGCCATTCAGCCCCTCGGGCCTGCACCGCCATTCAATTAAATCATGGCTGATCTTCACCTCAACTCCATTTACCCGCCTTTGCTCCATATCCTTTGACACACTTAACAAACAAAAATCTATATCTCAGTCTTGAAAGCTCCAATTGTCCCCCAGTATCCATTTCCTTCTGGGGGTGGGGGGAATTTCAAATCTCTACCACCCTTTGTGCAAAAAACGACTTCCTGATTTCCCTCTTGAACGGTCTGGCTCTAATTTTACGATTATGTCCCCCTCGTTCTTGATTCCCCAGCCAGAGGAAATATTTCACCGTATCAAATTCTTTTAGCGCCTTTAAACTCCTCGATCAGATCACACCCCCTGCCCCCCTCTCCGAATCTTCTATATTCAAGGGGATACAAGCCAAGTTCATGCAACCTGTCCTCATAATTTAATTTAACCCTCTAAGCCTCAACACTGGATGATCACCTGTCGCATTGCTCACTGCTGGTCTAGGTTCTGCAGCATAGTCATGATGGTCAAACTAGCCCACTCCTTCAAGGGCACTGCTCAGGTGCTTTTTACAGGGAAATTATATAAATAGATCCTAAGGTCAATTAGAAGCTAATTAATTAGCAATTATAGAGACATGGCTGCAGGGTGACCAAGGCTGGGAGCTGAATATCCAAGGGTATTCGATATTTGGGAAGGACAGGCAAAAAGGAAAAGGAGGTGGGGTGGTGTTGTTAGTAAAGGATGAAATCAGAGCAATAGTGAGAAAGGATATTGGCTCAAAGAATCAAGATGTAGAATCAGTCTGGGTGGAGTTAAGAAGCACCAAGGGGCAGAAAACACTGGTGGGAGTTGTCTATAGGCCTCCAAACAGTAGTGGTAATGTAGGGGATGGGATCAAACAGGAAATTAGAGATGCATGTAACAAGGGTACTACAGTGATCATGGGTGACTTTAATCTGCATATAGACTGGCCAAACCAAATTAGCAATAATACTGTGGAGGATGAATTCCTGGAGTGTGTACGAGATGGATTTTTAGACCAGTACGTTGAGGAGTCAACCAGGGAACAGGCTACCCTAGATTGGGTATTGTTCAATGAGAAGGGATAAATTAATAATCTTGCTGTGGGGGGTCCTTTAAGGAAGAGTGACCATAACAAGATAGAATTCTTCATTAAGATGGAAAGTGAAGTAGTCCAAACCGAAACTAGGGTCCTAAATCTAAACAAAGGAAACTTCGAAGGTATGAGGAGTGAGTTGGCTATGATAGATTGGGAAGCTTCATTAAAAGGCATGACGGTGGATAGGCAATGGCTAACATTTAAGGAACGAATGCATGAATTGCAACAATTATACATTCCTTTCTGGCGCAAAAACACAAAAGGAAAAGCAGCCCAACCATGGCTAACAAAAGAAATTAAGGATAGTATTAGGTCCAAAGAGGAGTCATATAAAGTTGCCAGAAAAAGTAGCAAGCCTGAGGATTGGGAGCAGTTTAGAATTCAGCAAAAAAGGACCAAGAGATTGATTAAGAGGGGAAAAATAGAGAATGAGAGTAAACTTGCAAGGAACATAAAAGTGGACTGTAAAAGCTTCTACAAGTACGTAAAAAGAAAAAGATTAGTGAAGACAAATGTACATCCCTTACAGTCAGAAACAGGAGAATTTATAATGGGGAACAGGGAAATGGCAGAGCAATTAAACAAATACTTTGGTCTGTCTTCACGGAAGAGGACACAAATAATTTCCCAGAAATGCTGGGGGACCAAGGGACTAGTGAGAAGGAGGAATTAGTATTCGTAAAAAAATAGTGCTGGAGAAATTAATGGGACTGAAAGCCGATATATCCCCAGGACCTGATAATCTGCATCCCAGAGCACTAAAAGAGGTAGCCATGGAAATAGTGGATGCATTAGTTGTGATCTTCCAAAATTCTACAGATTATGGAACAGCTCCTGCAGGTTGGAGGGTAGCAAATTACACCCCACTATTTAAAAAAGGAGGGAGAGAGAAAACAGGGAACTACAGAGCAGTTAGCCTAACATCAGTAGTAGGGAAAATGCTAGAGTCTATTATAAATGATGTGATAACAGGACATTTAGAAAATATCAACGGGATTAGACAAAGTCAACATGGATTTATGAAAGGGAAGTCATGTTTGACAAATCTACTGGAGTCTTTTGAGGATGTAACTGGTAGAAAAGATAAGGGAGAACCAGTGGATGTGGTTTATTTGGATTTTCAGAAGGCCTTTGATAAAGTCCCACATAAGAGGTTAGTGTGCAAAATTAAAGCACTTGGGATTGGTGGTAATATACTGGCATGGAATGAAAATTGGATAACAGACAGGAAACAGAGAGTGGGAATAAATGGGTCTTTTTCGGGGTGGCAGGCAGTGACTAGTGGGGTACCACAAGGATCAGTGCTTGGGCCCTAGTTATTCACAATATATATCAATGATTTGGATGAGGGAACCAAATGTAATATTTCCAAGTTTGCTGATGACACAATACTAGATGGGATCATGAGTTGAGAGGAGGATGCAGAGGCTTCAAGGCGATTTAGACAAGTTGAGTGAGTGGGCAAATACATGGCAGATGCAGTATAATGTGGATAAATGTGAAATTATCCACTTCGGTAGGAAAAACAGAAAGGCAGAGTATTATTTAAATGGTGATAGATTGGGGAATGTTGATTGACAAAGGGACCTGGGTGTCCTTGTACACCAGTCACTGAAAGCAAACATGCAGGTGCAGCAAGCAGTTAGGAAGGCAAATGGTATGTTGGCCTTCATTGCAAGAGGATTTGAGTACAGGAGCAAGGATGTCTTACTGCAGTTATACAGGGCCTTGGTGGGACCACACCTGGAGTATCGTGTGCAGTTTTGGTCTCCTTACCTAAGAAAGGATATACTTGCCATAGAGGGAGTGCAGCGAAGGTTCACCAGACTGATTCCTGGGATGGCAGGACTGTCATATGAGGAGAGATTGGGTCGACTCGGCCTGTATTCACTCGAGTTTAGAAGAATGAGAGAGGATCTCATTGAAACATATATAATTCTAACAGGGCTAGACAGACTGGATGCATGGAGGACATTTCCCCTGGCTGGGGGGTCCAGAACGAGGGGTCACAGTCTCAGGATATGGGGTAGGACATTTAGGACTGAGATGAGGAGAAACTTCTTCACTCAGAGGGTGGTGAACCTGTGGAATTCTCTACCACAGAAGGCTGTGGAGGCCAAGTCACTGAATATATTTAAGAAGGAGCTAGATAGATTTCTAGACACAAAAGGCATCAAGGGGTATGGGGAGAGAGCAGGAATATGGTATTGAGATAGAGGATCAGCCATGATCATATTGAATGGCGGAGCAGGCTCGAAGGGCCGAATGGCCTACTCCTGCTCCTATTTTCTATGTTTCTATGTAATGTTGTTGTTTGAAGTTTCTCTGGAGTGACAGCTGATTGGCTGCTCCCCTTGTTCACAACCTCTCCTTATTATTTCAAGGTCGGAGAAACAGTCCAAAACAACTTGGTATCTTTCTCTTCTAAGTGTTTTTTTAAGATTGTTCGGTTGTGATTTGTTGATGTTTTATACAAAGTGCAACATCTGTGCATAACAACCACTCTCAAAACTTTTGCACAATTTATTTTTACTCTTACTGCCTCCCCTCATGGCTTGAAGATTCTCCCCCAGAAGTTTATCCTACAGGAAATCTGTAATAGTTATGTCCCCTCCGTTAGATTGTGCTAAATTTTTAATATAGAATTACATAGAATGTACAGCACAGAAACAGGCCATTCGGCCCAATAGGTCTGTGCTGGTGTTTATGCTCCACACGAGCCTCCTCCCTCCCTACTTCATCTCACCCTATCAACATATCCTTCTATTCCTTTCTCCCTCATGTACTTATTTAGCTTCCCCTTAAATGCATCTATGCTATTCGCCTCAACTACTCCTTGTGGTAGCGAGTTCCACATTCTCACCACTCTCTGGGTGAAGAAGTTTCTTCTGAATTCTTTATTGGATTTATTAATGATTATCTTATATTTATGGCCCCTAGTTCTGGTCTCCCCCACAAGTGGAAACATCTTCTCTACATCTACCCCATCAAATCTTTTCATAATCTATCAGGTCACCCCTCAGCCTTCTCTTTTCTAGAGAAAGGAACCCCAGTCTTTCCTGATAGTTATAACCTCTCAGTTCTGGTATCATCCTTGTAAATCTTTTTTGCACTTTCTCCAGTGCCTCTATATTCTTTTTATAATATGGAGACCAGAACTGTCCACAGTATTCCAAGGACTAACCAAGGTTCTATACAAGTTTAACATAACTTCTTTGCGTTTCAATTCTATCCCTCTAGAAATGAACCCCAGTGCTTGGTTTGCTTTTTTTATGGCCTTATTAACCTGTGTTGCTACTTTTAGAGATCTGTGACTCCTTAGCTCCAGACATTAAGGTCCAGAATTTACCAAACGTTTCCCAATGTCAGAAAGACCCCAGCCTGGTTCATATTCCCTAACACTGGAAAACACTGGTTCGGCCACAACTGGAGTATAGTGTCCAGTTCTGGGCACCGCACTTCAGGAAAGATGCGAAGGCCTTAGAGGGGGTGCAGAAGAGATTTACTATAATGATTCCAGGGATGAGGGACTTGAGTTACGTAGATAGACTGGTGAAGCTGGGGTTGTTCTCCTTGGAACAGAGACTGTTGCGAGGAGATTTGATAGAGATAGTGGGACTAGTTGGATTGCTCTTGCATAGAGCTGGCGCGGATTCGATGGGCCGAATGGCCTCCTTCCGTGCTGTAACCTTTCTATGATTCTACGATTCTAATGCGGAAAAGTTTTACAATCACCTGAGCAAAGTGGTAGTCTATGACGGAGTAATCCAAAATGGTGTTAATGCGCTCCTTTGTAAGGCCATAGCGGTACGACTTCTTGCTGCCTTGACCAAACCAATTGGGAAAGAAAAATCTGGGAAGTGGAGAGAGAGAGAGATGGGCCCATCATTATAAAAACACGGTGAAGCTAGTCCTAGCGTTTCTCGTTCATTCATGGGATGTGGGCAACACCAGCAAGACAGTATTTACTGCTCAACTCAAGTTGCCCTGAGGACATTAAGAGTCAATGATGTCGTGTGGAACTAGAGTCACAAAAGGATGTGGGTAAGGATGGCAGGCTCCCATCCCTGAAGGATACCAGCAAACCAGTTGGGTTTTTACAACAATCTAGGAGTTTTTGTGGTTGTTTTATTCTGGTGCCAGCCCACGAAGTACCAGATTTATTGAATTCAATGTCACAATTTGAACTCAGGACCTCTGGGTTGCTAGTCCAGTGCCATAAGCACTAGGCTACTGTAGCCAATAACAACAACTTGCATTTATATAGCGCCTTTAACATAGTAAAACATTCCAAGGCCCTTCACAGGAGCGTTATCAGACAAAATTTGACACAAGCACAGAATTTTTACCCAGCACAAGAGCGGAGAATAATATTGCCCATTGGCAACCAACTGATCTATTAATTGATCAACTTTGATAGTCTATCAAAAATGTTTAAAACACCAAGAATTACAAAGAGGTCCATTCACTCGTATTGCACTTTCTCACTTAACTTTGAAAACCAATTGCAATCTTCACCAAAGAAAAACTGAACTGAACATATTGAAATTATTGCCAGTTTTATACCAGGTACAGATCCATTAAGAAGAAAAAATTTGCATGTCCCAAAGTGCTTCACAGTCAGTGAATTACTTTTGAACTGCAGTCACTCTTGTTATGTAAGCAAATGCACCAGTCAATCTGCGCACAGCAAGATCCCACAAGCAGCAATCAGATGAACGACCAGTTAATTCCACTTGCTGCTGTCAGTTGAGGGATGAAAGTTTTCAAGGTCGCCAGGTGCTTTTTGAATAGTGCCATGGGATCTTTTGCGTCAACTGGAACAGAGATTGTGGAGCGTCAGTTTAATATCTCATCTGACCATGCAGCACTCCCTCGGTCTAGATCATGTGCTCAAATCCTGGAATTCAGCTTGTACCTCCAAGGTGACCAGTGCTACCCGCTGAGTCAAATTAAGAGGAAGAGTCTGCCTTAATCTTTGACTGGCACACAGGAAGAAACACTTATTATCACAGTGTGGATCTCCCTTGAGGGGGATAGATTTCCTGTTTACGATTTTGTACAAACACTGAACAGCACAAATCTTCGCGCCTTGCTTCTAATGCCTGAAATTTAACAAACCAACTGGGGGATATCATTGCTTCATTCTAATCTTTTGCTTTTGAATTCTGTGCTCATCAAGGTGCAGGCTGTTAGTGTGTGAGATGGACCTCCCCATTCTGAGTTTCAGTGCAATATCAAAAACTCTGAAGGCAAGTATAGAACATTAACCAAGTATTGGACTGTAGCATGTCAGCATAGGACTGTAACATATCATAGTATCACAGTAGGTACATCACAGGAGGAGGCCATTCGGCCCATCATGCCTGTGCCCGTCTCTTTGAAAGAGCTATCCAATTAGTCCCATTCCCCTGCTTTTTCCCCATGTCAGGTATAGGACTGGAACGTGCCAGGTATAGGATAATAAAGTGGGAAGGGTTAAACTGTCCTTATACTTTTGTCTTTTTTTGCAGACTGTTCAAAGTTTTATTTATTTTTATTACTGGTTTATGGTACTGGTTACATATCCTTGTGTATATTCCATAAAATTAAATTTAATTCCGGCATCCATAGTTCCTCTTTTCCAGGATGACCTTGTCATGAGTAGCGGAAAATGAACTCCACCAGTTCTCACAACGCAGTTTGCTTTTGTTCAGTGTTGATAGTTCTGTAGCAGGCCTGGGATAGGCAAAGGAGAGTCAGAGCATCTAAAGAGGATGCAGCCCACCAGATAGTACCCCGCCCACCAAAATATATAGGCAGCACAGGTCATATGAGGGTCTTAGTGAGGAGATGTAGAATCCTAGACTCTTACAGCACAGAAGGAGGCCATTTGACCCATTGTGCCTGTGCCGACTCTTTGAAAGATTAGTCCCAATTAGTCCCACTCCCCTGTTCTTTCCCCAGAGCCCTGCAAATGTTTCCTTTTCAAGTATATATCCATTTCCCTTTTGCAAGTTACTGCTGAATCTGCTTCCACCGCCCTTTCAGGCAGTGCATTCCAGATCATAACAGCTCGCTGCGTAAAAAGACTTCTACTCATCTCCCCCTTGCTTCATTTGCCAATTATCTTAAATCTGTGTGTCCCTTGGTTACCGACCCTCCGGCCAGTAAAAACAGTTTCTCCCTATCTACTCTATCAAAACCCTTCATGATTTTGAACACTGCAATGAAATCTCCCCATAAACTCTCTGCTCTAAGGAGAACAATCCCAGCTTCTCCGCAAAGCTGAAGTCCCCCATCCCTGGTACCTTTCTAGTAAATCTCCTCTGCACCCTCTCCAAGGCCTTCACATCCTTCCTAAAGTGCGGTGCCCAGAATTGGACACAATACTCCAGCTGAGGCTTAACCAGTGATTTATAAAGGTGTAGCATAACTTACTTTGCTTTTGTACTTGTATAAGTATGTATGTGTAGAAGAAGAGTTCGCTTCACCAAAGTGTGAAACTCTAACTCCCAAAGTCTTGACTTCCTCCTATAATCGGGCTTTCAAAGCCCAGGCTTGACATCAACTAACGACTACTTTCTGGTTTACCTCAAACTCTATTTTAATTTTTAATTTTTGGTGATGTTCTGTAGTTTCTTTCAGTTTCTTAAAAATAACACAGCTGATTTTAACAGCCCTTTAAATAGTTGGCATTTAAAAGCAGAACAAAAACAAGCTGCATTCTAAGAATTCATGTAGTTCATTGTCTGTTAGCCATGACAAAGTCGTTCTGGAAAAGGGGAACTATCTACAGTGGTGCATTGATGCCAGAATTACATTTAAATTTATGGAACATACACAAAGATAAGTGACCAGAACCGTAAACCAGTGATAAAAATAAATAAACCTTTGAGCAGTCAGCAGAAAAAAAACCAACAAAATTATGGTCCTGTACCTGGCATGTTACAGTCCTATTCCTGGCATGTTAGTCATTGGAAGATAGGAACAAGAGTGAAGCATTTAGCTCCTCGAGCCTGTTCCGCCATTCAATGAGATCATGGCTGATCTGTATCCTAACTCCATTTACCCATCTTGGCTCCATATCCCTTAATACCCTTGGCGAGCATAAATCTATCAATCTCAGATTTAAAATTATTAATTGAGCTAGCATCTACTGCTTTTTGTGGGAGAGAGTTCCACACTTCTACCACCCTTTGTGTGAAGAAGTGTTTCCTAACTTCTTAGTCCTATACATGGCAGGTCAGACAAGGATCAGCCATGAGACTAGAAGCCTTTTCTTGTATTTTGTCCAGGAGAAAACGTCCTTGGGTTTTGGAACGGTATTCAAGTGTGAGCAGCTTTTGCCTTCACGACCTTGTGTTTCAGTGTGGTGACTGTCATTGCTTTGCTGCTGTGGCGTTCGCATCACAAATACGAAGCATAATTCTACAGCTAATCATCTGACAGTTTCATCTCAGTGTTGTAGCACAGGTCGAATGCCCTTAATACAAATTGTACCGTGGATACAGAATGTACTAGAACCTGCCACATATAGTTCTACCCAGGCCATAATGTCTTGCAATAATCTGTTTTTTGAATCTCAATTTTGGTCGATGACTAATTCAAGTATCTCCAGTATTGGCATTGTCAACTCTGACCTCGTTTTCTTACCAAGTCTAACCTTGTTACCCAATTGCCCTTGCCCAGTTTCCCTTACTGGCCTCAGCCTGTCCACATACAAATCTCATCCTTTTCCTGCTTCGACTGTGGGGCCAACCCACAAGGCAGCAAAATATAGCAAGGGCCATTTGCCATCATTACATTGACCATTAGTGTCCTCAAAATGAACACTGTGTGCGTCAACTTGCCTGATACGGTACAGAACAACTTGTTGAGTGGACCCATCGACTTGGAAAATGTGGCTTGGAGGGAACCAAACTTTCATATCTTCAGTCGCAAGAGCAAAGAGGCTGTTGTAGACGGGCAGGATCCCTGGGGAGATAGAAATATTCAACTGTCAGAGAAGAACGCAAAGAATCGAGAACTGAGACCTTGCAGCTAAGGGTAAATGGAAGGTTCAAAGTTGACAGTCAAAGTTGAAAGGTAAAAGACCATTGTTGCCGATTTGGAGAGTTCTGGGATAAATTCCAACCCTGGAGTCAATTCTGAAGAACTGAGTGGAGTTGTGAGTTTATCCAACCTGATCTGTTAGCGTAAATCCACCAAACATGTACATTCATTCCACCTGCCTCATCAGTTCAATACTGGCTAATTTACAGAGAATTTCACTCACACAGTTAACAAACAACCCTGCCATCATTGATGAACTTTCAAAATTCCCAAAATTAGCTGCTAATCCCAGAAAAGTAGGTGAAAGAAAAATACCAGTTTAGTTCAGAGTTGACATATTCGTTTCAATGGGCCCAAGGACTCTCAACTTAGTGCAAGATTGAAGGATGTGTCAAGTAGCCTATTTTCGTTTAGCTCTTGCTGAGATTGCATTGCTTTGCAATGACCCAAACTGAATGTGACTCCCTGGGGTTAATAAAGAGAGATGACCAGATTCTGCACACTACCTTGCCTTGTGAACTTATGAAATTATACTCCTGGACAAAATGTCACAAAACACCCCCACGTCTGGTCATCTTACACAGCACTTCAAAGAGAAGATCGATAGACATAATGAGGGTGGTCCATCTGCTGTGAAGGAAATGAATTTTGAGTGAAAGAAATAGCTTTGAAAACATAAGTGAAACTAAGCTCTGTATTTATACAAACAGCTAGGCTTCGTTGATGGCACTCTTGCCTTTGTTTCAGAAGGTTGTGAGTCACGTCCCACTCTAGGACTTGAGTACATTAGCCAGGCTGACAATCCCCTGTGCTGTACTGAGGGATTGTTCCATTGTAGATAGTGCCATCATTTAGATGAGACATTAATCCAAAGCACCATCACTTGTTCCTCTGGGCTAATGACTCTATGACACTACTTGAAGTAGATCAGGGCATTCTCCCGTGTCCTGACCCATACCACCAAAAATAGAACCACTGGTCATTCACCTCATTGCTGTTTGTGAAATCTTACAGTGCACAAAATGCCTGCTGCATTGCCTGCGATAACAACAGTCACTTCACTTCAAAGTAATCTATTGTACATGACCGGTTTGAGATGTTTCTGAGAGATGTGATAAGGTGCTACGTAAATGCATCAAAGATGCTTTGGCCAGAAAGTCTCAGCACTCAAATGTTTTTTTTTTAAAATAGAGAAACTTTGTTGAAAGCACGGGGCCCATTGCTGGAGATGCTCCGGCTAAGAACCGATAGGTAAGAGAGGATGGAACCCAGTGAGGGCAGTCCAATTGAGCTGGTCAACAGAGGTGAGTTATTGGAGGAGGATGGTGCTGCTGACCATGCCGGAGTGATCGAGGAGGACGAGGAAGGAAAACGCACCTTCAGTCACAGAGAATGTCACTCGCAGCTTCGGCTCGGGCCGTTTTGGTGCTGTGAAAAGCGCACTTTGGTTTGTAGGAGATTTGAGGTCTACTTATAGCAGCAACCAGGGACACTAAGCACAAGCAAAATATTTAGCGGAAAAACCCATCAACATAAAATTATTATTCACCACACAGAGTCTGGAAAGAGCTTCTTAATGGAACTGAGCCATACTTTAATTTTTGCACAGAATAATGCTGAAACAGAAGAGTTCTAAGCAGTTCTAAAGAGTTCAAAGCTTTCCTACGAGCTGGGTCGTAAACGGAAGGTCCTTACCGCTTGCCTTTGCTGCCAGAATACAAAGTTCCTCTGCTGTGTATCCTCCAGAGCAGAACACTAAGGAGCTTCCAGCGGGCTCAGTGGTGGGGTGGTAGAGATAGACCTTCAGTCCTGAGCCTTCAGATGCATTCAGGTTGTGAACTGTGTCCTCAGGTGCCGCCATTTCTCCAAAGCTCTGTAATGGCGGCATCTAGAAAGAAGATGCTGCCTCCTAGCAGAAAGAAAGAAACAAGAGAAACATTTTTACTTTTATTTCCTTTAAATTTTCCTAATTATGTCCCCACCACCATATCCATTCCCAGGCCTGTTTATCTCAAGCCTATTTACATTAGGAATATAAGAGCAGGAGTAGGCTATTCAGCCCCTCGAGCCTGTTCCGCCATCCAATTAGATCATGGCTGATCTATACCTCAACCCCATTTACCCGCCTTTGACCCATATCCCTTCTATCTATCTATCTGTCTATCTCAGTCTTGAAAGCCTCAATTGACTCAGTATCCACAGCCTTTTGGGGGAAGAGCTATCCGGATTTCCCTATGTGTGAAGAAGTGCTTCCAGATTTCACTCCTGAATGGCCTGGCTCTGATTTTAAGATTATGCCCCCTTGTTCTGGATTCTCCCATCAGAGGAAATAGTTTCTCTATATCTATCCTAACGAATCCTTTTAACATTTTAACACCACCCCTCAATCCACTATACTTTTTAAAAATTTCAAAATATACTTTATTTCATAGAATTTAAAGATACACACTGTTCAATGTAAATATCACAATTCAAAACCGGTACAAATCAAACCAAAACACAAAGATCGTACACAAAGCGGTCTCGTTATTACAATTCAAGCACAGTTTTTCTTATGACTCATGGCACACAATACAAGGGGGGGTGGCCTTTTCCCATAGAGCCTTTGCATAGGCTGCACCTCGCCTCAGTGCGTCCCGCAGCACGTACTCCTGAACCTTGGATTGTGCCAGTCGGCAGCACTCGGTCATGGACGGTTCCTTCAGCTGGAAAACCAGCAGGTTTCGGGCGGACCAAAGGGCCTCCTTCACCAAGTTGATGGTCTTCCAGCCGCAGGTGGTGTCTGTCTCGGTGTGCGTCCCGGGGAACAGTGCGTGGAGCACGGCGTCCTGTGTTACCGAACTGCTCAGGATGAACCGGGACAGATACCAACGCGTCTCTCTCCACACCCTCTGTGCAAAGGGGCAGCCCATCAGGAGGAGGACGACGGTCCCAATGCCGCTCTGATCCTGATGCCTCAGGATATGTGTGGAGCCCCAGTGCGCAAACACCAAGTGTCACTACGTGCTGAGTTTCTACCTGTCCAACACACTGAGAAGGCTGGGTCAGGCCATGTTGGCCGAGCAGGCGCAGGGCGTCCAGTCCAGCTGGGCCGTCCCCTCCCCCACACCTGTCCCAGGTGGAGAAGTTCCTGAGGAGGAACCCCTTTGACCTCAATCTTCGATACACGAGGGAAAACAAGCCAAGTTTATGCAACCTGTCCTCATAATTTAATCCTTTCATCCCTGGTATCATTCTGGTGAACCCCTCCAAGGCCAATATACCCTTCCTGAGGTGTGATGCCCAGAACTAAACGCAGCTCTCCAGATGGGGTCTGACCAAGGTGCTACACAAGGTACTCTGGGTGGGGGACTTCAATGTCCATCAACAAGAGTGGCTCGGTAGCACCACTACTGACCGAGCTGGCCGAGTCCTGAAGGACATAGCTGCCAGATTGGGCCTGCGGCAGGTGGTGAGCGAACCAACACGAGGGAAAAACTTACTCGACCTCATCCTCACCAATCTACCTGTCGCAAATGCATCTGTCCATGACAGTATTGGTAGGAGTGACCACCGCACAGTCCTCGTGGAGATGAAGTCCCGTCTTCGCACTGAGGACACCATCCAACGTGTTGTGTGGCACTACCACCGTGCTAAATGGGATAGATTCAGAACAGATCTAGCAGCTCAAAACTGGGCATCCATGAGGCACTGTGGGCCATCAGCAGCAGCAGAATTGTATTCCAGCACAATCTGTAACCTCATGGCCCGGCATATTCCTCACTCTACCATTACCAACAAACCAGGGGATCAATCCTGGTTCAATGAGGAGTGTAGAAGAGCATGCCAGGAGCAGCACCAGGTACCTAAAAATGAGGTGCCAACCTGGTGAAGCTACAACTCAGGACTACATGCATGCTAAACAGCGGAAGCAGCATGCTATAGACAGAGCTAAGCGATTCCACAACCAACGGATCAGATCAAAGCTCTGCAGTCCAGCCACATCCAGTCGTGAATGGTGGTGGACAATTAAACAACTAACGGGAGGAGGAGGCTCTGCAAACATCCCCATCCTCAATAATGGCGGAGTCCAGCACGTGAGTGCAAAAGACAAGGCTGAAGCGTTTGCAACTATCTTCAGCCAGAAATGCTGAGTGGATGATCCATCTCGGCCTGCTCCCGATATCCCCACCATCACAGAAGCCAGTCTTCAGCCAATTCAATTCACTCCACGTGATATCAAGGAACGGCTGAGTGCACTGGATACAGCAAAGGCTATGGGCCCCGACAACATCCCAGCTGTAGCGCTGAAGCTTTGTGCTCCAGAACTAGCTGCGCCTCTAGCCAAGCTGTTCCAGTACAGTTACAACACTGGCATCTACCCGACAATGTGGAAAATTGCCCAGGTATGTCCTGTCCACCAAGAGAAGGACAAATCCAATCCGGCCAATTACCGCCCCATCAGTCTACTCTCAATCATCAGCAAAGTGATGGAAGGTGTCGTCAACAGTGCTATCAAGCGGCACTAACTCACCAATAACCTGCTCACCGATGCTCAGTTTGGGTTCCGCCAGGACCACTCGGCTCCAGACCTCATTGCAGCCTTGGTCCAAACATGGACAAAAGAGCTGAATTCCAGAGGTGAGGTGAGAGTGACTGCCCTTGACATTAAGGCAGCATTTGACCGAGTGTGGCACCAGGGAGCCCTAGTAAAATTGAAGTCAATGGGAATCAGGGGGAAAACTCTCCAGTGGCTGGAGTCATACCTAGCACAAAGGAAGATGGTAGTGGTTGTTGGAGGCCAATCATCTCAGCCCCAGGGCATTGCTGCAGGAGTTCCTCAGGGCAGTGTCCTAGGCCCAACCATCTTCAGCTGTTTCATCAATGACCTTCCCTCCATCATAGGGTCAGAAATGGGGATGTTCCCTGATGATTGCACAGTGTTCAGTTCCATTCACAACCCCTCAAATAATGAAGCAGTCCGAGCCCACATGCAGCAAGACCTGGACAACATCCAGGCTTGGGCTCATAAGTGGCAAGTAAAATTCACGCCAGATAAGTGCCAGGCAATGACCATCTTCAACAAGAGAGAGGCTAACCACCTCCCCTTGACATTCAACGGCATTACCATCGCCGAATCCCCCACCATCAACATCCTGGGGGTCACCATTGATCAGAAACTTAACTGGACCAGCCACATAAATACTGTGGCTACAAGAGCAGGTCAGAGGCTGGGTATTCTGCGGCAAGTGACTCACCTCCTGACTCCCCAAAGCCTTTCCACCATCTACAAGGCACAAGTCAGGAGTGTAATGGAATACTCTCCACTTGCTTGGATGAGTGCAGCTCCAACAACACTCAAGAAGCTCGACACCTTCCAGGACAAAGCAGCCTGCTTGAATGGCACCTCATCCACCACCCTAAACATTCACTCCCTTCATCCATAGGATGCACTGCAGCAACTCGCCAAGGCTTCTTCGACAGCACCTCCCAAACCCGCGACCTCTACCACCTAGAAGGACAAGAGCAGCAGGCACATGGGAACAACACCACCTGCACGTTCCCCTCCAAGTCACACACCATCCCGACTTGGAAATATATCGCCGTTCCTTCATCGTCGCTGGGTCAAAATCCTGGAACTTCCTCCCTAACAGCACTGTGGGAGAACCGTCACCACACGGACTGCAGCGGTTCAAGAAGGCGGCTCACCACCTCCTTCTCAAGGGCAATTAGGGATGGGCAATAAATGCCGGCCTCGCCAGCAACGCCCACATCCCATGAACGAAAAAAAAACACAACTGGAGCATAACTTCCTCCCCTATGCAGCCCAGTCCCCTTCTACAAACATCGCAGGTATTGGTGTTTGGTCAACTGATAATGGATAGTCAAGTACTGTGGATTCTGTTCTCTTGAACTCCCCATTCTAGGGAAGACTCCATCATCTCAAGGCTTATCACCTGGTGGTTAGGCCAAGATTGGTTTAAACTCACCCAACACTGGAAACAAAGCTGATGCCTATGGAAATTGAACATCATTTGTACTGGAGGTGTGCACTGCATGTGAAATATATAATATTTATGTGGCCGCTATATCCATCTGAGATATTGGAGAATTGAATATTATCTCTTCCATCACCAACATGGTTATGCATGCTCCCAAATATCACTTACCCCATGTGGTGGGAGTACCAGTACTCAGATTACAGTACTGTGAGCATGTGCATGGATTGGTGCTGGAGTTTAAACCAACCACATAGCCTAGGGCAATAAAGGAGACTGATGAAATGGAACTTATGTAACTTCAACCAGAGTGATTCAAATTGCACCATTTTGGGGTTCGATTACAAAATACTCCCACATTTTTCAAGATTCAGATACTTTTGGGGTGCGGGTCACCTTACCCCTTTACGACACAATATTCATCTGCATGTGTGCAATGCTGTTTTTTGTTAGTCTCATGGTTAGGTTCTAACCAGCATGATGGACCAAAGAGAGAAGCTTCTGGCTATCTCTAGAGTTATATCAACAAAGGCTGCCAACTCTGCCCGCTGCTTGGTGTTCAGTTCCTGGTAATCTCACAGCAAGAGGTGTCTGAGGTTTACGAGACAATGGCCCTGACATGGGACATGATTGTAGAAGCACTTAACACAGTTTTCTGGAATGAGTCAATACTTCCCTTAAACAGTGGAAAGGGATTTCCGCCAAACACCGACAGCAGTATCTCAGTGTCATTTCGGGGACCTAACGCCCGACTTCGCTCTTCCTGCTGGAGGAGGCTTGGGGCAGAACACCTGCCCACCACCTCGACATCAGTACCCCCCCCCCCACCCCCCCCCACAGCGACATCGACCCACCTACCTGTAGGGCGGGCTCCCGGTGGCACCCCGTCACCAGGAGGGCGCCCAATGCTACCAACGAGGAAGATGCGGAGAGTGGACAACATTTAAAGGGGGAAGAAGCTCCCCGGAGGTCTGCGGATTGGATTTTCTTTTTGTGGTAAATTTTGGGGTTAAAGAGAAAGAGTGAGGCGCACACTAGTGCCCACCTGCTGATGCCAGGTGGATAGCGAGATCGGCTTCCGGTGTCATCTCGTGGGGGTCTTGCATTGGATAAGGGTCAGGGGGGGGGGGAGGGTGCTCCTGTTCCTGCTCCTCCGGGCCCCACAAGGAACGTTAAAAAAAAAACTTACAAGTGGAGTTCCTCTTCTCCGGTTCCTCTTCCCCGCTGTCTTCACCTGGCGGGAAAGTCACAGTGGCTTCCCTTCATCGTCGCTGGGTCAAAATCCTGGAACTCCCTTCCTAACAGCACTGTGGGAGAACCTTCACCACACGGACTGCAGCGGTTCAAGAAGGCGGCTCACCACCACCTTCTCAAGGGCAATTAGGGATGGGCAATAAATGCTGGCCTCGCCAGCGACGCCCACATCCCGTGAACGAATAAAAAAAATCCTCTGGCCATCCAGTTAAAATTGCAGTCGGGTCCCGATGACATCACACAAATGTAAAGAAGGATCCCGTGGGCTTTGGGCGGCTGTGCTTGCCGCCTGTTCAGTAGAATAGGTTAATAACCGGAACGGTCAGCTCCTGGTTAAAAATCGCCACCCCCCCCACCTCCCCTTACCCGCTGTCAGTTAATGGGAAGTGCTGAGAGATATCTTACAATCCTATTTAAATTCAGGTTCTTTGTAATGGGAGATAACACAAAGATACATAGAAGCCCAACAGTTCCAAAGGTGAGTGAATTGTCAGCACTACTGTGACAGGAAGATTCAGATCACACACAGCTCCAACTGCCTCAGGAAGTCAACACCACAAGTACAAGGTTAGCAGGCCAAAAGGAAGTAACTCTCTACATACAATGGAGCTTGGTCTTTAAGGTAGAAGAGTCTCATGAACTGGCTCACAATCAGATAGTGCACATTAATAGGCCAAGGTATCAAACAAATCTAAGTTTTGCTGTAGAACATTACAACAGTGACTACACTTCAAAAGGACTTCATTGGTTGTAAAGCGCTTTGGGATGTCCTGAGGTCATGAAAGGCGCTATATAAATGCAAGTTCTTTCTTTTCCTTTCGAACCCAAACTGGATAAGGTGCAGATCCTACATTGCACATTCAAAATTCAAAAATCTTTCACATCCTATGTCACATGGCATCGCCAATAGCAACAGAACCATGACAACACCATCTGAATAAAAGAGGTGTGAAGAGTGTCTGTTTCAGATATGGATCAATAATCAGTATTGGCGGACAAAGTGTAAACCACTTCAGATTGATGGCGTCATCTGCAACCCTTGATTGCTGCCTTGTGATTCACGCAGAGCTTCACCTGCTCTATGAATCACCAAAGAACTCAATTTCATAGTATCATACAGTTCAGAAGGAGGCCATTCGGCCCATCATGTCTGTGCCGGCTTTTTGAAAGAGCTATCCAATTAGTCCCACTCCCTGCTCTTTCCCCACAGCCTTGCAATTTTTTTTCCTTTTCAAGTATTTATCCAATTCCCTTTTTGAAAGTTATTGGCAAAAGAACCAAAGGTGACATGAGGAAAAACTTTTTTACACAGCGAGTGGTTGGGATCTGGAACGCACTGCCCGAGGGGGTGGTGGAGGCAGATTCAACTGTGGCTTCCAAGGGGGAACTGGATAAGTACTTGAAAAAAAAATTTGCAGGGCTGCGGGGATAGGACGGGAGAGTGGGACTAGTTGGATTGCTCTTACATAGGGCCGGCACAGACTCAATGGGCCAAATGGCCTCCTTCCATGCTGTAACCTTTCTATGATTCTAAACTCGGGGCCTGTAAACTCGGTACTTGCGTCCTCTAATCCTAGGCCCAAATTAAAGAGTTTACTTATTTACACCTTCTCTGTACCTTTTCACGGCTTTAGATTCCAGTAGTACATCGCCACCTCAGGCCTCTTCAAACATTGCTCACTCCCTCCCACCTCGACCTTCCTTCCTCCAGCCCCCACCCCCCCCCCCCCCCACCACCCCTCCCCGGCAGTGACGGTTGGACTTCACACCTCTTCTTGTTCTTAATGAAGTGCTACTTTTGATGTAGGTGTGAATAAGTTGCCTGAGATCTGAATTTCCCAGCTTGTGCTTGTGTGTGTTGTGGCTTCGTCATGACGATGTTACACCTAGCCACCCCAACATGGAAAGAAACAGAACGCCCCCATCGTCAAAAATCAAGGCGGGTTTTAGAGTTGTGGAAGGTCACGATGAAGATCTTTTTTAAATAGACCGCCATCAGGACCCACAACTTGCATTTATAATGTGGAAAATATCCAACAGTGCTTTAAAGAGAGGGATACGCCAATCAGGAAAACCATTCAGGAGATAAAAAGACTGTCACAGAGAAATACAAAGGTGTGTTCCTTTAAAGCTCCTGGATCTTGCAGAAAAACAGAATAGCTTCTGGAAAGTTCCTGCCAAGAAAGAACGAACTTCCATTTCACTTCAGGCACTTGGGGTCAGACGCGGCCCACCCTCAGCCGATGACACTTCCCTCTCCACACCCGTTCTAAGGATTCAGAGCGAATTGACCTTGGAGCAACCTCAGCCCAGTGCCTTGTGCATTCACAAGACTCTTGCAATCACGTCCCACTCCTTTAACTGACAAGAATAAAAGCACCATTGCGAGGAGCTGACACGTCATCTCAAAGCCATTTTCAGCACAATTATTTTGGGTGAAGCTGCACAGCTGCATTTAAGAAAGAAAGAACAAACTTGCATTTATATAGCGCCTTTCACGGCCTCAGGACATCCCAAAGTGCTTTACAGCCAATGACGCAGTTGTGAAGTGTAGTCACTGATATAGTGTAATGCAACCATTTTGCGCACAGCAAGGTCCCATAAACAGCAATGTGATAAAGGCCAGATAATCTGTCTTAGTGATGTTAGTTGGGGGAACTCCCCTGCTCTTCTTCTAAATAGTGCCATGGGATCTTTTAAGTCTACGTGAGAGGGAAGGCGGGACGTGGGCAACCCTGGCAAGGCAATGTCCATTCCTACTTGCCCTGAGGGCAGTAAGAGATAACCATGCAGTGTGGGACTGGAGTCACATGTAGGCCGGTCTGGGCAGTTTCCTTCCCTGAGGGACGTTGTAGAACCAATTGGGTTTTTACTACAATCTGACAGCTTTCATGGTCATGTTCTGGTGCCGCCCTCAAAGTACTTTCTAGGACCTGTTGCATTTGCAACTCTTTATCTGATCTTTCTCCATATTCTTGCCTGTTCCCTTGTGTGGACCTTTTCCCCGTCTTTTCACGCCTGAACTACGCACCTTCTTTTTCTTTTATACGTCTCTCCATCACCGCAAGGCCGATCTTTCTTTTCGTCTCATAGTATTTCTACGAAGCAGTTTTCAGGTCATTCAATCCATTGCCTCACTTTCTCTGATTGGTTTATCTGTTGATTCTCTCCCTTGCCTTCTTTTTCCCCAAACTTTACTGAAACGCCAGCTTCTCTTTTAGTTTTGAGTTCGAGGAAGGGCACACACTGTCTTTTCCCTTTACAATGCGTATTTCAGTATTTTCTGGTTTTTCTTAATTTTCTCCCAGCCATAAAGTTCGTCAGATCTAAGAAGGACAAGGATGGGTAGAAATGACAGCCCGCTGTTTTGGTAACTAAACTAGGGGCCATAAATATAAGATGGTCACCAATAAATAGGGAATTCAGGAGAAACTTCTTTAGCCAGAGAGTGGTGAGAATGTGGAGCTCACTACCACAAGGAGTAGTTGAGGTGAATAGCATAGATGCATTTAAGGGAAAGCTAGATTAACACATGAGGGAGAAAGTAATAGAAGGATATGCTGATAGGGTGAGATGAAGAGGAGTGGGAGGAGGCTCGTGTGGAGCATAAACGTTGGCATGGACCAGTTGGACCAAATGGCCTGTTTCTGTGCTGTAGATACTATATAATTCTATGTAACCCAGGACAGACCTACCAGAGGTGACCGCACAGTGATATACAGCCAGGAGGGATTGGCCCTGGGAGTCCTCGACATTGACTCCAGACCCCATGAAGTCTCAATGCATCAGGTCAAACATGGGCAAGTGAACCTCCTGCTGATTACCACCTACCGCCCTCCCTCAGCTGATGAATCAGTCCTCTTCCATGTTGAGCATCCCTTGGAGGAAGCACTGAGGGTAGCAAGGGTACAGAATGTACTCTGGGTGGGGGACTTCAATGTCAATCACCAAGACTGGCTCGGTAGCACCACTACTGACCGAGCTGGCTGAGTCCTGAAGGACAGCTGCTAGACTGGGCCTGCAGCTGATGGTGAGAGAACCAACACGAGGGAGATACCTATTTGACCTCGTCCTCACCAATTTACCTGTCACAGATGCATCTGTCCATGACAGTATTGGTAGGAGTGACTATCACACAGTCCTTGTGGAGATGAAATCCTGTCTTCACACCAAGGACACCATCCATCATGTTGTGTGGCACTATCACCATGCTAAATGGGATAGATTCAGAACAAATCTAGCAGCTCAAAAGTGGGTATCCACGAGGCGCTGTGGGCCATCAGCAGCAGCAGAATTGTATTCCAGCACAATCTGTAACCTCATGGCCCGGCATATTCCTCACTCTACCATTACCATCAAGCCAGGGGATCAATCCTGGTTCAATGAGGAGTGTAGAAGAGCATGCCAGGAGCAGCACCAGGCGTACCTAAAAATGAAGTGCCAACCTGGTGAAGCTACAACACAGGACTACGTGCATGCTAAACAGCGGAAGCAACATGCTATAGACAGAGCTAAGCAATCCCACAAACAACAGATCAGATCAAAGTTCTGCAGTCCTGCCACATCCAGTTGTGAATGGTGGTGGACAATTAAACAACTAATGGGAGGAGGAGGCTCCGTGAACATCCCCATCCTCAATGATGGCGAGTCCAGCACGTGAGTGCAAAAGACAAGGCTGAAGTCTTTTGCAACCATCTTCAGCCAGAAGTGCCGAGTGGATGATCCATCTCAGCCTCCTCCCGAGATCCCCACCATCACAGAAGCCAGTCTTCGGCCAATTCGATTCACTCCACATGATACCAAGAAATGGCTGAGTGCACTGGATACAGCAAAGGTTATGGGCCCCAACAACATTCCAGCTGTAGTATTGAAGACTTGTGCTCCAGAACTAGCCAAGCTGTTCCAGCACAGCTACAACACTGGCATCTACACAACAATGTGGAAAATTGCCCAAGTATGTCCTGTCCACAAAAAGCAGAACAAATCCAATCCGGCTCCAGACCTCATTACAGTCTTGGTCCAAACATGGACAAAAGAGCTGAATACCAGAGGTGAGGTGAGAGTGACTGCCCTTGACATTAAGGCAGCATTTGACCGACTGCAGCATCAAGGAGCCCTAGTAAAATTGAAGTCAATGGGAATCAGGGGGAAAATTTTCCAGTGGCTGCAGTCATACCTAGCACAAAGGAAGATGGTAGTGGTTGTTGGAGGCTGATCATCTCAGCCCCAGGACATCGCTGCACGAGTTCCTCAGGGCAGTGTCCTAGGCCCAACCATCTTCAGCTGCTTCATCAATGACCTTCCCTCCATCATAAGGTCAGAAGTGGGGATGTTCTCTGATGATTGCACAGTGTTCAGTTCCATTCGCAACCCCTCAGATAATGAAGCAGTCCATGCCCGCATGCAGCAAGACCTGGACAACATCCAGGGTTGGGCTGATAAGTGGCAAGTAACATTCACGCCTGACAAGTGCCAGGCAATGACCATCTCCAACAAGAGAGAGTCTAACCTCCTCCTCTTGACATTCAATGGCATTACCATCAACGAATCCCCCACCACCAACATTTTGGGGGTCACCATTGACTAGAAAGTTAACTGGACCAGCCAAATAAATACAGTGACTACAAGAGCAGGTCAGAGGCTGGGTATTCTGTGGCGAGTGACTCACCTCCTGACTCCCCAAAGACTTTCCACCATCTACAAGTCACAAGTCAGGAGTGCGATGGAATACTCTCCACTTGCCTGGATGAGTGCAGCTCCAACAACACTCAAGAAGCTCAACGCCATCCAGTAAAGAGCAGCCCGCTTGATTGGCACCCCATCCACCACCCTAAACATTCACTCCCTCCACCACCGGCGCACCATGGCTGCTGTGTGCACCATCCACAAGGTGCACTGCAGCAACTTGCCAAGGCTTGTTCGAAAGCACCTCCCAAACCCGCAACCTCTACCACCTCGAAGGACAAGAGCAGCAAACACATGGGAACAACACCACCTGCACGTTCCCCTCCAAGTCACACACCATCCCGACTTGGAAATATATCGCCGTTCCTTCATCGTCGCTGGGTCAAAATTCTGGAACTCCCTTCCTAACAGCACTGTGGGAGAACTTTCACCACACGGACTGCAGCGGTTCAAGAAGGCGGCTCACCGCCACCTTCTCAAGGGCAATTAGGGATGGGCAATAAATGCCGGCCTCGCCAGCGACGCCCACATCCCATGAATGAATTTTTAAAAATGTAAATTATTAGCAAATCCTTATGAAAGTTCTTTGTCTGCTATTTCAATGAACATGTTGACCTTCTTTTAGTGTGTTTTGTTTTGTTTTGACACTCGGTTTGACACCACTTGTTTTTGATCAGTGTCTGTGGTCGACTGGGTGTCTATTACCTGCATCAACTTCCTCTGATACTTCCTCAACCTCCAAGCATTTACTGCAACCAAACCCAACCAGCTGTTGCGACACTTTGACCCCAATCTCCCCTCCTGTTTCTGACCCCACCCCATTCCCATTCCGTTGACCTATTTTACTCGCATTCTAGAAGAGTCACTAATATTTGCTGATGAAGGATTACATCTGAAATGTGACCTTGTCCTTTCTCTTCACAGATGCCGATCAATCTGTGCACTTCCATCATTTTACACTTTTGCTTGAGATGTTCAGTTCATTTTTCCTTTTACTTGTGCAATCTGGCTCTCTTTATTTTTCTTCCCCATTCTCTCAGTTGAAGATAGTGATCCATTTAGTGCACAGCAAGGCCCCACAAACAGCAATGAGATAATGACTGGATAATCTGTTTTAGTGATGTTAGTTGAGGGATAAATATTGGCCAGGACTCTGGGTGAGAACTCCCCAGCTCTTCTTCGAATTGTGCCGTGGGATCTTTTACGTCCACCTGAGAGGGCAGACGGGGATTCGGTTTAACGTCTCACCCGAACAATGGCAGTGCAGCTCTCCCTCAGTGCTGCGCTGAAGTGTCAGCCTAGATTGTGTGTTTAGTCTCTGGAGTGGGACTTGAACCCATGACCTTCTGATTCAGAAGCAAGAGTGCTACCCACTGAGCCACGGCTGACATTCAGTGCACTTGCCATCCTCCAGCCTCTTGTCCAAGTGACCATTCCTCGTTGTCCCTGGACAATGACTATGCGGTGCGGGGTGGGTGGGAAAATGGGATTTAATAGCCAAGCCTAATTGAATCCTCATGCAGCATCCGAACGCGTGCCCGGGCTGGGATTGGGAGAGGGAACCTGGGCTAATTTCCCCTTCTCTAGCTCGGGGCCACTGCAGCCAACGGCAGTGCCTCAACCACCATTATTAGCCTAGCGCAGACCAGGAAAATGGGACCTTGTGGTCCATTTAACTTGGGTACACTCTGCCTTAACTACTAGAATCACTGGGGGAGCTGTGGAGGCAAATGAGTCAAACTTTGAACATCAAACATTTCATCACTGGTTACTCCACATTGTACTGGACACATTGCAAAATTGCTTATGTCAAGTCAGGAAGTAATGTTATCAATATGCCACTGTATTTACCATAACAGGTTGTACCATCTTCGGAAACCGCCTTTTACAATAAATAGGAAGTTGTCTCATTTCAGACTGCCCTGAAATATTAAATTAAAGTAGAGACCAAAAAAAAACCCCCAAGAATTTAGCACTTCTTGTAAAAATGAAACAGTTGCAGCCTTCAGAAGGAGACCCTACCCAGGGAGAGTCAGGGCCTTCACAAGGAGACCCTACCCCAGGGAGAGACAGGGCCTTCAGAAGGAGACCCTACCCAGGGAGAGTCAGGGCCTTCACAAGGAGACCCTACCCCAGGGAAAATCAGGGCCTTCAGAAGGAGACCCTACCCCAGGGAGAGTCAGGGCCTTCACAAGGAGACCCTACCCCGGGGAGAGTCAGGGCCTTCAGAAGCAGACCCTACCCCAGGGAGAGTCAGGGCCTTCAGAAGGAGACCCTACCCAGGGAGAGTCAGGGCCTTCACAAGGAGACCCTACCCCAGGGAGAGACAGGGCCTTCAGAAGGAGACCCTACCCAGGGAGAGTCAGGGCCTTCACAAGGAGACCCTACCCCAGGGAGAGTCAGGGCCTTCACAAGGAGACCCTACCCAGGGAGAGTCAGGGCCTTCACAAGGAGACCCTACCCCAGGGAGAGACAGGGCCTTCAGAAGGAGACCCTACCCAGGGAGAGTCAGGGCCTTCACAAGGAG
Organism: Heptranchias perlo; assembly: GCF_035084215.1. NCBI lineage: Eukaryota > Metazoa > Chordata > Chondrichthyes > Hexanchiformes > Hexanchidae > Heptranchias > Heptranchias perlo. Next base: position 34,433,457 of record NC_090353.1, read on the forward strand.
ACCCTACCCCGGGGAGAGTCAGGGCCTTCAGAAGCAGACCCTACCCCAGGGAGAGTCAGGGCCTTCAGAAGGAGACCCTACCCCAGGGAGAGTCAGGGCCTTCAGAAGGAGACCCTACCCCAGGGAAAGTCAGGGCCTTCAGAAGGAGACCCTACCCCAGGGAGAGTCATGGCCTTCAGAAGGAGACCCTACCTCAGCGGCAATCAGGGCCTTCAGGAAGGGACACTACCCCCAGGGAGAGTCAGGGCCTTCAGGAGGGGACTCTACACGAGGGAGAGTCAAGGAGGGGACTCTACCCCAGGGAAAGTCAAGGCCATAAGGATAGGACCCCAGCAAGAGTCAGGCCTGAAAACTGGGCGGAAAGAAAAATAAATCTGATTGTTATTGTTTCTATGGTATTGGTTTAGTGAAGAGTTTTTTTTATTCTCGGGGTGTGGGCATCGCTGGCAAGGCCGCATTTATTGCCCATCCCTAGTTGCCCTGAGAAGGTAGCAGTGGGTCTCCTTTCACCTTAGGAGGCAATCACATAGTGTGGGACTGGAGTCACATGATGGCCAAACTGGGTAAAGACGGCGGGTTCCCTTTTCTGAAGGGCATTAGTGGAACAGTTGGGTTTTTATGGCCATTTTATTTCTGGTGCCCGCCCACAAATGACCAGATTTAATTAATTAAGTTTTACAATTTGCTATGGTGGGATTATGAACTCATTGACCTTCTGGGTTGCTAGTTCAGGCTCACATACACTACCCTACTTCATCCACAACGGTGAGTAATGATGATGTCAGGGGATATTCCGTTGGAGGAGTTACTGAGGCTGACTGTTATTTCAGTGAAATAACATTAGTAAAGACGCAATCGCAGCTCAGGAGAGATTATTCATCTTCAGCTGTGTTTGTTAATACAACTCCCTCACACTTTTGGGTTGAGTAGCTCTTCCAAGCCAATACCCCCGATGATGGCATCAACAATCATTGCATTTTATAGTGACAAATCTTCCTATTTGTCAAGGCAAAGAAGTTAGTGCTTGTGAATGGGTCACTTCCCCATCCCAGGCACCCATTGCTGGTAAATGAGCTCTGTCACAACACTCAGAGGTGAACTGAAGCTTCCTTTGAAGGCCATGACTCTCCCTGGGGTACAGTCCCCTCCTGAAGGCCATGACTCTCCCTGGGGTACAGTCCCCTCCCGAAGGCCCTGACTCTCCCTGGGGTACAGTCCCCTCCCGAAGGCCCTGACTCTCCCTGGGCTACAGTCCCCTCCCGAAGGCCCTGACTCTCCCTGGGGTATAGTCCCCTCCTGAAGGCCCTGACTCTCCCTGGGGTAGTGTCCCCTTCTGGAGGACCTGAATCTTTCTGAAGTTCAGTTGGGTTGAGTATTGGACTTGGAGCTGGAAGGTCTCCGGCTTGGTCCACTCAGCCACTCACCCTTCTGAGGTGAATAAAATGAGCTCTACCTCTTAGGATGTGGGAGAAGGTGGAAACCGAGCAGTGCTTGCCCTTGTGGTATCTCCTCAAAGTTCGGTAATGGAAGCCAGATACGAGCACCACACTCAATAGGCGTTACATGCTTAACGGAACCCTAACTCCATGGACATTTTCTCTCGCTCACTGTCTCTTCCTTACTCTGCAACCGTATATTTCGATGTAGATGAAGGGAAAAGAGTTGAAAGGATTAGGGAACAGGCTGGGTACATGTTATTAGAACTATTTGCTCATGTGGAGGGTAAACACTGACACAGACTGGTTGGGCTGAATGGCCTGTTTCCTTGTTGTAATGTCTACCTTTTCTACGTATGTGCCTTTGTTCTAACCTCAGAAGAGACAACTAGCATAGATGTATTTGAGGGGAAGCTAGATAAACACATGAGGGAGAAAGGAATAGAAGGATATGCTGATAGGGTGAGATGAAGTAGGGAGGGAGGAGGCTCGTGTGGAGCATAAACATCGGCATGGACCAGTTGGGCCGATTGGCCTGTTTCTGTCCTGTACATTCTATGTAAGATTACCCCCTACTTCATCATTACAACATTCCCATTTCCCACACCAGCAACTCTGGTGACGTCTCTGAGTGAGGCAACCAATCTAATGTCAAACTACGAGGCAGTTTTGTTCTGCAGATCTCCATCGACTGGGAAATGGGTTGATACTTCCCAAACTCACCACACAAAGGCCCCTTATGGCAAATCATAACGGTGACCTTCATAACATTGGCCTGGGCTGGATTTGAACCCGGTCTCAGAGAGCAATGGTGAAAGACGCACTCCACCATCCACTGCCAACACAACAACAATTTGCATTTAACATAGTAACAACACCTCACTGCGATTCACAGGAGCGATTATCAGATACAATTTAACACCGAGTCACATAGAATCATAGAATCATAGAAAGGTTACAGCACGGAAGGAGGCCATTCGGCCCATCGAGTCCGTGCCGGCTCTATGCAAGAGCAATCCAGCTAGTCCCACTCCCCCGCCATGTCCCCGTAGCCCTGCAAATTTTTTCCTTTCAAGTACTTATCCAGTTCCCTTTTGAAGGCCATGATTGAATCTGCCTCCACCACCATCCCCCCCAGGCAGTGCATTCCAGATCCTAACCACTCGCTGTGTAAAAAAGTTTTTCCTCATGTCACCTTTGGTTCTTTTGCCAATCACCTTAAATCTGTGTCCTCTGGTTCTTGACCCTTCTGCCAATGGGAACAGTTTCTCTCTATATACTCTGTCTAGACCCTTCATGATTTTGAATACCTCCATCAAATCTCCTCTCAACCTTCTCTGTTCCAAGGAGAACAAGCCCAGCTTCTCCAGTCTATCCAAGTAACTAAAGTCCCTCATCCCTGGAATCATTCTAGTAAATTCTGCACTGTCTCTAAGGCCTTCACATCTTTCCTAAAGTGGAGTGCCCAGAACTGGACACAATACTCCAGTTGTGGCCAACCCAGTGTTTTGTAAAGGTTCATCATGATTTCCTTGCTTTTGTACTCTATGCCTCTATTTATAAAGCCCAGGATCCCATATACTTTTTTAACCGCTTTCTCAACCTGCCCTGCCACCTTCAACAATTTGTGTACGTATACCCCCAGATCTCTCTGTTCCTGTACCGCTTTTAGAATTGTGCCCTCTAGTTTATATTGCCTCTCCTCATTCTTCCTACTGAAATGTATCACCTCGCATTTTTCTGCTTTAAATTTCATCTGCCATGTCACATAAGGAGATATCAGGATAGGTGACCAAAAGCTTGGTCAAAGAGATAGGTTTTAAGGGGCGTCTTGAAGGAGGAGAGAGGAGTAGAGAGGCGGAGAGGATTAGGGTGGGAATTCTAGAGCTCACTCACTGCTCAAACAAAAATATTAATTAAAAAAGAATTCAAATAAACAGAGCAAAATGAAGGGCTGTTCATTGTGATAACCTTGCAGATGTTCCATAGCACTGACAATATCCTATAAGAGAAATATTTAAATGAACCCCTTAACTTTGCTGCAGTTTTCAGCAGATAACAAACAGGAGCTGTTTCATTCCCACTCCCAAACCCCAAGTGTCAATGAGGCCAATTTTAGCCCCACCACAACACCCCAGCTAAGAGCAGCTAACTCAGCGCAGACCAGGGATTGAACCTGACTCCTCCATGGTCTGTATAGATCAGTACCACACCTTGTGGCACATTCAACCACAAAGAAGAGTTAACCACTTCAGGAACGTAGGAACGGGAGTAGGCCATTCAGCCCCTCGAGCCTGTTCCGCCATTCAATGAGATCATGGCTGACCTGTGACCTAACTCCATATACCCGCCTTAGCCCCATATCCCTTAATACCTTTGGTTAACAAAAATCTATCAATCTCAGATTTAAAATTAACAATTAAGCTAGCATCGTTTGTGGAAGAGAGTTCCAAACTTCTACCACCCTTTGTGTGTAGAAGTGTTTCCTAACTTCACTCCTGAAAGTCCTGGCTCTAATTTTTAGGCTATGTTGCCTAGTCCTAGACTCTCCAACCAGCAGAAATAGTTTCTCTCTATCCACCCTATCAGATCCCCTTAATATCAGTTCCCCTTAATATCTTGGGGAGAGAGTGGGAACATGGTATTGAGATAGAGGATCAGCCATGATCATATTGAATGGCGGAGCAGGCTCGAAGGGCCGAATGGCCTACTCCTGCTCCTATTTTCTATGTTTCTAACTTTGATCAACTCACCCCTTAATCTTCTAAATTCCAGGGGATACAACCCTAGTTTGTGTAATCTCGCCTCGTAATTAACCTTAGGAGTCCAGTTTGGATTCTAGTAAATTTACACTGCAGTCCCTCCAAGGCCAATATATCCTTCCTAAGGTGTGGTGCCCAGAATGGAACACAGTGCTCCAGGTGCGGTCTAACCAGGGCTTTGTATAGCTGTAGCGTAACTTCTACCCCCTTGTATTCTAGTCCTCTAGATATAAAGGCCAGCATTCCATTAGCCTTTTTGATTATTTTCTGTTCCTGTCCATGACATTTTGATGATCTATGTACATGGACCCCCTAAGTCTCTTTGGACCTCCACTGTTGCGAGCTTTTCACCATTTAGAAAGTACCCTGATCTATGCTTATTAGATAGACTCGACGAATATAATTGCTTAAGGCGCTATTTTGAGGCAATTATTTTGACTGTGTTAAGAATAGCCCACAAAGGAATTTCTGTTCCGGTAGAGGCACTCTTCTGGAGTTGGAGCTGAGGAACATTGTTGAGACGGAACATGGGGGACTTCACTTTGCATCTAGACCGTGCTGTATCTGTGTTGCGTGGACCAATTAACGGGGAAAATGGAGAGTGGCGGGGGCGGGTGTTGGGGAAGGGGGTAGGCTTCCGTCTTCACCGATTGGTTGGTGGTCTGGCGGAACGGATCGCCGCGCCCGTTACAGAACCCGTCTGGTTTTCATTCTCTTGGAATCAGCGGAATGAAAATTAGGCGGATCCCGCATCAGCGGGCGATCCGTTCCGTCAGATCAACACCCAGGTGGAGAAGCTGGAAATGGGCCCCCAGGGAGTTCCATTCTCCAGCACTAACCTCTTGAGGAGAGACAAAAACAACGTGACGTGTATTGCTTGTTATGTAATGTCGGGTTGAAAGGTTGTAAACAATTTTACAACACCAAGTTATAGTCCAGCAATTTTATTTTAAATTCACAAGCTTTCGGAGGCTTCCTCCTTCATCAGGTGAACGATGTGAAAATTGGTGTGAAATGTGAAAGGTGGCAGTCGTGGCTCAGGGGCTAGCATTCTCGCCCCTGAGTCAGGCGATTCTGGGTTCACAGTCCCCACTCCAGAGACTTGAGCACAAAATCTAGGCTGACACTCCCGACGCCAGTATCGAGGGAGTGCTGCACTGTCGGAGGTGCTGTCCTTTGGTTGAGACGTTAAACCGAGGCCCCGTCTGCCCTCTAGGTGGATGTTAACGAACCCATGGTGCTATTTCGAAGAACAGCAGGGGAGTTCTCCCCGGTGTCTTTGCCAATATTTATCAGTCAACCAACATCATTAAATAAACAGATTATCTGGTCATTACCACAATGCTGTTTGTGGGATCTTGCTGTGCGCAAACTGGCTGCCGTGTTTCCTACATTACAACAGTGACCACACTTCAAAAGTACTTCATTGGTTGTGAAGCGCTTTGGGACGTCCTGATGTAGTGAAAGGCGCTATATAAATGCAAGTTCTTTGTTTCTCTCTATTAATATGCAGCGCACACAGTAGTAACTCTACGAGTAAGGTTGGCAGGGTCTCATGCTGCAGCCAAGACCTCACGGGCAGCCAGCACAGATCGGAAGACCGAGGGCGCACTGGCTGTGTGCGAGGTCCTGCCAGTGCGGCAGGGCCTCACGTAATTTACCCTCTGGTTTGCTGGTGTTGATCTGAGGCTCCTCTGTTAATTTACTCGGATAGGCCGGTGTGTAACTGAGCCACACAGAACAGACGGTCCCAATTTCAATTCTTAGATTGTGCCGATTTGGGCAATCTCTTGCCAGTACAGCAGGTGGGAATACAACTGGCCGCAGTGCTCCTGGATTACCGAGGGGCAAAATTAACCTCTTCCCGCTCAATGTCCAGGTAGCTCATGCTGGTGTATGGGTGTGTATGCACCTCCAGCCCTACAACCCTCTGAGATTTCTGCGATCCCAATTCTGGCCTCTTGCGCATCCCCGATTTTACTCGCTCCACCACTGGCGGCCTTCAGCTGCCTAGGCCCTAAGCTTTGGAATTCCCTCCCTAAACCTCTCCGCCTCTCCACCTCTCTCTCCTCCTTTAATACACTCCTTAAAACCTACCTCTTTGTCCAAGCTTTTGGTCACTTGTCCTAATATCTCCTTCCATGGCTCGGTGTCAAATATTGTTTGATAATCGCTTGTGTGAAGCGCCTTGGGATATTTTACTATGTTAAAGGCGCTATATAAATGCAAATTGTTGTGTGCGTGTGTGCATGCGTGTCGTGCACGCGCGCGTGCGTGTGCACAGGAGCAGGTGTCCCCACAATATTTATTGTCTCGGCTCACAGAGGGAGAATGACCACTTGGACAAGTATCACAGGGACATGGGGTGTCTGTGGCACTGAAGCCCAGATAGAGAGTCAGTTCCTGCTGAACAGGAGTGGAGACAATTAGAGGGGTCAGGAAGCGAAATGGTGCCCTTTTGAGCATTACTGAGTTCTGTAGCCAAGGCGATGGGTGAAATGTTAGAGCTGGACAATATACCAGGAGCATCTTTTGTTTCTTAACCTGTTCCATTACCACCTTCCTCGCCTTGCACCATCATCCCTGCCCTCTACCCTATCAGAGTCCTTCCCTTTTGTTCTTTCCTCCCCTCCTCACCCTCCCTGCCTTTCCCTGGCTCTGTACCTGCCTAAAAACTTTAACTCTTTTTAACATTATTCAGTTCTGACGAAAGGTCTTCCACCTGAAACTTTCACTCTGTTTCTTTCTCCACAGATGCTGCCTGACCTGCTGAGCTTTTCCAGCATTTTCTGTTTTTTATTTCAGATTTTCAGCATCCACTGTACTTTGCTTTTGCATCAGTGTAAAATGTCCTTAAAGTATCTCAAAGTTCCCAATCATTTTCAACACAGCATTCCCAACACCATTGGTGTGGTGAACATGACATCACAAAATGACACAGACTGTTTCAATTAAGATTATTTCCTTAGCAACAATTTCCTCTCACATTCTGTTCATATGTCAATTGGTTTTGGCCCTGGCAGAAACAGCAAAGAGACAAATTCCTCAGAGCAGCAGTGTTGCTGGAAGAGTTTCCTTTGTGTGTATGAGAGTGATGGGGTGTGCATGTGTGCAAGGGAAAGTGATAATGTGTGTATGTGTGAATCAGTGATTGTGTGCATGTGTGTGAATGTGTGAGTGTGAGAGAGAGATTGTGCTTTGGGTGTTTGAGTGCATATTTGTGAAAGTGAGTGATTATGTGTGTGTATGAGTGCATGTGAGAGAAACTATGTGAGTGTGTGAGAGAGTCAGTGTGTAGTGTGTGTCTATGAGTGTGTGTGTGTCTATGAGTGTGTGTGTGTATGTGTGTAAGTGTATGTGTGTGTGTGAGAGCGAGTGTGTGTGTGAGTGTGTGAGAGTGAGTGTGTGTGTGTGTGCATGTGAGAGAGTGTGTGACATGAAGAAAGGCCCGTTTACTCTACAAAGAACATACTAATATTGAACAGTCAATAAAGTTTTATTTACCCTGAAATGCTGCTTGTTCTACACTTTGAGTTGCTTCCACATTGCAGGCCGAGGGGTGCTGGTGGATAGAACGTTCTCCATGGTTTCTGGCTGCTGTATTCTGTGAGAAGCTGCGTTTTCTGCATGCGTCCTAGACTTCCTGTTAAGGCTGGATGAGAAACAGATTGCTGAGCAGTTTCCTGCTTGCTAACAGCTTCTCTCTCCTCCTTAACCTTCATAACAGTATGTGCCCACATAATAATAGTCACTGCCCTTCAAAGGCGACTCACAGTGCGAACTGCTTTGAAACATTTTAAAGGTGAATAAGTGATTATTGATGAGAAGCCCTTCAGGACTGAGGGACTGCAAACAATCCCTTTCTGTCAGAATTTCTCCAATGCTAATTAAATTCCAAATATTACAGAGTAATCATCACAGCAAACCACCTTATCCCTGCTGAATGTACGATTTTGTGTGCGATATATAAATTATGGCCTATTACAGGTTGGAGAAGGCACAGAGAAGGCTGTTGCCAAGTGTGGCTCAGATGAGCTATGAGGAAAGACGAGAGATGCTCAAACTCCACGGTCTGGAAAAAAGCTGGCGAACCTTTCGAGATGAATTTTTAAAATTCACTCAGGGATGTGGGCGTCGCTGGCAAGGCCGGCATTTATTGCCCATCCCTAGATGCCCTGAGAAGGTGGGTGGTGGGCCTTCTTCTTGAACCTCTGCAGTGTAGAAGTTTGATACAGCTGAGTGGCTTGCAGGGCCACTACAGAGGGCAGTGAAGAGTCAACCACGTTGGTGTGGGACTGGAGTCACAGATAGGCCCAGGCCGGGTAACACTATTTGGTTAGTCATTGAGAAACATAGATGAAGCACAACACCAAGGTTGAAAAGGGTAGGGGAGTGACTAAGGTAAATCCAGGTGCAATGGTGAGTTGACACCAGGTTTGGGTTGGAAAAGCCCATAGATCGTAGGAGGAAGGGGAGACCTAGGAAACAAAGGAGTGTCATAATCTGAGGCCCTGGGAAACAATGCATCATGTACGTGCAATTCATAGATAAGTCATGGACTAGAAGTGGCCTTTGTGGCCATCAAAGCTCATCTCTCTCATTAGGGCATCCAACCACATTTTCAATCCCAAATATTTTTGTTTTTCCTACCATCCATCTCCAACATTTCTCACTCTTTTGAGTGAAGAAGTTGTTCCTAATATCTCCTTTAATTTTTTACTAAATTTAAATTGATGTCCTCTGTTTGACCTTTCCTGGCTTACGTTCAATTAATAGCCTCAGTTTCGCCCGGCTGGACCACTTAACACTTTATGTCGAGTGCTGAGGTCACCCGAAACCACCTGCTGAGCCTGAATTTGTTTAATTCTTCCTGATCACTCATCCCCAACCAGATTAGTCTTGTGTAGAAGATATTCTTTATCAGTGCCATTGTTTCGGAAGAAGAGAAAATTAGTGGGTGGGTGGGGGTGGGAGAAGGGGTGAGAAAGAGGCTGCGTTTTTCATAAATCTATTTAAACATTACTTTTTGCAACTAGAGGGATTTGTTGTAGCTAAGTTGGTTTGAGAAACAGTGCTAGGTGTACACGGGGAGAGGAAAGAAACTCCTATTGTCATTGTGTGTTGGAATATCATAAATGCGATCACGAAGATTTGCTCTGCTTGGCTCAGTGGGCAGCACACTCTTGCCTCTTAGTCAGAAGGTTGTTGGTTCCTCACTCCAGGACTTGAACACCCTAATCTAGGCTGACACTTCAATGCAGCATTGAGGTGATGCTGCATTGCCAGAAGTGCTGTCCTTCAGTTGAGGTGTTAAGCTGAGGTCTCGTTTGGCGGGCTTAGCATTGTTTATATGCTAAACATCCCAGAAGAAGAAGGGAAGGAAACGCTCGCTCTCCTGGTGTCCTGGCCCACTAAGACGACCAAAAACTAGCCCTTCGGCCCTTTGCTGTTTGAGGGTATGCAAAATGGCTGCCACATCTGTCTACATAACAACAGTGACTGCACCTAAGTAATTAATTGGATATTGGACAAAAAGGGAATTGGATATATACTCGAAGGGGAAAAATTTGCAGGAGAAAGGGCAGGGGAATGGGACTAATTCGATAGCTCTTTCAAAGTGCCGGCAGAGGCACGATGGACCGAATGGCCTCCTTCTGTGCTGTATCGTTTGATGATTCTATGCTATGAAGCGCTTTGGGACATTTCTGAGAGATGTAATATGCTGCTATGTAAATGCAAGTTCCTCTAACACAATTGTGGCCAAAGCAACCATACTAATTGTTACCATAGTAACAACTACCCTGAAAACTTCTATGATTCTATTTACAAAACTGCTATGATTCTATTTACATGGGTAAGATGGGTATAGAGGGATATGGGCCAAGTGCAGGCAATTGGGACTAGCTTAGTGGTATAAACTGGGCGACATGGACATGTTGGGCCGAAGGGCCTGTTTCCATGTTGTAAACTTCTATGATTCTATAAATGTTACTTTCGTTTAAAACTCTCTCACACATATTTTCTTCCTTAATTTTTTTTTCTTTGCAATCTCTTTCCCTTTAAGAATCTTTACAGTTTCTTTCCTTTTCGCCCCTCGACCTAATTTCTTCCTTTCTTTCAACCGTGTGCCATTTTATGTGCGCCAGAAGTGCTCTTTAACTGCAAAGCATCGGTGCCTAAGTTACGGCCTGAAAGCTTCCCGTCATTGTGCGCTTTGTGAAAAAAAAAAGCTTTCTATTATCTGGTACTCATGTGCACTGGGGCAAGTGGTTCCTGAACAGCGAGCAGCATTTTTGACGGGAAGCAGGTTTCTCTCTGCCAACCCCCACCCACCCACCCACCCCTGTGCTTCCTGGCAATATTGTGCTGGAGTGAGAAAGCATCGGTCTGTGGTACACGCAGTGGTCTCGCTAAACAAGCACGTCACTCATAATGTTGACGCACTAAACAACAGGCTGACAGCTCAGAGCCGGAAGCCCGTGAACTTCTGCGGCTTTTTAATGTATTTATTATTGGGTCAATTAAAAAAAAAAGTTGGCTTGCAGCGGGTGAGGGGCCCGTCGCAGCTTATAAGGAGTGCAGTTAACAATGCCTCGGCCTGTTCGTTTGGAAGGATCTTCATTGTTTATCTTTAGTGGGGCCTAAAAGGAAATGCTGTTTAACTGACCCTCACCCCAGCCCGTGTTTGCTTTTTGATTCCAACAAGCCAGCTGAGAACTTTATGTGTGTGCGCGTGTGAAATGTAAAAGCGAATCCTTGGGGCTGAATTATCAAATTGCTTATTTTTCTGTTTTCTTCCAACAGCAACATCGCACGTTTATATAGCACCTTTCATGTTTTAAAAACGTCCCAAGGCGCTTCACAGGAGCAACTGTCAAACAAAATTTGACACCGAGCCACATTAGCAGGTATTAGAACAGGTCTTGGTCAAAGATGTTGGTGTTAAGGAGTGACTTAATGGAGGAGAGAGAGGTGAAGAGGCGGAGAGGTTTGGTGGGGGGGAGTTCCAGAGCTTAGGGCAGATTTTACACGCTGCCTGCATGGGTCTCAATGCCGTGGGTAGTCCACACGACCGCCCACTCCCCTACCCCCCCATGTATGTTCCCAAGTGCAATTTCTGGGCCCTTGTCTTTATATCATAAGCCTGCACTGAGGGACGTTTTTTGAGTGACAGCTTTTTTTTGGGGCTGTGCCAGTTTTTACTAGTTTTCCAGCTTGTCACGTAGGACTGGTTGATTCCTTGCCCCGTAGCCTGGGGGGGGAGGAGATGGGGGGGCTGGGTGCTGAGATCAGCACAGACCAGGATTAAGACACGACATCTTTCTGGTTTGTACGGATCAATTCATCCTTGTTTTCATTTGGCAACAGGATAGACCTTACACAAGCTGTCACAGGAGAGACAGTTTTGCATGTTTCTTTTCCAATGCAAATATCTCATTGAAGACCTGATTGAGTTTAGTTATGTTACATCAGCTGTGCATTTTTTTTTATTCGTTCATGGGGATGTGGACGTCGCTGGCAAGGCCGGCATTTATTGCCCATCCCTAATTGCCCTTGAGAAGGTGGTGGTGAGTCACTCGCTATTGAGAAACAAGTATACAATGCCAGTAAGGCCTCGTCCGCTGCCCATAAGAAACCACAGGCATGATACTTGATATGTGTGGCTCGCAAACAAGGCCCTCTGCTGCCAATCATCAAATTGGCCCTGGGTTGCAGTACTGAGTGGTGCTGGTAGAAGATGTAAGAGTGAATTTACACACACACCTTCTTCGAGTGCGTTTACACTACTACAACAACAACTTGCATTTATATAGCGCCTTTAAGATAGCAAATCATCGCAAGGCGCTTCACAGGAGCGAGTTTCAAACAAAATTTGACACCAAACCACATAAGGGGATATTAGAATAGGTGAAAGAGGGAGGTTTTAAGGAGCGTTTTAAAAGGAGGAGGGGGAGGTAGAGAGGCTGAGGGGTTTAGGAAGGGAGCCAATGCAGGTCAGCGAGCACAGGGGTGATGGGTGAACGGGACTTGGTGCGAGTTAGGACACGGGCAGCAGAGTTTTGGATGAGCTCAAGTTTATTGAGGGTAGAAGATGGGAGTCCGGCCAGGAGAGCATTGGAATAGTCAAGTCTAGAGGTAATAAAGGCATGGATGAGGGTTTCAGTAGCAGATTAGCTGAGGCAGGGGCGGAGACGGGCGATGTTACGGAGGTGGAAGTAGGCGGTCTTGGTGATGGAGCGGATATGGGGTCAGAAGCTCATCTCAGGGTCAAATAGGACGCCAAGGTTGTGAACGGTCTGGTTCAGCCTCAGACAGTGGCCGGGGAGAGGGATGGAGTCGGTGGCGAGGGAACGGAATTTGTGGCAGTGTAAGTAAAATACTTATACTCTTACTGTTCAAGTCCTTAATCAAAAGGTCGTAAGATGGTTGGTTCCAAGGTATAATGGCTTTATTAAGAAGTTGTAACAAGTAACAAAGATGTTAAAATACAAAAGTACAATCAAAGATGCTAGTAAGATTAATACAACCTGACTTAGTTGATCACGTAACAACAGACCCCGGAGTATACCATCGGAAGTCCAGACATGCCCGAGAACGTTCTGATTAGTTACAGAAAAGCACCCAACTATGGTTTAAACTGGGCACAGTAAATTATCCCATCCCAGGCAGCATCTGGGCATTTAGCAAGAGGGCGGTGCTGGTGGAGACGAGGGTGCTGTCCAAGAGTGAGCATGGGAGTGAGATAATTTCCGGCTAGGAGAGAAGACCACAGAAGCGTATGTGCAGTCCTATGAGCTGAATAGTATAAAGACAGGGCTCTCTGCACCCAAAAATTAGAGCCACTGGGACAGTCGGAAGTCCACAGCCCACTTAGACCAGAAAAGCAAATGGCTCAGATGGGTATGTGATGCCAGCAAGATGAGAACGGTAGATTGGGCCATGTAAGGTCACCTGGGGCTGTTGGTGGTTGAGATGAAATGAAACAATGCAATGCTGACATTGAGAAGGGGACATCTACCCTTTCGAATCAAGCATGGTGGGAAACAGCGTAGAACGTAGTAGGACAACACCCGTGGGCTAGAATTCGCTCATCGGTTTTAATTCTTTCCCAGTTTGTTTTAATTGTAATTGCCATCATAATGCTTCATGTAGTATCCTCAATGTATAAAAGCTGAACAGGCAAATGGATGTAGTGTGCTACCAAGCATAGGAACATAGGAACAGGAGTAGGCCATTCAGCCCCTCGTGCCTGCTCCGCCATTTGATAAGTTCATGGCTGATCTGTGATCTAGCTCCATATACCTACCTTTGGCCCATATCGTTTAATACCTTTGGTTGCCAAAAAGCTATCTATCTCACATTTAAATTTAGCAATTGAGCTAGTATCAATTGCCGTTTGTGGAAGAGAGTTCCAAACTTCTACCACCCTTTGTGTGTCGAAATATTTTCTAATCTCGCTCCTGAAAGGTCTGGCTCTAATTTTTAGACTGTGCCCCCTACTCCTAGAATCCCCAACCAGCGGAAATAGTTTCTCTCTATCCACCCTATCTGTTCCCCTTAAGATCTTATAAACTTCGATCAGATCACCCCTTAACCTTCGAAACTCCAGAGAATACAACCCCAATTTGTATAATCTCTCCTCGTAACTTAACCCTTGAAGTCCGTGAACTAAAGATGGGACCGACATGTGAGCCTAAAGGATTTGTCCTGTAGGCTCAAAAAGAGGAGACGTAAGAAAGCATTATACAAGCTGTCTACATTATTGTAAACCTTGTGTTAAAGTAAAATATACATGTTCGTTTAGCTGTGAACAAAGGGCTTGCTGTCCATCCAAACCAATCACCTTATGACCTTTTGATTAAGAACTGGAACAGTAAGAGTAAAAGTATTTTACTTACAGGCAGGGACTGAAGACAATGGCTTCAGTCTTCCCAATATTTAGTTGGAGAAGCTGACACACGTGGGCCTCCCCTCCGTGGGTGCCAACTGCCCTCTGGCGCCACGCCATTAGACACATGCGATTCTGGCTGGAGGTCGTCTCTCAGCGCGACACCGAGCCTGTGCCCAGAATTTGGGGTGTAAATTTAGCTGTTGTTACAGGCCTGCCTGGGGGAGAGGGTGGAGTGGGAGGGGAGGGGGGTGGAGGAGCTGCAGGAATGGGAATGGGAATGGCTGTGGGCCTTTTGACTGTCGTCCAAAAACAGTCAAAATGCCTCCAACCCTTGGCTTCCATTTGGGGACATGTGAAATGAAGGTGCCACCTAATTGTTTTCAGTCTCCTGGACTTGCCGCCTGGACCTCTCAGATCCCAATGTCAACTTCATCTGGACGTCCTTGTGGTTGGGCACCCACCCAGCAAACGTAAGGCAAACCCAGCAAAAGCAAATGAGGCGGAACACACCATTCGGACTTGCAGAAACAGATGGTGGCATCTGAGTCCAGTCAGGCTATGCTGACTTTTGATCACCCTGGCATGCAGGACATACTGTAATTGGGCTGCTTCCAAGAAGCATCCAACATTACAGTTTGTCTGGTACTCATATATCTTAATGGTAACATTAGGTCTCCTGTCCCAGCTTTCTTTGGGACAAGAAGACTCCGCTAACACTCATAGCGAGTTACGTTCACATCTGTCTGCAGACACAGGTGTGCAGGTACTAGTGGGCGGAGACACAGAATCTCTCATGCCTGGCATCCATCGAAAGGTCCTCTTCCTCTTCATATTATGTCTGATAGGGGGGCTTCCCATTGGGAAACCCATTGGTGCGAGCAATGGTGTTGGATTAAAAAGAAGCATAAATTACAATAATTGGCAGAATCTAAGTGCCAACTTCACAAAAGTTCCCATTACTTCACAAAATGAAGAAAGATGTTTATGAAATGGCTGAGATATACTTACCTTCACATTACTGTGTCTTTCCCATGACCTACATATCTACTGTCACCTAGCAACCCTGGAATTCCATTCCAAATGGGCGCAATTCACATCTGAATGGTGAGAAGTGGTGTGCAGGATAGACACGCCCCTAAATTAATATTCAAATGAAGCCTAATTGAGGTGGGCGTTCCCTCGGCCGTTGGTCCGGCCAATCAGAAAATGCTTAGGAGCACAAAGTGGTGGACGACCATTACCCGCCCCTGCCTGGCTGAACACTACCAGAAAATCAGAGGCTATTCAGGACCCGGTTAAATTGCGTTAAATGTGAAATCAGATCATCGGCTTTGACACAAATCTGAAGGAAGTTGAAGCTGCTGCTCAGAAACTGGGTCAGTGATGTAAGGAGCTGATGTGGTCTGGGAAGGCACTGTGCCCGATGCACGTTTTCAGACCGCTGGTTTGCAAAACCACAAGGCATTCTGGCCAATGCTAGGAATCTGTTGAGTTCCGATATTCTCCAAACTTATTTGGTGTCAATTTTGTGCTCGTTGAGGTGAAAGATGTTGATCTGGCCGAGTTTCAGCATCAAGCTCTCCCGGCTGAGGTATTACAAGGTTACAGCTTCACACTGATGTTACTCCGCCCCCTCCCCATCTCTGTAACCTCCGCCAGCCCTTCAGCCCTCCGAGATCTCTGCGCTCCTCCAATTCTGGCCTCTTGCGCATCTCCTATTTTCTTCGCGCCACCATTGGCGGCCATGTCTTCCGCTGCGTTGGCCCTACGGTCTGGAATTCTCTCCCTAAACCTCTCCGCCTCTCCACTTCTCTCTGCTCCTTTAAGACACTCCTTACAGCAACCTACCTCTTTGACCAAGCTTTTGATCACCTGTCCTAATATCTCCTTCTGTTTCTCGGTGCCGAATTTTATTTGCTAATCGATCCTGTGCAGACCGTGGGACGTTTTATACGAATGCAAATAATTGTTGTAGTAGTGTAAACGCACTCGAAGAAGGTGTGTGTGTAAATTCACTCTTACATCTTCTACCAGCACCACTCAGTACTGCAACCCAGGGCCAATTTGATGATTGGCAGCAGAGGGCTTTGTTTGCGAGCCACACATGTCAAGTATCACGCCCGTGGTTTCCTGATATATATGGGCAGCGGACGAGGCCTTACTGGCATTGTATACTTGTTTCTCAATAGCAGACGGCTCATCACCACCTTCTCAAGGCTAATTAGGGATGGGCAATAAATGCCGGCCTTGCCAGTGACGCCCACATCCCATAAATGAAATTTTAAAAATTCACAGCTGATGTAACATAGCTAAACTCAATCAGGTGTTCAATGAGATATTTGCATTGGAAAAGAAACATGCAAAACTGTCTCTCCTGTGACAGCTTGTGTAAGGTCTATCCTGTTGCCAAATGAAAACAAGGATGAATTGATCCGTACAAACCAGAAAGGTGTCGTGTCTTAATCCTGGTCTGTGCTGATCTCAGCACCCAGCCCCCCAATCTCCTCCCCCCCCAGGCTACGGGGCAAGGAATCAACCAGTCCTACGTGACAAGCTGGAAAACAAGTAAAAACTGGCACAGCCCCAAAAAAAGCTGTCACTCAAAAAACGTCCCTCAGTGCAGGCTTATGATATAAAGACAAGGGCCCAGAAATTGCACTTGGGAACATACACGGGGGGGTAGGGGAGTGGGCGGTCGTGTGGACTACCCACGGCATTGAGACCCATGCAGGCAGCGTGTAAAATCCGTGCTGCCTGCCTATTTTAATTACTCGTGCGTGTAGCCGCATCACCAGCGCAGTTCGTTGGCTGCACGCCTCTCAGGGGAGGGGGCCGATTTCGGAAGCCCAGGACACTACTTAAAGGCAGACAGCACCTCTTAAAGGGGAGGTGGATTCTGGCTGAAGGATCTGTTGTGCCACTACTTATAATGGAAATGGGTGAAGGAGGGAGAGAGCGGGCACCACGGGTTTTCTGGCACCGGAGGATTTGGTGCAGGTAGTGGAGAGGAGGAGGGAATTCCTTTATTACCTCCCAGGGGGCAGGAAGCCCTCCAGTTATCTGAGGGGAAAGCAGAGGGAGGAGATTGCTCACAACATCAATGCCAGGAGCATTGCTCCAAGAACATGGGTGCAATGCAGGAAAAAGTTCAACGATTTGACCAGAGTTGTTAAAGTAAGAACACTGCTGAAATACTTTCTCATCACAGCTGCACCACTCACACCCTCATTAATTGCAACATTCCCCTGTCCCACTATCCTGCAGTGTCCTGCAATCAGTGCACCACGCCACTAAACAGTCTTCACCCCATGTAGCACTATTACAAACTTCATGATCACAACTCAGACACACTCACACACAAACTTTGTCAGCCATTCCTCCATGCAGCACAGGCCGAGATGCAGCCGGGATCCCCAGGCCCAGAGCTGCTCGTAGTCATCCTGAAGTGTTTTCAATAGAAGCTCAGCAGCCTTGGCTGTAGCCACTGGGGAAACACCTGGTAGGGCACTAGGGTGAATAGTAATTTTTTTGGTAAATGATGGCATGCTTTGTTTTATACATCTGCTTTTGCATCTGGATTTGTTGTTGGTATCCGTCTTTGTTGCAGCCCGAAAGAAGCCCATGGCATAAAAGTTGAGGGCGATGGTGAGCTGGACAGCCACAGGTGGTGCTCTCCATTCCTTGGTTCAAGGCTCGAGTTGAGGCTGGAGCAGGTGACATAGCTCGGTGACAGCCTCCTTGGTAAAGCGAAGGTGCCTCATTCGTTGTTCCTCAGTTAAGCTGATGTAGGAGAAGTGATCCCTGAAGACCCTCTGTGGATATTGGCCTCCTGGTCAGTGCCCCCTTCCTCCTCCTCCTCCTCCTCACTCTTCTGGCAGCCTCTTCTGATCTGTGGTGTCTCCCTTGCTGCTCCCAATCATGCTCACTTCCAAAACCCCTTTCTGCAGCTAGACAATTTGTGAGGCAAAGAACAACAAGAAGTGCGAAAGCAGCAAAACCTCCCTCTGTGCGTGGGGCCTCCTGCTCGCCATTTTAGGGCCTTATAGGCGTAGCGCCTGAAAAAAAACGGGTTACTACGTAGCCCAATTCCTAGGTCAATAGTTTTACTGAAAGTTAGGAGTTGCCAACCCTCCAGGATTATAAAAATGTTGGAGATGGGGAAAGAAAGCTTGACTGGGGGGGACAGTTGTAGGTCTTGTGACGGAAACACCCCCGAATACCAGAGTTGGCAACCCTACTGAAAATAGAGTGATACTTTTTGTAAGTTAAGCTGCAGGTAGATCCAATATTTCATTGCCTCTGTTGCAGAGAACAAAATTATTAAAATTCTCTACACAAAAGTTGGGTTTTGTGCAGTGGCAGATTTAAGGGTTCCAGACACTGAAGGCTCTTCCCAGCACTTTTGAGCCTACTGTAATTTTGCCTTTTAAGTCAAAATTAATTCATCCTGGAGGAGTTACAGACATTGTAAATATAAAGTAACCAGATAGAATCCAATACATTTTTACGTTCCTTCCATTGGGCATTTAACCCAGATACACAATGATGATTTGTGAACAGAAAGCTGTTACCACACAACCTGCAATAAATCTTTAAGGTGTCTGACCGGCATTCCTAGGACCAAACAGCTCTCAGCCCCACTACTGACACAAACAGACCTTTGTGGGTTTGTATAAAAGTGTAAAAGTAGTGATGTTGCTGCAGATGTAACGAAAAGAAAGAAAGATTTGAATTTATATAGCAACTTCTATGACCTCAGGACGTCCCAAAGCGCTTTACAGCCAATTAAGTACTTTGGAAGTGTAGTCACTGTTGACATGTAGATGATCCATGGAAGTGGGGGCAGTGTTGCGTGTTCTTTATTTTGTATCATTACACAGACATAATTTGCACCTTTGAACAAAGCAAATCTGACCAGACCAGAATAGCGCTTCTTGGTGCACCAGTGATGTTTATCCCATTTCCATACCAGCCATCCTGAGATCTTTCTGAGCATGTTTAATGCTGAATCAGGGCAGTTCTCCAAGATAGGCCCCTTTCCCAGAAAAATACTAGATTGAAACAGCTCAAAGAAAGAGAGTTGAGAAATCAGAGATTCAATAAAGGGAGAGTTTGGTACAATATCATGCTTGGGATTCTTGTGTGGGTAGGAAGGAAAATTAACTTCTGCCAAAAGACATGATTATTAACAAGATCTGTGCAATACTAAACCATGATACAGTTTTGCACGTTTACTGTAATTATTCTGAGCTTATCATCTGCAGATATTTAATTAAATTGAGCCTTGGTGAAGAAGGGAGAAATTCAGCCATGGCTCCCATTCCTGGTCATTGTACATTGACCCCCGTTGAAAGGGCCTGGCCAGATAATCCAGACTGTCGACCTTCTCTTGGCCTCATTAATACTGCTCTGAATCAGCAGTGAGGGCGTGCGACGGCAACTGTCCAAGATCTGCCCTTACCTGTAAATGAGAACGATCCTTAGCAAATATTCTGACTAATTCATCTTTTTATAGCATTTTATCTGCTTATTCTGATGGTTCCAGTGTGCAATGGCAAAATGGTATTTATCAGAAATGTTATTTTCATAGTGTCATACAGCACAGAAGGAGGCCATTCAGCCCATCGTGCCTGTGCCGGCTCTTTGATAGAGCTATCCAGTTAGTCCCACTCCCCCTACTCTTTCCCCATAGTCCTGTACAGTTTTTCCCTTTAAGTATTTATCCAACTCCCTCTTAAAAGTTATTATTGAATCTGCTTCCACCACCCTTTCAGGCAGCGCATTCCAGATCATAACAACTCGCTGTGTAAAAAAAATGGTTCCTCATGTCGCCTCTGGTTCTTTTGCCAATCACTGTAAATCGGTATCCTCTTTATAATTTTGTATCTATTATAAAGGTTCCAAAGTTGTGGCCATTAAAGTGAAATCATTGTTTATTTAGTGTGATATTATCTTTGTTAATAACATTCCTTCAAGGTAAGGTCAAATGTGAGCTGTACCTGAGAGCAGCACATACCATGGATTCAACCAAGCCCACCCCCTGATTTTCCATCCCTTCAAGTGATGCTCGATCGTGGGAGCGCAAATTCGGAGAATCACCCCCTTTTGTCTGTCTATCAATTTTCTTCCTTTCTGTTGGCTAATTGACTTTTCGTCATTGGTTAAGGCTCTGTGGTTTTCTCCTTTTCAATTGGTTATTTCCTACTTTCGTCATTCACCAATCATACTGCACAAAGTCTTTCTGCCCAATCACATCCACCAAAAAAAAAACGTTCTACCCAGTCACGTTCTACCAAAATAAATTCTGTCCAATTACATTCCCACACAAGAATTCTCTGGGATTCTGCCACCATAATATTTTCTCACACACCCGGCTTTATAGATCTAATAATATACTTACCACAAACAAACCAGCAAAAATACATAAACTCACCCAAAAACTTGGTTGCAACAATTTACTCCGCCTCTCCATTCCACAAGTTGCTTCATCAATGATCTTCCCTCCATCATAAGGTCAGAAATGGGGATGTTCGCTGATGATTGCACAGTGTTCAGTTCCATTCGCAACCCCTCAGATAATGAAGCCGTCCGTGCCCGCATCCAGCAAGACCTGGACAACATCCAGGATTGGGCTGATATGTGCCAAATAACATTCGCGCCAGACAAGTGCCAGGCAATGACCAATCTCCAACAAGAGAGAGTCTAACCACCACCCCTTGATATGCAACGGCATTACCATCGCCAAATCCCCCACCATCAACATCCTGGGGGGTCACCATTGACCAGAAACTTAACTGGACCAGCCATATAAATACTGTGGCTACAAGAGCAGGTCAGAGGCTGGGTATTCTGCGGCGAGTGACTCACCTCCTGACTCCCCAAAGCCTTTCCACCATCTACAAGGCACAAGTCAGGAGATAGAATACTCTCCACTTGCCTGGATGAGTGCAGCTCCAACAACACTCAAGAAGCTCAACACCATCCAGGACAAAGCAGCCCGCTTGATTGGCGCCCCATCCACCACCCTAAACATTCACTCCCTTCACCACTGGCGCATTGTGGCTGCAGTGTGTACCATCCACAGGATGCACTGCAGCAACTCGCCAAGGCTTCTTCGACAGCACCTCCCAAACCCGCGACCTCTACCACCTAGAAGAACAAGAGCAGCAGGCACGTGGGAACAACACTACCTGCACGTTCCCCTCCAAGTCACACACCATCCCGGCTTGGAAATATATCGCCATTCCTTCATCATCGCTGGGTCAAAATTCTGGAACTCCCTTCCTAACAGCACTGTGGGAGAACCTTCACCACACGGACTGCAGCGGTTCAAGAAGGCGGCTCACCACCACCTTCTCAAGGGCAATTAGGGATGGGCAATAAATGCTGGCCTTGCCAGCGACGCCCACATCCCATGAACGAATAAAAAAAAAGCAGTGACACACCCATACCCTATACGTTACAATCCCTGGCTCACTCCCAACATTCAGAGACTCAATATAACAGCCCCAAAGTAAACAAAAATGTCCATGCACAGAAGACCACCTCCGATGTAAAGAATTATAATATCTTTCATTTCAAAATTCTGGAATCCACCAAACTCCAACACATCTGCAAAGGAGAGTTCTTCTTTCATCGTATAAACCACAACAGGTTTATCAGGAGATGCGGAGTCAACCCTTGAGGAATTAACTCCTGACTTTATTTACATGAGGAGTGGAATGGCCTTGGGATGGGGAGAGAAGGGAGAGAGAGACGGACAGTCACAGTGTGGAGGGAGGGGTGGGAAGGAGAAGAGCAAGAGGCCCGTTTGGGGACCTGATTGAGAGTAGGAGGTCAGAGGGAGAGGGAACCTACTGAAGTGGAAAGTCCCCGATGAAAGGAGGGGGAGTGAGCTTGGAGAGAGGGGGAAGAGAGATAAAGAAACAAATGGTCAATCTATGGAGCAGGCTTCCTAGGGAGATAGGGAGATAGGCAGTTAGTGTTGATTCATCCAAACACAACTTCGATAGATTTCTTTCAGAAAATAACATTTTGGGATGACAGTATATGAGTAATTTGTGACATGACATGTGGTAAGTGTACCATGTGTGGGAGGAAATGGGTGATTTTGGGCCTATGGTTCCAAAGCTCTCCACCACTGGGGGTTTTCCTCATCTCATGTCTGCGTCTTTTGTAGACTAATTAATAGAGATTGATTGCTGTGATTAGCGAACAACTCCATTATCATTGTATCATGCGACTACCAGGATGGTGGGTGGGGAACTAGATGGACCTTGGCCCTTTTTCGTCTAGCAATTCCGATGTTACTAAGAAAAACCTTGTTGTGGCGGCAACATTGGGCTATGCTGGGAGCAGGAAAGACAATTAGTGCTTGGGCCCATGTTACAGAACGGTCTGTCCTCTGACATACCATGAGCAACACCACAGGGCTTCCACTAATGTGTAAATAAAATGATGCTCCAGAGATCACGTATTTGATAGAAGCTCCACCCCATTATTTTACCAGGAAGGTCCCAGGTTCAATCTTTGATCTGTCCTGAATTAGCCACACTGTCCCAGGGTGGGTTAGTGAGGATGGGGGGGCGGGGGGTCGAGGAAGAGATACCAACCTGGGTTCCCACCCCTCATTCCTAACCGGTGAAGTGCAGGTGTGCAAGTTCTTGAGGCGAGGACAGGATCAAGCTAGGCTGTGATTTTCACACAGTCAACTAGCCTGCCAACGCTCACCACCTAGGGTCACAGATGAAGAATGGCCACTTAGGTGAGGTGAGGATGGGGGCGGCCAGCACGCCTGAAACCAGGCCCCATTAAGAGTCAGCGCCTTCAGGACAGGGAGGGAGAAAATGGGGTGAATAAAGGATAACAGGACGGAGAATGTGGAGGCGATGTCACTGCGGAGGCGATGTCACTGCGGGAGGCGATGTCACTGCGGGAGGCGATGTCACTGTGGAGGCGATGTCACTGCGGAGGCGATGTCACTGTGGAGGCGATGTCACTGCGGCAGGCGATGTCACTGCGGGAGGCGATGTCACTGCGGGAGGCGATGTCACTGCGGGAGGCGATGTCACTGGGGCAGGTGATGTCACTGCGGAGGCGATGTCACTGCGGCAGGCGATGTCACTGCGGGAGGCGATGTCACTGTGGAGGCGATGTCACTGCGGAGGCGATGTCACTGTGGAGGCGATGTCACTGCGGGAGGCGATGTCACTGCGGAGGCGATGTCACTGCGGCAGGCGATGTCACTGCGGGAGGCGATGTCACTGCGGAGGCGATGTCAATGCGGAGGTGATGTCACTGGGGCAGGCGATGTCACTGCGGAGGTGATGTCACTGCGGAGGTGATGTCACTGCGGAGGCGATGTCACTGGGGCAGGCGATGTCACTGAGGCAGGCGATGTCACTGCGGAGGCGATGTCACTGCGGGAGGCGATGTCACTGCGGAGGCGATGTCAATGCGGAGGTGATGTCACTGGGGCAGGCGATGTCACTGCGGAGGTGATGTCACTGCGGAGGTGATGTCACTGCGGAGGCGATGTCACTGGGGCAGGCGATGTCACTGAGGCAGGCGATGTCACTGCGGAGGTGATGTCACTGCGGAGGCGATGTCACTGCGGGAGGCGATGTCACTGGGGCAGGCGATGTCACTGCGGAGGTGATGTCACTGCGGAGGTGATGTCACTGCGGAGGCGATGCCACTGGAGCAGGCGATGTCACTGTGGAGGTGATGTCACTGCGGAGGCGATGCCACTGGGGCAGGCGATGTCACTGTGGAGGTGATGTCACTGCGGAGGCGATGTCACTGTGGAGGTGATGTCACTGCGGAGGCGATGTCACTGTGGAGGTGATGTCACTGTGGAGGTGACGTCACTGCGGAGGCGATGTCACTGCGGAGGTGATGTCACTGAGGCAGGCGATGTCACTGCGGAGGCGATGTCACTGCGGAGGTGATGTCACTGAGGCAGGCGATGTCACTGCGGAGGCGATGTCACTGCGGAGGCGATGTCACTGCGGAGGTGATGTCACTGAGGCAGGCGATGTCACTGCGGAGGCGATGTCACTGCGGAGGTGATGTCACTGAGGCAGGCGATGTCACTGCGGAGGCGATGTCACTGCGGGAGGCGATGTCACTGCGGGAGGCGATGTCACTGCGGCAGGCGATGACACGCAAGCTCATCGCGGTCCAATAACTGCCCTCCAGTGTCACAAAAAAGAAAATGAACAAAGGATATGGCAAAAAGTAAGCTGAAGAAATGGGCAGCACTTGAACATAGCAACAGTAATAATTTCAGGTAAAGAACATCTCAGGTGTTGTACAAAGCAGAGGCAAACATTGCACACTGAGCAGGAGAATAGAGGGAAACAGGTTGTGAGGCCCAGGGTGGTGAAAGAACAGCAACAGATTATGACATTTGGTTTTGAGACAAATATTCAATCAAGTTGAGCTGCCAAGCAAGTTCATTCATTGTGGCTCTACCTCTGGCAGACTATGAAAGAAAGATTGTTGTTTAAAAAAAAATTGTAACCTAATCCAGAACTGAATTATAATTTCAAACAGTCTGCTGGCCCAAGTAGCCAAAAGGCTTCAAGATATAACCCAAAAAGTCAACATCATGTTATTACCTGTGATCAACTGAAACAAATATTCTGAGGACAGGCTCAATTTTGACCCGTCCAAGAAATCTCTTTCAACAAAATTTCAATCACCTTTTCTATCCCTGTTTCTAACAACAACCTTCCTTTTGGTCTTCTTGAGCGTGATCGCCAATTTAGTGCCATTCAATGCCAAGTTATTACTGAGTTTTCGTGACCGCAAGGAACTGGTTGAGACTGCCTCGAACTCAATTCACTTCAGACCATCATCATGAGAGGAGAGTCTGATCTCATTAGCCTGGGCTGGATTTCAATCAAGATTGCATTATATATAAAAAAAAGGAACTAAAATGCATAAAAATCAGCTGCATTATTGGAAAAAAACAGAAGTACACAAAAGTAACATTTTTGCAGTGATGGGCTAAGAATATTTTGAAGGGGGAGTGAGTGTTGATGATGCAAAATTTATTTCCTATAGGGCTATGGGAAATTTTGATTTTTGTCACTTTCTGGTGCATTTTCCAGCAATTCGAAGTGCATTGTGATTCAACATTTGAAGAGAAAAGTAATTTATTCTGGAGTGTTAAAAGTACTGTGGAACCTGTCATTAAGGACCCCTGTTGTGAGATAGCATTGTCATAGCCACCATAACAATTTTGCTGGAAAGTTCAACAGGTGTCATTAATGTCCAATGAATGGCCTACTGAATGAGACCAGTACCCCGGATATACATGTAAATTAATGACCCTGACAAGCAGTGTGAGGAAACTCTGGGGAGCCTTAACAAATGTCAGCTGACGAAAAGGCACCTCATGCTGTGTAAATTCTCCTTGCAGTCTTCAGCCAAGGCTCTTTGCGTGTCAACCTTGGCTGTGGGAGAACCTTCACCACACGGACTGCAGCGGTTCAAGAAGGCGGCTCACCACCACCTTCTCAAGGGCAATTAGGGATGGGCAATAAATGCCGGCCTCGCCAGCGGCGCCCACATCCCATGAATGAATAGTAAAAAAAAAAGTTGGTAGCACTCTCACCTCTGAGTTAGGAGGTTGTGGGTTCAGGACCCACCAGAGACTTGAGCACATAATCCAGGCTGATACTCCTGCTCCTAATTCTTATTCCTAAATTGGAATCAAAGATTGGCAGGCAAAACTGTAATTGAACAAAGGGCGGCCTTTAAAGAGATGATTCAGGTAATGTCTACATACATTCCCACGAGGGAGAAAGATAGGGCAACGAAAACCAGAGCTCCCCTGGATGACAAAAGAGGTAGAGAGTAAGATGAAGCAGAACAAAGGGCCGTATGACAGATGTCAGGTTGATAATACAAATGAGAACCAGGCTGAATATAGAAAGTTCAGAGGGGAGGCGAGAAAAGAAATAAGAGGGGCAAAGAGAGAGTATGAGAATAGACTAGTGACTAACATAAAGGGGAATCCAAAAGTTTTCTATAGGCTTGTAAACAGTAAACAGGTAGTAAGAGGAGGGGTGAGACCAATTAGGGACCAAAAAAGAGATCTATGCATGGAGGCAAAGGGCATGGCTGAGGTACAAAATGAATACTTTGCATCTGTCTTTACCAGGGAAGAAGATGCTGCCCAAGTCACAGTAAGTGAAGAGGTAGTTGAGATACCGGATAGGCTAAAAATTGATAAAGAGGAGGTACTAGAAAGGCTGGCTGTTCTTAAAATAGATGTCACCCACTCCAGATGGGATATATCCTCAGCTGCTGGGGGAAGGGTGGAAATCACGGAGGTACTGGCCGTAATCTTCCAATCATCCTTAGATATGGGGGTGGTGCCAGAGCACTGGAGAATTGCAAATGTTACACCCTTATTCAAAAAAGGGTGTAAGGATAAACCCAGCATCTGCAGGCCAGTCAGTTTAACCTTTGTAGTGGAGAAACTTTTAGAAACGATAATCCAGGACAAAATTAACAGTCACTTGGACAAGTGTGGATTATTAAAGGAAAACCTGCACGGATTTGTTAAAGGCAAATCGTGTTTAACCAACTTGATTGAGTTTTTTGATGAGGTAACAGAGAGGGTCGATGAGGGCAATGTGGTTGATGTTGTGTATATGGACTTTCAAAAGATGTTTGATAAAGTGCCACATAATAGGCTTGTCATCAAAGTTGAAGCCCATGGAATAAAGGGGGCAGTGGCAGCATGGATACAAAATTGGCTAAGTGACAGGAAACAGAGGGTAGTAGTGAACGGTTGTTTCTCGGACTGAATGGAGGTGTACACTGGTGTTCCCCAGGGGTCGGGACTAGGACCACAGCTTTTCTTGATATATATTATTGACTTGTATTTGGGTGTACAGGGCACAATTTCAAAATTTGCAGATGACACAAAACTTGTAGTGAACAGTGAGGAGGATAGTGATAGACTTCAAGAGGATATAGACAGGCTGGTGGAATGGGCAGACACGTGGTACATGAAATTCAACACAGAAAAGTGTGAAGTGATACATTTCGATAGGAAGAACGAGGCGAGGCAATATAAACTAGAGGGTACAATTCTAAAAGGTGTTCAGGAACAGAGAGATCTGGGGGCATATGTGCACAAATCGTTGAAGGTGGCAGGGCAGGTTGAGAAAGCGGATAAAAAAGCATACGGGATCCTGGGCTTTATAAATAAAGGCAGAGAGCACAAAAGCAAGGCAGTCATGATGAACCTTTATAAAACACTGGTTCGGCCACAACTGGAGTAGTGCGGTGTCCAGTTCTGGGCACCGCACTTTAGGAAAGACGTGAAGACCTTAGAGAGGGTGCAGAAGAGATTTACTAGAATGGTTCCAGGGATGTAATTAGGTGGATAGATTGGAGAAGCTGGGATTGTTCTCCTTAGAGCAAAGAAGGTTGGGAGGAGATTTGATAGAGGTATTCAAAATCATGAAGGGTCTGGATGGAGTAGATAGAGAGAAACTGTTCCTATTGGCGGAATGGTCAAGAACCAGAGGACACAGATTTAAGGTGATTGGCAAAAGAACCAAAGGTGACATGGGGAAAAACCTTTTTACACAGCGAGTGGTTATGATCTGGAATGCACTGCCTGAGGGGGGTGGTGGAGTCAGATTCAATCGTGGTTTTCAAATGGGAATTGGATAAATACTTGAAGGGAAAAAATTTGCAGGGCTACGGAGAAAAGGCAGGGGAGTGGGACCAGCTGCATTACTCTTGCAGAGAGCCAGTGTGGACTCGATGGGCCGAATGGTCTCCTTCTGTGTTGTAACCATTGTATGATTCAATTTACAACCTTTTTTTTTGGTGAAACCGATTGGAAAATCTAGGCTAGCATTTACTTCAGCAGAGAGTTTTTGAGATTCACAGGGTTGAATAAAAATCACTCATATTAAGTCCAGACCAGGCTGAGAAACCATATCTTTGCTCGTTTTAAAGGGTTAAAAACTTACAAGGTGAGTATTGTTTGACCCAGATAAATGCAAGCCCAAAATTGAACAAACACGCCTCCCCCAGGATAATGAAGTACTTAACGATTCATTGGGCACACTCCAATACTCCCGAAGTAAAGGAAAGAAAAAAAGCAGAATGAGTTTGGGAGAGCCTCACCTGCAGTGGAAGGTCATGGTGAGAGTTTGGACTATCGGTTTGTTTGTTTTTTTAATTCAAGAAACACTTTTTGTAAGAACCTTGAGATCCCAGAAGATTCTGTGCTTAAAACTAATTCCTCTTCCAAGGGATTAGATCAGGGTTTTTTTAAAAAAATTTTTGGTCATTGCTAAAGTGCAAAAAGAACTGAATTTCCTTCATTTCTTTTTGCCTGAGTTAGTCCCAGACTTGATTTGTTGGGAAACCCGCAGTGTTTTTGTTTTCTGGGGTAATGATGGATGGACCTACATCAAGAGGAGTGACCTTCTCGCTCTGGGATTACCTCCTCTTCGCAGTGATGCTCCTCATCTCCACTGGGATCGGGATATTTTTTGCTGCCCGTCACGGCAGCGGGCAGAGGAAGGCGGAGGAGTTTTTCACGGGGGGTCGCCAGATGGCCGCCCTGCCCGTGGGTCTGTCCCTCTCGGCCAGCTTCATGTCGGCGGTGCAGGTGCTCGGAGTTCCCGTCGAAGTTTACAGCTACGGGGCCAAGTTTGCACAGATGTGCCTGGGACAGACTCTAAACGCTGTGCTGACTGCCTATCTTTTCCTGCCCATCTTCTACCGTTTGGGATTGACCAGCACCTACGAGGTAAACCCGCTTCGATACCCGGTGGAACTGTCCTGTGTGCTTTTTTTTTTATTCGTTCATGGGATGTGGGCGTGCTGGTGAGGCCGGCATTTATTGCCCATCCCTAATTGCCCTTGAGAAGGTGGTGGTGAGCCGCCTTCTTGAACCGCTGCAGTCCCTGTGGTGAAGGTTCTCCCACAGTGCTGTTAGGAAGGGAGTTCCAGGATTTTGACCCAGCGCCGATGAAGGAACGGCGATATATTTCCAAGTCGGGATGGTGTGTGACTTGGAGGGGAACGTGCAGGTGGTGTTGTTCCCATGTGCCTGCCGTCCTTGTCCTTCTAGGTGGTAGAGGTCGCGGGTTTGGGAGGTGCTGTCGAAGAAGCCTTGGCGAGTTGCTGCAGTGCATCCTGTGGATGGTACACGCTGCAGCCACAGTGCGCCGGTGGTGAAGGGAGTGAATGTTTAGGGTGGTGAATGGGGTTCCAATCAGGCGGGCTGCTTTGTCCTGGATGGTGTCGAGCTTCTTGAGTGTTGTTGGAGCTGCACTCATCCAGGCAAGTGGAGAGTATTCCATCACACTCCTGACTTGTGCCTTGTAGATGGTGGAAAGGCTTTGGGGAATCAGAAGGTGAGTCACTCGCTGCAGAGTACCCAGCCTCTGACCTGCTCTTGTAGCCAAACTGTGCTCTTCAGTTTGCGTTTTGAATACAAAAAGTACTGCGTGAAAGTTATTGGCAAATAAGAAAGAACAAATTTGCTTTATATACCGCCTTTCATGACCTCCCAAAGCGCTTTACAGTACTTTTTGGTGCGTAGTCACTATTGTAATGTTGGAACCCCCCCAGCCAAATTGCGCTTAGCAAGGTCCCACAAACAGCAATGTGATAAATGATTAGATTATTTGTTTTAGGTGTTGCTTGAGGGATAAATATTGGCCAGGTCATTGGGGAGAACTCCCCTGTTCTTTTCTGATCTTTTACGTCCACTTGAGAGGGCAGATGGGGCCTCAATTTAACCTCTCATCTGAAAGACGGCACCCCCAACAGTGCAGCACTCCCTTGTTACTGCACTGGGAGTCTCAGCCTGGATTATGTGCTCAAGTCTGGGGGGGGTGGGGCTTGGACCCATGACCTTCTGACTCAGAGAGGAGAGTGCTATCAATTGAGTTAATACTCTCATAACTGGGAATCAAACATGCACCACACTTTTCTTGTATTCGTTCATGGGATGTGGGCGTTGCTGGCGAGGCCGGCATTTATTGCCCATCCCTAATTGCCCTTGAGAAGGTGGTGGTGAGCCGCCTTCTTGAACCGCTGCAGTCCGTGTGGTGAAGGTTCTCCCACAGTGCTGTTAGGAAGGGAGTTCCAGGATTTTGACCCAGTGGCGATGAAGGAACGGCGATATATTTCCAAGTCATTAACCATATACTGATGGTGGAGCTATTTCCCCAATTTGTCCCCCTTTTTTTATCGTCCTCATAGATTTATAGAATGTCCAAGCACTAAAACAGACCATTTAGCTCATCAAACCTGCACTGCTGCTTTAAGGTGATTGGCAAAAGAACCAAAGGCGACATGAGGAAAAACCTCTTTACGCAGCGAGCGGTTAGGATCTGGAATGCACTGTCTGGTGGGGGTAGGATTAATTGTGGCTTTCAAAAAGGAGTTAGATAGGCACCTGAAGGAGAAAAATTTGCAGGGCTACGGGGAAAGAGCGGGGGAGTGGGACTAGCTGGATTGCTCTTGCAGAGAGCCGGCACAGGCTCGATGGGCCGAATGGCCCCCTTCTGTGCTGTAACCATTCTATGATTCTATGAATGAAAGGAGAGGCATGTTTCTCTAACCCCGCTGTTCTGCTTGCTCCCCTTAAATATTCCTCTTTTACAAGCAACGATCTAATTTCTTTTGAACAGAATTTATGGACTCTGCTTCAATAAGTTTGTGGCAGAGAATTCCATATTCTGACGAGCCTCTTTGAAAAGAAACGTTTTTCTCACCTCCCCTTTCATTCATAGAATGGTTACGGCACAGAAGGGGGCCATTCGGCCCATCAAGCCTGTGCCGGCTCTCTACAAGAACAATCCAGCTAGCCCCACTCCCCCGCTCTATACCCGTAGCCCTGCAAATTTTTCACGTTCAGGTGACTATCTAACTCCTTTTTGAAAGCCACAATTAATCCTACCTCCACCAGGCAGTGCATTCCAGATCCTAACTGCTCGCTGCGTAAAAAAGTTTTTCCTCATGTCGTTTTTGGTTCTTTTGCCACTCACCTTAAACCAGTGTCCTCTGGTTCGCGACCCTTCATGATTTTGAACACCTCTATCAAATTTCCTCTCAACCTTCTCTGCTCTAAGGAGAACAACCCCAGCTTCTCCAGTCTATCCACATAACTGAGATCCCTCAACCCTGGAACCATTCTAGTAAATCTTTTCTGCACCCTCTCTAAGGCCTTCACATCTTTCCTAAAGTGCGGTGCCCAGAATTGGACACAATACTCCCAATTGTGGCTGGACCAGTGATTTATAAAGGTTCATCATAACTTCCTTGCTTTTGTGCTCGATGCCTCTATTTATAAAGCCCAGAATCCCGTATGCTTTCTTAACCGCTTTCTCAACCTGTCCTGCCACCTTCAACGACGTCTACATATACCCCCAGGTCTCTCTGTTCCTGTTCTCTCTGTACCCTTTAGTTTATACTGCCTCTCCTCGATCTTCCTATCAAAATGTATCACCTCACACTTCTTAGCGTTAAATTTCATCTGCCACGTGTCCGCCCATTCCACCAGCCTGTCTGTATCCTCTTGAAGTCTATCACTATCCTCCTCACTGTTCACTACACATCCAAGTTTTGTGTCATCTGCAAATTTTGAAATTGTGCCCTGTACACCCAAGTCCAAGTCAATAATATATATCAAGAAAAGCAGTGGTCCCAGTACCGACCCCTGGGGAACACCAGTGTACACCTCCCTCCAGTCCGAAAAACAGCCGTTCACCACTACCCTCTGTTTCCTATTACTCAGCCAACTTCGTATCCATGCTGCCACTGCCCCCTTTTATTCCATGGGCTTCAAATTTATTGACACGCCTATTATGTGGCACTTTATCAAACGCCTTTTGGAAGTCCAAATACACAACATCAACCGACTTGCTCTTATCGACCCTCTCTGTTACCTCATCAGCAAACTCAATCAAGTTAGTCAAACACGATTTGACTTTAACAAATCCGTGCTGGCTTTCCTTTATTAATCCTTAGTCTTATTAGTCCAAGTGACTATTAATTTTGTCCTGGATTATTGTTTCTAAAAGCTTCCCCACCACCGAGGTTAAACTGACTGGCCTGTAGTTGCCAGGTTTATCCTTACACCCTTTTTTGAACAAGCTTGTGACATTTGCAATTCTCCAGTCCTCCGGCACCACCCCTGTGTCTAGGGAGGATTGTAGGATTGTGGCCAGTACTTCCGCAATTTCCACCCTTACTTCCCTCAGCAACCTAGGATGCATCCCATCTGGACCTGGTGTCTTATCTACTTTAAGTACAGCCAGCTTTTCCAGTACCTCTTTATCAATTTTTATCCCATACAGTATCTCAACTACCTCCTCTTTTACTGAGGCTTTGGACATATCCCCTTCCTCGGTAAAGACAGATGCAAAGTACTCATTTAGTACCTCTGCCATGCCTTCTGCTTCCATGCGTATATCCCCTTTTTGGTCCCTAATCAGCCCCACCCGTCTTCTTACTACCCTTTTACTATTTATATGCCTATAGAAGACTTTTGGATTCCCTTTTATGTTAGCTGCCGATCTATTCTCATACTCTCTCTTTGCCTTTTCCTTTTTTACTTCCCCTTTAGATAAATCTTAACTTTGTGCATTCTCATTACCATCTCAATGTCAACAACAGCTTGCATTTATATAGCATCTTTAATGTAGTAAAACATCCCAAGGCGCTTCGCAGGAGCATAGTCAAACAAAAATTGACACCGAGCCACATAAGGAGATATTAGGACAGGTGACCAAAAGCTTGGTCAAAGAGGTAGATTTTAAGGAGCATCTTAAAGAAGGAGATTGTTCGAGGGGAGGAGAGGTATAGAGAGGGAATTCCAGAGCTCAGGGCCTAGACCGCTGAAGGCACGGCCGCCAATGGTGGAGCGATGAAAATTGCTGAGGCGCAAGAGGCAAGAGTTGGAGGAACACAGTCAGTGGAAACAAATATCGGACGGGGTGTAAAATGTGCAGCGAATTCGCTATTGCCCGTAATGGGTCACTGCCTGGGACCAATTTCACCCCCAGCCATTCTCACTGAGAGATGGTTTTACAGGTGCCTGACACATTCTCCAGCCCCTCACCCAATCGGCTAATCTTTATATAGGGTCCAATTTTCACTGTGGGTGGACATCGCGCCTCCTGCCCAACGTCCTGGGTGAGAGGCTATTTTGCTGGCCGGGGCCTCATCTGCAGAAGGCCAGCGAGCTGCGAGCACTGAAGCAGCGCTCACAGGCAGCCGGCCGATCGATCGATGGAGGAGGGTCCGGGAAAGCCGGACACTCCACCACGGAGCCTGAGACGGAGGCGGAATTTTAGCGTCAGTGGGGATGGAGCCAATGGTGATGGAGAGGGGGCTCTTGGCAGTAGGGCAGAAGATTTACCAGGAGGAAACTTCCCGATTTACTGGGCTGGTTGCACAGGGTGGTTGAGTGGTGGGGAAGGCGGGGAGCTCCCTCCCCCCCGGGTTCGCTCCTTCATCAGGAAGGAAGAGGGGGGTTGGGGTAGCTGTACTAATTAGAGACAACATAATGGCAATAGAAAAAAGGGACATAAGTAACATTAAGATAGAAATAGAATCCATGTGGGTTGAGACAAAGAATGAGAAGGGATCGATCACGTTAATAGGTGTATTCTACAGACCACCTGATAGTGAAAGGGAAGTAGAGGATGAAATATGGAGACAAATCTATGAGTAAAAAAAAATCGAATAATAATCAAGGGAGATTTCATTGACCCCCAAATAAACTGGCAAGAGGTAGGGAAAGGATAAAAGGGAATGGAGTTTTTACAATGTGTATAAGACTCCTTTCTTACCCAATATGTGAAAAGCCCAACAAGAGAGAAATCACTGCTGGATCTAGTAATGGGGAATGAACCAGAACAGGTAGAAGTAAGCGTCGGGGAACATTTAGGCAATAGCGATCATAACATAATAAGGTTTAAAGTAATGATCGAGAAAGACATAAGTAAGACAAAGACCAAAGTAATAGATTGAAAAAAGCTAATTTTGAGGGGATAAGAATGGAACTAGGGCAGGTAAACTGGAAAAAATTTTTGACAGACAAAGAAATAGAACAGCAGTGGAAAATATTTAAAGCAGTGATTAGTCGAGTTCAGGAGAAGTATATTCCTCTAAAAAGCAAGAACAAACTAGCCAATAGTGAAACACCATGGATGAATAAAGAGGTAAGGGTAAAATTGAAACCAAAGGAAAAGGCATACTCTAAGTACATCGACAATAAAGGAGAGGATGACAAAAGGGAATACAAAGAGGACAGGAAAGAAGTCAAAAAACAATTAGAAAAGCAAAGAGGAACTATGAGATTAAATTAACAAGGGATATAAAAATAATTAGTAAAGGGTTCTACAAACACATAAATAACAAAAGAAAAATCAGCATAGGGATCGGGCCACTAAGGGATGCACACAATAAACTCACAGGTAACGACAGTGAAATGGCAGAAATAATGATAGTTACTTTGCCTCAGTATTTATCAGAGAGACTAACAAGGTGGGCAGGACATTAGAAGAAGAGATCGAAAAAGATATTAAAACATTTAAGATAGAAAGGGGGGAAATAATGGATAAACTAATCAAACTTGGTGAGGATAAGCCCCTAGTCCAGATGGATTGCATCCACGAATATTAAAAGAATTAGGGAGGAGATAGCAGAGGCACTATTACATATAAATAAAAATTCACTAGAAAAGGGAATAGTGCCAGAGGATCGGCGACAGCTAATGTTAATCCTATAATTAAAAAGGGAGATAGGGCAAGTCCAGGGAACTATAGACCAGTTAGCTTAACACAGTGGTAGGAAAGATAATGGAATCTTTACTCAAAGATGTAATAGAAAGACATCTAGAGAATGAAAATATAATAAAGAATAGTCAGCTCAGATTTCAGAAGGGAAAATTATGCTTGACCAACCTTATTTAATTCTTTGAAGAAGTAACAGAAAGAGTAGAGAAGGGTAATGCAGTAGATATAATATATTTGGATTTTCAAAAGGCCTTCGATAAGGTACCGCATTGTAGACTCATGGCTAAGGTCAGAGTATGCAGAGTCAGGGGACAGGTAGTAGAATGGATAGCAAGCTGGCTACAAAACAGAGAACAGAGAGGAGGGGTTAAGGATGGCTACTCAGATTGGCAAAAGGTGGGAAGTGGTGTTCCACAAGGATTGGCGCTGGGACCACTGTTGTTCGCAATTTACATTAACGATTTGGATTCGGGATTCGGAAGTACAATTTCAAAATTTGCGGATGACACCAAATTGTGGGGGTGTCGTTAATACAAAGGAAGAATGCATCAAAATGCAAGAGGACATTAATAAACTTGCAGAATGGGCATGCAATTGGCAATGAATTTCACTGTAGATAAGTGAGAGTTGGTACACTTTGGTGGGAAGAATAAGGAGGCCACATACTGCTTGGATAATAAGAGTCTAAACAGGACAGAGGAGAAAAGGGATCTAAGGGTACAGATACACAAATCACTAAAAGTAGCGACGTAGATTATTAAGGCCATAAAAAAGGCAAATCCATCACTAGGGTTCATTTCTAGAGGGATAGAATTGAAAAGCAAAGAAGTGATGTTAAACTTCTATAGAACCTGGGTTAGACCACACTTGGATTATTGTGCACAGTTTTGGTCTCCATAGCATAGAGACGATGTAGAGGCACTGGAGAGGGGGCAAAAAAAGATTCACAAGGATGAAACCAGAACTGAGAGGATATCCTTATCAGGAAAGGCTGATCAGGCTGGCACTCTTTTCTCTAGAAAAGAGAAGACTGAGGATGACCTGATAGAGGTCTTTAAGATAGTGATAGAGTATGATAAGGTAGTCGTAGAGAAAATGTTTCCACTCGTGGGGGAGACCAAAACTAGAGGTCATAAATATAAAATAGTCACTAATAAATTCAATAACGAATTCAGGAGAAACTTCTTTATCCAAAGAGTGGTAAGAATGTGGAACTCGCTACCACAAGGAGTAGTTGAGGCAAATAGCATAGATGCATTTAACGGGAAACTAGATAAGCACATGAGGGAGAAAGGAATAAAAGTGTATCCTGATAGGGTTAGATGAAGTAGGGAGGGAGGAGGCTTATATGGAGCATAAACACCAGCATAGACCAGTTGGGCCGAATGGTCTGTTTTTTGTGCTGTAATTTTGATGTAACTCGATGTAACATCAGAGCCGAGCCTAGCACAGTCCTCATCCATGTACCTGCAGTTTCCAGCAGGAGGCGCTATGATCAGGGCGGGGGAATCTGCCTGATTCCTCCTCCCCCCCCCCCACCCATTCCAGCTAATGGCTCCTGCGGCTGAATGTTGGCTACCGAGGCCCATTGTTGGGTACTAAGAACATAAGAAATAGGAGCAGGAGTAGGCCGTACGGTCCCTCGAGCCTGCTCCGCCATTCATGAAGTGTACGCCTAGGCTTTGTGCTCATATCTCCAGAGCGGGGCTTGAACCCATAACCTTCTCAGTTATTGGCGAAGGTGCTACCACCAAGTTGCATAGATCCATCTTATAAATGAAAACTTATGGCATTTAAAGCATGTAAACCTGTTTGCTACTGACTGTGAAAGATTCATTTTATTTTGGTGAGCTCTTTTGTGCATCCTTAGATAAGACATAGTGTTGAAAACTGCTTGAGTGTTGCTGGTTTTAATGGTTTACTTTTATAGTACCTGGAACTGCGATTCAGCAAAAGCCTCCGCCTGTGTGGGACCTTACAGTACACGATAGCTACGGTAAGAATTTCAACACATCATCTTTTTAAAATGGCGGCAGGGACTTCCCTGAGGAACTGAGTGAGAGTCCGGGAAGATTATGGGATTCAGTCCTGGAAATCAGGCTGCGGTTTCTTAGAATGACCATAACCATCGGTGGAGAGGGAAGGTTAGGGAGTCGTAGAATCATACGGCACAGAAGGAAGCCATTCAGCCCATCGTGCCTGTGCCGGCTCTTTGAAAAAGCTATCCAATTAGTCCTACTCCCCCCTTTTTCCCCGTAGCCCTGCACATTTTTTCCCCCTTCAAGTATTTATCCAATTCCCTTTTGAAAGTTACTATTGAATCTGCTTCCACCGCCCTTTCAGGCAGCGCATTCCAGATCATAACAACTCGTTGCGTAAAAAAACTTCTCCTCATCTCCCCTCTGGTTCTTTTGCCAATTACCTTAAATCTGTGTGTCCTGTGGTTACCGACCCTCCTGCCACTGGAAGCAGTTTCTCCCTATTTACTCTATCAAAACCCTTCATAATTTTGAACGATGTCCCCGAGATTTGTTTTTGATGTGGTTTATGTCCCACCCTCCTCCCCCCTCAAAACCTCAGAAGCTCTTCTCCTTTCTTCTTCTGATGTCTCTCTGACCTTGAGTGAACTGTGACAGCTGTCTCCCAATAAATTAATGACATTGGATAATAAAAGCTATTTCATTGCAAGAAAAAGAAAAAACTTGCATTTATTTAGCACCTTTCACAACATTAGGACGTCCCAAAGAGCTTTACAACCAATGAAGTATTTTTGAAGTGTAGTCACTGTTGTAATGTAGGGAAACGCGGCAGCCAATTGGCGTTCAGCAAGATCCCACAAACAGTAAATGAGTTAAATGACCAATTAATCTGTATTTGGTGGTGTTGATGGAAGAAATTTTCATCATCTTCATGATGATCTTCAAAGCCAAACTCCAATTAGCAATCGTTGTCCATCTCCTTCATGTACACCCTTGCCAGACAGGGATCACTACCTGAGGGATAGACGACTCCAATGGTATTTAACATTCAACTTGATGTTATGCACATTCTGTGCCATGTGGTAACCACGTGTGCAGGAAGTGTCTCCGGCTGTTCAAGTTCGAGCTCAGGGTTTCTGGACTTGAGCGCCTGGTGTCACTGCAGGACATACGAGAGGCTGAAATTGTCTTTTTTTCCCCCTTTTATTAACTGCTCCCCCCATAGAGCTTGGTGCTTTGACCTAAATTAAAAATCAAAAGTAATGGGTTTCCGATCTAATTGTCACTGGTCAATCTCCCTTTCTATAGTGAAATGGGTCTTAACCCTAAGTGCTGGTTGGGCCGAAATTTTGCCGGTCTCCCAAAGTAACTCTGGTGGGAGACCGGCAGAAGCCCCAGGACTACGGGAAATGCCTGGTCATGCTGAGTCTCCAACGCTTCCGGAAGTTTGCTCTTCGCATTGTAGGCGGCGGAACATTCCGCCCGCATCTTGTAAGGCAAATGACAGCTGGAGGTGGAGCTGAGGGGCGGGGTCTTCCCTAAACTGGAAGTTCCTGCTCCTGGACAGGGAATGGGACCATACGTAATGGCGTCAGTTGGAGTGCCGAGTGAGTGGAGGGATATTGAGGAGAGAGGAGTGAAAGTCTTTCAGGGCACTCTTCTGAATGTTACCAGGGCTACAACGGCAAATTATGAGGAGAGATTACATAAACTAGGTTTGTATTCCCTGGAACATAGAAAGTTAAGGGGTGATTTGTTTGAGGTTTTTAGGTTTTTGAAAGGAAGCGATAGAGTAGATAGAGAGAAACTTTTTCCACTGGTGGGGGAGTCTAGGACAAGGGGACATAATCTTAAAATCAGAGCCAGGCCATTCAGGAGAGAATTTAGGAAACACTTCTTCAGTGGTAGAAGTGTGGAAATCTCTCCCACAAAAAGCAGCAGATGCTAGCTCAATTAATAATTTTAAATCCGAGATCGATAGATTTTTGCTAGCCGTGGGTATAAAGGGACATGGAGCCAAGGTGGGTAAATGGAGTTAGGTCACAGATCAGCCATGATCTCATTGAAATGGGGGAACAGGCTCGAGGAGCTAAATGGCCTCCTCCTGTTCCTATGTTCTGCATTCCCTAGGCGTGTTTCAGAAGAGTATTGATGGAGCTTTAGAAGGAGATTGATGGAGGTTTAGGAGGAGATTGCCCCGGACCCTGTCAGCTGAGGAGGGTGCATGATACAATGACCAGAGGGATGGGCTTCACATGGCCTTTTTCTTATCACTGATTTTTCCTATGTCCTTGTCTGCTCTTAAGACAATCACTTGCCAGCGGGCCTGCACATCACCCAGTCTCTATCTGTTGAAGCCCCAATACCATCTCCAACTTGTAACGCCTTTGACTGAGCCTTGATGTTCTTTTTAACACTGCAGGTCCTGTACACTGGGGTTGTCATTTATGCGCCTGCACTCATATTAAACCAAGGCAAGTAGTCATTTTATTTTTCTCTTTTGTTGAACTTGAAAATGCACATGAGCTGTACTGAGCTGTTCAAACCTTCTTGTAATCAGATAGGGCTACTGTGGGGTATCTCCTGCCATCTGGAATTCCCTCCCTAAACCCCTCCGCCTCTCTACTCCTCTCTCCTCCTTTAATGCCCTCCTTAAGACCCATCTCTTTGACCAAGTTCCTAATATCTACTTCTTTGTCTTGCCGTCTGTTTTTTGTCTGATTATAACTCTGTGGAGTGCCTTGGGATGTTTTTGTACATTAAAGGCGCAAGTTGTTGTTGAAGTGTATTCAGTGCCAGCAGAAGCTGACTGTCTGCCTCGGAGGTGTGTAACATGACTATCCCATGGTGCAAAACCAATGGCCGAGTGGACGCTCCCGAAACTGTGCGAGCCAAATGTACAACTGCACCAATATCTTTTAAAAATTCATTCTCAGGATGTGGGCGGCGCTGGCAAGGCCGGCATCTATTGCCCATCCCATGTTGCCCCTTGAGAAGGTGGTGGTGATGGTCCTTCTTCTTGAACCGCTGCAGTCCGTGTGGTGAAGGTTCTCCCACAGTGCTGTTAGGGAGGGAGTTCCAGGATTTTGACCCAGCGATGATGAAGGAACGGCCAATGTGTGTAAAGCTCTTTGAAGAAAATAACAGGTATTTTGGTTATGAAAATGGCTGTACTTTCATGAATAGTTCTCTTCTTTAAGAGAACAAATCTGGGGAGCCCAGTTCTGGAATGGATGGTTGTTATGTATAAGATTATCCTATAAGGGAGTACGATGCGTTGTTTAATATGTTGGTCAGACTGTGCTGAGCCATAATTAAGTGGTTTTGTCTCATCCTGCTGTGGTTTGCTGTGTTTCAGTTACCGGCCTGAATATCTGGGCATCTCTGTTATCCACTGGAATCATCTGCACATTCTACACAACTGTGGTTAGTACAGAACACTTAATCAGAAATCAGCAGCACTGTGTTAACGATCCTAATATTCTGCCATGCTCGCACTTTTTGATCCTGGTTTAACCTGACACGTTAATAGTTGACTCTGTAAACGGTGGTCGCCCCAGAACTGATCTGCATTACCTATTTCTCAACCGCTGGCGTAATGGATTCAAAATTAAAATCTCTCACTGTGATAAAACTGACCGAAAATTGTTTGGGGAGGAGAGGAGCAAAAATATGTCAATGCAAAAGTCGACATGCAGTCGTTTCCAAATCAACGGAAAGGTCTGACAGTTTTTGCAACATTACATCAGGTTTACAAAGGTTGATTACAGTGAAACCTGTATAAACGGACACTCCCAAAAAAAAAATGGACACCTGCAAAAAAAACCGGACACTTATCGAGAGACCCATATAACTCAGATGGCAAAATATACAAGAGGCTCTCTGAAACCACTCGCAAATTACCAACTACGGACAGCCTTCAATGCACCAAGCCCTTTTGCAACTTAAAGCACGGGACACACAGGTCAGTGTGAGGCAGCAGCGGGTTTTGTGAAACAAATGGCTTTTGGGGGAATGGTGAGCCCTTTACCCAGCATCCATTAGTGGCAGAGAAACCGCTCTATCTCTGGGATCGAGCGCTTGCACGGCTCTGTCCCAGGGATAGAGCGGTTTCTCTGTCGCTATGGATGCTGGGGAAAGAACTTCCCCATTCTACCGAAAATTTTTACGGTACATACAATGACCATTTTGAAAATAAGTACACCTGCAAAAAAAAAGGACAGCTGAAACCAGTCCCTAAGGTGTCCGTAATTTACAGGTTTCACTGCAATTAAATTAAAATTCTTTGGAAACCAGGCTGCGACAAGATGTAATTGCATGACTTTATGTCGCAGCTCCTTGAATCACCCCAAATGATTGTTAGTTTTGATATATCACCGCTTTTTATTTGAAGAAACTAACCGATCCCCTGTGGTGTTGCTCGTGGGTAGTCGAGGGAATGTGGAACACGTTTGTGATATTTGGCCACTGAGATGGAGTTGTGTTTAACCTGGCCTGTCCCTTTAATGGCACTGCTCAGGTACATCCCAAAGTGGGGAGTGGTTTTAATAGGGACATCCTATTAGAGGCTAATTGCTGAGGGAAGTTTCTGTACATTGTGCAGGTTGGCAAAGTCAGAAAAATCAACCAGAAATGACTGGCTTTCTTCGTCTCTTTTTGTGTTTTTGGCACTTTGGAAATGTGACAACCTCGTGTTAGACAGAAGATTTTTACATCCGCGGCCTTTATCTCCCTGTGCTAAGCACCATCCATGGTCAAGACAATGTAAGGTTGCTGTTTTCTTATCTTCACATTCTTCCCTTGGAGAACAGTGTGAGGATTCACAGGGCTGATTAACAGTCTGACAGGGTGGCATTGTCGTTGTTTTTGTATCTTCACATCTCTTCCCTTGGAGAAGAGTGTGAAGCAGTGGGAGGATTCACAGGGCTGATTAACAGTCTGACAGGCCGCAAACGCTCCTTCCACGGCCGTAACCACCTTTACACCAGCCGACAGGGTAGTTAGTCCTGTACGACGGGAGGGTTTAGTGGGCTCCCACAACCCATACGATGAGGGAGGGGCCACCCACACCCACCGGACACGAGTATCCCCACTGGATGTTGTTCCCAGAATTCAGAACCGGAGCTCCTGTCTCCACTCGCCGGGACAGTCTAGAGTTCGAACCCTGCACCTTCTGACTCCGAGGCGGGAATTCTAGCAGTGAGCCCAAAGGTTCGCTCCACTGTGTGAGGTGACCTGCTCTCAGGCCTCCTCCAGCACGAGTCGCTAATAGATGGGTGATAGTAACCTCAGGATAACTCTGCTGCGGTTTTTCTCCCCCTCTTTTTCAGGCAGTACCTTGTACTTGTTTGGGTGCTGAATCACAGACATAGACTCAAATCCCAGCACTCTTAGGTACAAGATGCTCATCCTCCAACATGTGTCACCACGCTTGGCCACCGACTAACTCTTCTGATCTAGTGACGTTTCACTCCCCTGTTATAGGGTAAATTTTATGAATGAGCACTCCTGGCACAAGAGCTTTGCCCATTGGGAGCATTATCCCCTTCCCCCCACAACGCAATTTTCCGTCCATGGATAGAAAATCTTTGGGGGAATTTCCCGATGTGCAATCCCATGGCTGCATGGCAAGAGCCCGCCTTTGCAAAACTTACCCATGTATTTCCAACTATTTCATAGAATCGTAGAGTCATACAGCACAGAAGGAGGCCATTCGGCCCATCATGCCTGTTAGACTGCTCTTTGAAAGAGCTATCCAATTAGTCCCACTCCCCTTGCTCTTTCCCTATAGCCCTGCAAATTTTTCCTTTTCAAGTAT
The DNA here is from genome assembly GCF_035084215.1 of Heptranchias perlo. Taxonomy (NCBI): domain Eukaryota; kingdom Metazoa; phylum Chordata; class Chondrichthyes; order Hexanchiformes; family Hexanchidae; genus Heptranchias; species Heptranchias perlo. The sequence goes on from NC_090353.1 coordinate 34,476,145, forward strand.
TCATCCGATTTCCTTTTGAAAGTTATTATTGAATCTGCTTCCACCGCCCTTTCAGGCAGCGCATTCCAGGTCAGAACAACTCGCTGCGTGAAAAAAATTCTCATCTCCCTCCTGGATTTTTTTTTCCAATTATCTTAAATCTGTGTCCTCTTGTTACCGACCCTCCTGCCAGTGGAAACAGTTTCTAATGCTGCGATAGTTTTTGTTGACACTGAACTGATTAGGTTTGACACAGCTGTCATGATATGGAGAGGCAATCCTTTGCCGCTGCCCATGTTTTATCGGCTTCCACTTTTTGTGCCCACAGGGTGGGATGAAAGCTGTGGTCTGGACTGACGTCTTTCAAGTTATTACCATGATGTCCGGGTTCGTCGCTATCATGATCCGGGGCACCTATTTAGCTGGAGGTGCCAGCAAAGTCCTGGAGAATGCATATAATGGGTCCAGGATCAATTTTGGAGAGTAAGAGTCTTTTGCTATCGAAGCTCGTTACTGGCCGCCCGCCTGCCCCCCTCCAGCAAACCCACACCTGAAGATGTCCCTCGACTTGATTGAGCGAGTTTCATCACTTCTCGACTAGCACAGGAGTCAAAGTTGAGGAAAAAGTTGGTGCAGCAACAATGTTCTGGCCCTCGAAGTCTTTCTTTTAAGATGTGGAGATGCCGGTGATGGACTGGGGTTGACAAATGTAAAGAATCTTACAACACCAGGTTATAGTCCAACAATTTTATTTGAAAATCACAAGCTTTCGGAGGCTTTCTCGTTCGTCAGGTGACGAAGGAGAAAGCCTCCGAAAGCTTGTGATTTTCAAATAAAATTGTTGGACTATAACCTGGTGTTGTAAGATTCTTTACATTTCTTTTAAGAATTGACTTTTTAGTTTGCTCCCTTCCCGATCCGAAGGCAGCAACCCTTGCTAGATGCTAGAAAAGCTCCTCACAGTTGAGCTCAATGCCATCCCTAGCTGGTATCCACATTTACTGTGTGCTATGAGGAGTGTCAACCCTGGCTGATATTTTCTTCCTCCCTAGCCCAGACACATTGAGACCAATTGTTGCAACCCAATGGAGATTAGTCCACCGCAGATGAGGAATTAAATCTGAGGCCTTCTAGCCTGTATGGCTGAGTAGCACCTCACACAATACCTATTAGGGAAGGTTCTTGGAAACTCTTAGCATGCTTCGTAAATGGAACACAAGATAGCTATTGACATCTAGCGGCAGAACATGAGTATTGCACCAATTTTTATTTTCACTATACTGACAGTTTGCTCATCCTCTGATGGTTTCTATGGTATCTGGTTGGAAAGGTAATTGTTCGTTAGACACTTGAGCATTTGTTTCGACTGAAGACTGTTACATGCACTGTAAAGTATCCAGTTATATGGTGCTGTACTATTTGGGTGTTGTACTTGGGTATATAAACTTGCCACCTAATAGATGATCCTCTCTCACCTCTAATCTCCAGCCTCTCGCTCTCCCTCCATTGTAACCTTTCCTGTCTCGATATTACGACTATCATTGTTACTGTGGTAAACTTTCATCTCGTCCCTTCTAAGCTGAAAACGAGTCTCTGCATGCTCTTCCTTCTGCCTACGCTCTCACTACATTAAAATCAAGACTCGTCACAACCTCTCACTCTAACTCATTCTTTCCCAAAGCCCTTGAAACTGTGTAATTCCTTAACTCGCTCAGTCCTTCCGTCCCCGTTCAATCTACAGGCTTTCAAAGCCCGAGCTTGGAGGGTACTTTTAGCCTGACCTGCCTGGTGGGAACGGGGCTGGTTCGGGTGTGATGCCCATGTTACACCCTGCCCGATCACTTCAATTGAGAGTGAAATCAGACTGGGTGAAAATATGTGCCCGATCTGAATCAGCCCCATTCCCACTGGATAAGGTTAAAATTACAACCTCCCCCCCCCCACCATTGTCAGGAACCCACTGCTTCCCGATTTACCTTATCTTTTATTTCACTGGCTTAAACATCCACTCCCTGCACCACCGGCGCACAGTGGCTACAGTGTATTCTATCTACAGGATGCACTGCAGCAACTCGCCAAGGCATGTTCGGCAGCACCTCCCAAACCCGCGACCTCCACCATCTAGAAGGTCAAAGGCAGCAGGTGCATGGGACCAACACCACCTCCAAGTTCCCCTCCAAGTCACACACCACCCCGACTTGGACATACAGATCTGCCGTTCCTTCATCGCTGCTGGGTCAAAATCCTGGAACTCCCGACCTAACAGCGCTGTGGGAGAACCTTCACCACACGGACTGCAGCGGTTCAAGAAGAAGGCCCACCACCACCTTCTCAAAGGGGCAACTAGGGATGGGCAATAAATGCCGGCCTCGCCAGTGATGCCTATATCCCGAGAATGAATAAAAACATAACTTGAAGGGGTGCTGTGCTATGTCTTAGCCCTCCTCTTTCAATAAAAACAATTCAAAAGGAAGGAATATTTTTCCAAGTTCCTTTGCTGGTGGAGAGCCCCCCTCATCGGCCGCCTGACCTCAGAGAGCAGCCCCTACTGTATTGATCTAATTTTGCACTACACACTGATGGAAGTTCTCTGTTTAGTTTTGATCCAGATCCCAGGAGACGCTACACATTTTGGACGTTTATTATCGGGGGGACTATGTTGTGGCTCTCCATGTACGGAGTCAACCAGGCTCAAGTCCAGCGCTACATTTCTTGCAAAACAGAGTCTCAAGCACGGTTGTAAGTTTGAATGAGTAACAGCAAACTGGCCTGAAGGAAGCTGTTGAATGCCATGGTTGGGGAGGTGAAGGGAACTACATATTGGAGTCCGAGGACAAGGGGCAGCCAGACTCCTCCTCCTAGTCAGATGGTTTGGGAGTTTGAGTGTCGGGCAACTGGTGCCAAAGTAACTCAATTTCTCCACGCAACTTTCTGAATGGGGAGGGAGGCAGTTTTTTTGCGTTCAGGGTCGGCATTTAAAGGGCCTACAATTCAATCTGTCCCAAAAGGTGTCCTGAGCTTTGGAAGAAGTTCCCGCAAGAGCTTATGGGAGGTCACTTTGCTTCTCACAACAAGAAGTCCAATTGTGAGTCAGCACTTGGCATCATGACGAGGACACGGGGAGTTTTTTTTTGGACCCAGTCAGAGCACTCCTATATCATGACATGCCAATTCGGAGCGCGGGAACAGGTGTGCAGTTTTCACCATTCCCAAATTCCCAAAGGATTACCTTTACAAATAACTTTTGAAGCTCCCTTTAATAGTTGAGTGCATTGCCCCAACGTGGGAGTGAGTGATAAGGACCCCGGAACATTCCGAGCTTGATCCCCGTTGCGTTGCGTGGGCTGATCTCAGCTTGGGGTGGCAATGGGGTAACCCTGGGCCAAGGAGGAGAGGAATCAGGCCGCAGTTCTTTCTTCTGGCTGTTTTCCCGTGACCCCTACTCGAAACTGTAGTGGGGGGGGGAATTTTTAAACTGGGAAGCAGCATTCGGGAAAGTGTGTGGCGAATGCCGAACAGGCCCAAAGCTGGCAGGTTGGTAGGAAACCTAAGACTGAGATAAGGAATTAACTATGGTCCCAGGTGGTTACACACATTCAGCGTCTAGCTCATTGACATATACTTGTCTCAGCATTCGAAACCTGTGTAACTCCACGGTCATTTAAAACACACCACGTAAAAATGGCCAAACAGTCCTGAAATGTGGCAGTGCCTCACACTGCAGGCCTCATCCATCCAAATTTCTGTCACGCTTTACAATAGTATTTTAATAATAAAAAGGAAGAAAGCCAATCATTTCCAATCTGGAAAAAAACTTCTCCTACTCCTCCCTACCCCCTTCCCTCGGGCAAAAAATAAAATATCCTCTAATTAACTTCAGAAATCATAGGAGAGGTCATTTTAACTTTTATTGCAAGGCGAAAAATGGGCAATAGCCGATCGGCCGGCCGTTTTACACATCGCCCCGATTTTCCCTTCCGTTGCCAATGGAAGAGGGTGACCTCTAATTGGGGTGAGGATCTGTCTAAGAATGATTAGCCTCTGATTGATCCAGGGTGGAACAGCAATCACAGCTTGTGGCCTTAGAACAGGGCAGTGACACTTTACCAGCAGAATAATACATCCTGGGCAGAATTCCCACGGGGATTCGCCCGATGAAAGACCAATGGGGAAGTTCAGTGGAAAGAAAGAAAGAGTTTGAAAGAACTTGCATTGAGATAGCACCTTTTCATGACCTCAGGACCTCCCAAAGTGCTTTACAGCCAAATGTAGTCACTGTTGTAATGTAGGGAAACGCAGCAGTCAATTTGTACACAGCAAGATCCCACAAACAGCAATGTGATAAGGACCCAGATAATCTGTTTTTTTGTTTAGTGATGTTGGTTGGTTTTTTAATGCTGTGCCTCAGCTGCATGTTATAATTTCTATGAAGAACAAAGAGAGAACTTGCATTTTAAATAGTGCCTTTCACAACCTCAGGACATCCCTACAGCTAATGAAGTACTTTTGAAGTGTAGTCACTGTTATGCTGTAAGAAATGCGGCAACCAATTTGTGCACAGCAAGGTCCCACAAACAGTAAAGTGCCAATGATGAGATAATCTGTTTTTGGTGATGTTGGTTGAGGGATAAATATTGGCCCAGGACACTGGGGAGAACTCCCCCCTGCTCTTCTTCGAAATAGAGCCATGGGATCTTTTACGTCCACCCAAGAGGGCAGACAGGGTTGGAGCATCTACACTTCCCTCAAAATTAGAAATATTCCATGTAAACTTTTGTAAGTTCCCCAAAGGTCCAGTGGCAACTTCTAAAATCCAACTTCACACCGGTTTGAAGTTTGCACAGCAGTCACAAGGGATCAAACTCATAGTGTGAGATGGCCTCCCATCAAAGTCTCAGTATAACTGGAGCCAGCAGCCCACACTGTCTCGTGACACCCATCCAACACGAGTATCCAGGCATTACTCGTTCTCCTAACCAAGTGTTCCTTCAAAGGCTGACAGGGCTACTGTCCTTATATGGGCGTCTTCTTTGGCTAGCTTTTGTTGCCAGCTCCTGATCAGCAGGGTGATTGACTCCGGCTGTGGGAGAAGCTTTCAAGAGCGGCAAAGTTTGACCTGTGACGTCAAGTGGCGTCAAGTGTCGGTCGAGGATTAAACACTGAATGTAGCGGAGGGGAATGAGCTGCAAAAAAAAAGCATTGACCTGTCTCCAGAACGTCTCTTTTTTTTTTTCGAGAGTCCTTGCTGCTTTCTCAGCCTCTACCTCAGGTTAAGGTTTAAAAGCCTTTGCGAGGAGCAAGAGCAATAAAAGCTGGCTCTTCAAGGGAAACGTGACTGTGTTTTCGTTTGTCTCCTCAAGGCACATTGCTATGTTTGAGAGGGGAATGAAGAACACTTCAAACAGAAAGCATCCCTTTATTCTCTCCTTCCCTTCTAAGAATTCATTCATGCAATGGTTTAAATCAGGGGTGTCCAAATGCAGGCCTGAACTAAGGTTGCCAACCCTCCAGGATTGCCCTGGAGTCTCCAGGAATTAAAGACTAACTTCCAGGACAGAAAAATCATAGGGGCAAGAGAAAAGTTGTGTTTTTAAAAAAAATTCTTTGGACATGGGGCAAAAAGGCTGTTTGACTGACAGCCAAGAATCATCCAATTGAGCTATGAAGAGTCCGTTTGCTTTCCGATTGGCTGTGGGAAGGCAGGGCACAACGAGGATGGACATGCCAATGGTGGCAGTGTGGGGGCAGGGTGGTTGGAGGCAGGAAGTCAAGTGATGACATCTCCAGGAATACATCCAACCAGAGTTGGCAACCCTACCCCGAACCCTGGCAAGTCAGCCTACCCAGCCCAGGCAACTCAGTCCTGTTTTTTTTTATCCACTGGTTTTGCCCTATTGGAATTTAGTGGGCCAGGAGGTTTGGGAAGGGCTGTTATGACCACCCATTGCCTCATTGGTGGATAAAACCTAAATCAGAACATCAGGCTCCGTTAGTATCAGCGACATGAGGTATCTGCAAATTATTAACGGGGAACCTGGATTTAAGCTTTACGGGGGCGATTTTCAGCCTGAGAAAAGGGTGGCCGGCTATTGAAACTCAGGGGGAGGGGTTAGGGTAGGGTCGCCAAATCTGGTTGGACGTATTCCTGGAAGTTTCGTCACGTGACTCCTACCTCCAACCATCCCACCCTCCAAACCTCCGCCATTGGTCGCCCAACACGTCCAACCTCGCGTTGCCCTGCCTTCCCACAGCCAATTGAAGAGCAAACAGACTCATCGTTAGCTGATTGGACGATTCTGGACTATCAATCAAACAACCTTTTTCCTATCTCCAATATTTTTATAACTAATAAACAAGATTGTTTAAAGAAGATGGGGAAAAAAAGCACACACTTTATTTTTTAATGCCGTCTATGATTTTTCTCCCGGGTGTTGCTCGCGGCGGTGTCCTGGAGACTAATCTTAAATTCCTGGAGACTCTCCAGGAAAATCCTGGCGGGTTGGCAACCCTAGGAGAGGGGCACCTTGTCTGTCCAATTGAAGGCCAACGCCCCTCTGATGTGATTTTTAGTCAGTAAGTGGGCAAGTGGCCTGCTGCAGGATCCCAGGAGAACATGTCTCTACCAGGACTGCAGGATCCCAGGAGAACATGTCTCTACCAGGACTGCAGGATCCCAGGAGAACATGTCTCTACCAGGACTGCAGGATCCCAGGAGAACATGTCTCTACCAGGACTGCAGGATCCCAGGAGAACATGTCTCTACCAGGACTGCAGGATCCCAGGAGAACATGTCTCTACCAGGACTGCAGGATCCCAGGAGAACATGTCTCTACCAGGACTGCAGGATCCCAGGAGAACATGTCTCTACCAGGACTGCAGGATCCCAGGAGAACATGTCTCTACCAGGACTGCAGGATCCCAGGAGAACATGTCTCTACCAGGACTGCAGGATCCCAGGAGAACATGTCTCTACCAGGACTGCAGGATCCCAGGAGAACATGTCTCTACCAGGACTGCAGGATCCCAGGAGAACCACTGACACTACAATGGCTGTAGACTCTGGGGGAACAGACTTCTTGACCATGCCAAAGATACAATCAACACCATTTATTTTTTACAGCGATAAGACTGTTTATAAAAAAAAAGAGGAAAAATTAGGTGATGGTGTAGTTCCTTATTAGACGAGGTACGAGAATCGTTCACTATCAAGCAGCCGACTATCGGGGGCAAAATCCAGCTGCCACTGCCCCTGACTTCACCTAGAGAACAACCCTTATTTTTGTTTTTGTTTTAATATACAAATTGGAGGCTCGTTTTTGAGCAGTGTCCTCATTCACCTCGGCTGACATGAACGGAGAGTGGATTTCGAAGTGCGGAACAATTCGAGTGCCTGACTCAGTTGCGTCTGTTTGCAGTGCTATCCTTGTGAACCAGATCGGCCTGTGGGTGATTGTGACCAGCGCAGGGGCCTGCGGGATCATTATGTTTGCACTGTACAGGGACTGCGATCCTGTGAAGGCTGGCCACGTCTCTGCACCTGATCAGGTGAGTCGACCGTGAAAAGTTATAAATGGCTGAATGAGCAACGACCAAACAGTGGTCTTCACCAGAACCTTCTACTGCTTATACAAGAAAGAACTTTCATTTCTACAGCACCCCACCATGCCCCCACTCCGCCTCGTGACCTCTTCATCTCCCTTTTAGTTTGGGCTCTCGTGGCAAGGATGGTCACGTGGATGAGGTACTGGAGGGCAGCCAGTGCCCGTGGAACTGTACCCCAGCAGCCAGAGTCAATGCCATCAGCGTGCAAGAAGGGGAGGAAGTTCACAAATATATAAATATTATATACACTGACACACACTAGTCAATCTCCCATGGCATTGTACAGGGGGAGTCAAGACCAAGGACACTTCTCAGGAAAGGAGGGGGGGAGAGGAGAGAGGACGGAGGAGAAAGAGAGAGGACAGAGGGAATAGGAGAGGAGAGGAAGAAAATTTACATGGTGGGCTCCCACTGGGATTCCCAGCACCAAGAGGGAATCCACCATCGGCCCAGAGGGAAATGCAGGAGGTGCTACAGTAGGATAACAACAAGAAAACAACAATAACCTGCATTTATATAGCGCCTTTAACGTAGCAAAATGTCCCAAGGTGCTTCACAGGAGTATTATCAAACAAAATTTGACATTGAGCCATATAAAGGAGGTATTAGAACAGGTGAGGTGGGTTTTAAGGAACGTCTTAAAGGAGAAGAGAGAGGTAGAGAGGCGGAGGGGTTTAGGGAGGGAATTCCAGAGCTTAGGGCCGAGGCAGCTGAAGGCACGGCCGCCAATGATGGGGGCAAAGGAAGTCAGAGATGCGCAAGAGGCCAGAATTGGAGGAGCGCAGAGATCTCGGAGGGTTGTAGGGCTGGAGGAGGTTTACAGAGACAGGGAGGGGCGAGGCCACGGAGGGATTTGAACACGAGGATGAGAATTTTAAAATCGAGGCATTCAGGGACTGGGAGCCAATGTAGGTCAGCGAGCACAGGGGTGATGGGTGAACGGGACTTGGTGCACATTAGGATACGGGGCAGCAGAGTTTTGGATTACCAAGTATAAAAAATTGAGGAAGACATCAAAGCCAATTCCAGGATTTGTAACGGGAGGGGGAGGGGAGCAGATAATCCATGTCAAAAAGACATTGTGTGTAGGAATACGTGCTTCGTTTTCCCCTCCCCTACAGTGGTTGTGTCTCTCATGACCATCCTACAAAACTTTGTTTGGGATTTTGGCCCTCGATGTTGGTTTATATAAGACTTTCTGCTTTCAGCTGATGCCGTACATGGTGCTGGATATTTTTGAACCGTACCCGGGAGTTCCAGGCTTGTTCCTTGCTGCTGCCTTCAGTGGAACATTGAGGTAATAAGTGTGGGATTTAAGGGATGCTAAAATACTCTGTTATACATGAAAGAAATTAGATTATGCCTCATAATGCTTGGCTTTTTTAAAATCTAATCTATTCACATAATGTGGCCGATGCTGGCAAGGCCGGCATTTATTGCCCATCCCCAGTTGCCCCTTGAGAAGGTGGTGGTGGGCCTTCTTCTTGTACCGCTGCAGTCCACGTGGTGAAGGTTCTCCCACAGTGCCCTCAGGGAGCGGATTTCTGGACATTAACCCAATGACTATGAAGCTCAATGATATGTAAGAGTTGGAGGGATTCATGTTCCTGTGGCTCAGTGGGTAACATTCTTGCCTCCCTGAGTCAGAAGGTTGTGGGTTCAAGTCCCACTCCAGAGACTTGGGCATGAAAATCTAGGCTGACACTCCCAGTGCCGTACTAAGGGAGTTCTGCACTGCCGTCTATCGGATGAAATATTGAACCGAGGCCTTCTCAGGTGGATGCAAAAGATTCCATGGCACTATTTCGAAGAAGAGCAGGGGAGTTCTCTCTGGTGGCGTGGGCCAATATTTATCCCTCGATCAACACCTAAAAACAGATGATCTGATCATCATCTCATTGCTGTTTGTGGGATCTTGCTGTGTGCAAATTGGCTGCTGCATTTCCTACATTACAACAGTGACTACACTTCAAAAGTATTTAATTGGCTGTAAAGCGCTTCGGGACATCCTGAGGTCATGAAAGGCGCTATATAAATGCAAATCTTCCTTTTCTTTCATGATCTTGCTGCTCTTGTCCTTGGTGGTAGAGGCTGTGAGGGAAGAGAGGTGAATTGGTAGCACTCTCATCTTTAGGTCAAAGGATTATGGGTTCAAGCCCCACTCCAGGACCTGAGCACATAATCTAAGCTGACAATCCAGCACTGTACTGAGGGAGTGCTGCACCAAAGGAGGTTCATTAGGATGTGACATTAACTGAGGTCCCTTCTGCCGATTCCAGTGGAAGTTAAAGATTCCATGGCACTTTTTCAAAGAAAAGCAGGGAGTTCTCCCAGTGTCCTGGCCCACAATTCCTCTCTCAACCAACACCATCAATAACCGATTAACAGGTGGTTCATCTAATGCTGTTTGTGGGATCTTGCTGTGCGCAAATTGGCTGTCTTGGTCACCTACAAGAATGACTGCATTTCGAAAGTAATTCATGAGCCGTTAAGTTCTATGGAACGTTCTGAGGTTGTGAAAGGGTCTACATAAACGTCAGTTCTTATCTCAAGATGTCCTGGTGCTTCAGAGAACTACTTTGGAAGCACAGAGACCGTTATGTAGGCGGCCAGTAACATCCCACAAACAACCATGAGATGAATCACCAGTTAATCTGTTTATTATTTTGCTGCCGTTGGTTGAGGGATGAACGTTGGCCAGGTCATCTCCCTGCTCGTCATCTAATTGTCCCGTGTGATATTTAGCATCCACCTGACAGGATCTCAGTTTAACACTTCATTTGAAGGACTGGTCCTCCAACACATCCTCATTTTTGCACTGGAACGTCACTCAATTAGTAACGTGCTTCAAACCCTAAACCTTCTGACCCAGAGGTGAGAGCACTATCAGCCAGGACAGGCCTTCACCATGTAAGGACCATAGCTTAAAACGTCATCTATTTTACAGCACAGCTTCCACTAGTATCAACGCTCTGGCTGCAGTCGCTTTGGAGGATATCATCAAACCCAGGATAAAAATATCGTCCGAAAAGAGGCTAATCCTAATATCAAAAGGATTGTGTAAGTATCTTTCTGCACGTTCTCATGTATCCAAACTGCAGATGACGGCAATGATAAACAATCACGTTTAGTAACGGCAGATCCACTTACCGTCACTCTGTAGTGCAGTGTGTTACAGAATTCCTCAGTGACCCTGGAGCAAGAGTGTAGACATCTTTGAGAAAGTACCCAGCAGGTCCAGCCCCATATTATGCCAAGCTTGGCATCACCTAATCATTATTGCTTAATCTACTTCATCTACTTGTTTCTGCCATGATGATGTTCTGTACTATGGGTCTTGGCCCTTCACCTCAGTTCCTCAACCAACAAAAAGAACAATCTTTTTTTTCCAATTTTCTGCCCCTTCTTTCTTTTCATGATGGTGCGGATACACACAGGAGCACAGTACGTGACTCGTACAGTGTAGAGGGAGCTTTACTCTGGATCTAACCCGTGCTGTTCCTGCCCTGGGAGTGTTTGATGGGATAGTGTAGAGGGAGCTTTACTCTGGATCTAACCCGTGCTGTACCTGCCCTGGGAGTGTTTGATGGGATAGTGTAGAGGGAGCTTTACTCTGTATCTAACCAGTGTTATACCTGCCCTGGGAGTGTTTGATGGGACAGTGTAGAGGGAGCTTTACTCTGTATCTAACCCGTGCTGTACCTGCCCTGGGAGTGTTTGATGGGATAGTGTAGAGGGAGCTTTACTCTGTATCTAACCCATGCTGTACCTGCCCTGGGAGCGTTTGATGGGATAGTGTAGAGGGAGCTTTACTCTGTATCTAACCCATGCTGTACCTGCCCTGGGAGCGTTTGATGGGATAGTGTAGAGGGAGCTTTATTCTGTATCTACCCATGCTGTACCTGCCCTGGGAGTGTTTGATGGGACAGTGTAGAGGGAGCTTTATTCTGTATCTACCCGTGCTGTACCTGCCCTGGGAGTGCTTGATTCCGACAACGACTGTCTGAAATGGGAAAGTGTCCTATTTCCCAGCACTAAGGTCTCTCATCTTGAGTTACACCAAAAATCTTCGACATTACCCATTATAATTGAAAGCACACATTTCTCATACATATTGGTAGGAATTTCTTCAGGGTTTGCATGGCCAACACCCAGCAAGATGGTAATGTTCTAGGAACTTGTCAAAGGTCACTGAAGAAAATATCCTTGAGAAAATAACATGAAACTGTGTTATTTCCCTGCAGAGTGGTGAAAATATGTAATACTTTACAAGAGAAAACACCCAATACTATGCTAAACTGTAAAAAAGCACGTAGATGCACTAGAGAATGTGCAAAAAAGATTTACAAGGATGATTTCGGAACTGAGGGCTATACCTATCAGGACAGATTGAACAGGCTGGGGCTCTTTTCTCTAGAAAAGAGAAGGCTGAGGGGTGACCTGATAGAGATCTTCAAAATTATGAAAGGGTTTGATAGGGTAGACGTAGAGAAGATGTTTCCACTTGTAAGGGAGACCAAAACTAGGGGCCATAAATATAAGCTAGTCAGCAATAAATCCAAAAAGGAATTCAGCAGAGACTGCTTTACCCAGAGAGTGGTGAGAATGTGGAACTCGCTACCACAAGGAGTAGTTGAGGCAAATAGCATAGATGGTTTTAAGGGGAAGCTAGATAAATACGAGGGAGAAAGGAATAAATGGATATGGTGATAAGGTTAGATGAAGTAAGGTGGGAGGAGGCTCGTGTGGAGCATAAACACCGGCACAGACCAGTTGGGCCGAATGGCCTGTTTCTGTGCTGTACATTCCATGTAATTCATCCAGTTAGAGCTGGAGACATAACTGGTTAACACCAGGATTGCAGGCCATCGGGATAAATACAGCAGATGATCAAGTACTTTCTGGAAGAAGATGGCTCCTATGCTACTGGGGCCAAGGAGTATTATCTGAGGAATGTGGCTGGCACCAGTTGAATAATGCAATGCCATGTGTGATTGATAACCTTGAGTTTTTGTCAAGATTATCCTTAAGGTCAGAGAGAACATTTAGAGTTTTATCTCCTTCCCTCTGCTCACTCACCTCCCTCAGAAGATGACGTGAGTTGGGTGAAGTCCACGGTGAAGCAACAAATAGTCTCTGCAAGGAACGCACCTGAGGTCCAAACGTCCTTCCCGTTTCAAATTTTCCAACGTCAACTTGTCAAGGCAGCAGCTTCTCTTAAATACCTTCTCTCTCTCTCTGTTTTTTTTTCCCAGCCCTGTTGTATGGTTTGGCTTGCGTTACATTTGCCGCATTGTCCTCTCTGCTCGGGGGAGGGGTCTTGCAGGTAGGTTGACATCCAGGTGGGCCAGAGATCTGCTGCCATATCGGGGAATGGGATGGCTTCTGATTTGAGGAAGGGGACCGTGTAGAGGACCGAGCCGATTTTTGCTCAACATAAACTTGCTAGGAAGAATGAGGAGAGGCAATAAAAATTAAATGGTTTCGTTTTAAAGGGGGTGCAGGAAGGGAGACCTGGGGGTGTACGTACATCTTTGAAGGTGGCAGGATAAGTTGAGAAGGCTGTTAAAAAGGCATAGAGTACAAAAGCAAGGAAGTTATGCTAAACCTTTATAAAATACTGATTAGGCTCCAGCTGGAGTATTGTGGCCAATTCTGGGCACCACTCTTTAGGAAGGAAGTCAAGGCCTTAGAGAGGGTGCAGAAGAGATTTACTCGAATGGTACCAGGGATGAGGGACTTTAGTTATGTGGAGAGACTAAAGAAGCTGGGGTTGTTCTCCTTGGAGCAGAGAAGGTTAGGGGAAGATTTGATAGAGGTGTTCAAAATCATGAAGGTTTTTGATAGAGTAAATAAGGAGAAACTGTTTCCAGTGGCAGAAGGGTCAATAACCAGAGGACACAGATTAATGGTAATTGGCAAAGGAACCAGAGGTGACATGAGGAAAAAAAGATTTACGCAGAATGTTGTTATGATTTGGAACGCACTGCCTGAAAAGGTAGTGGAAGCACATTCAATAGTAACTTTTGAAAGGGATAAACACTTGGAGGGGAAAAAATTGCACAGCTATAGGGAAAGAGCAGGGGAGTGGGACTAATTGGATAGCTCTTTCAAAGAGCCTGCACAGGCACGATGGGCTCCTTCTGTGCTGTATCATTCTATGATTGACTGTAGCTCCTGATCAGGGAGCTGGTAAACTCAGGTATGGTAGTGTACTGGTTATGTTTTTATTCATTCTCGGGGAAGTGGGCATCACCAGCATTTATTGCCCTTCCCTAGTTCCCCCAACAGAGTGGCTTGCTGGGCCACTTCAGAGGGCAGTTAAGAGTCAATCACTTTGATGTTGGACTGGAGTCACATATAGGCATGAGGACGGCAAGTTTCCGTCCCTAAAGGACATTAGTGAACCAGTTGGGTTTTTAACGACAATCTGACAGCTTCACAGTCACTTTTACTGATACCAGTTTTTTATTTCCAGATTTTTTAAAAAACTGAATTCAACATCTCAGACTACCATGGTGGGATTGTGAACTCACGTTCTCTGGTTATTAGTCCAGTAACTTAACCACTACATTATTGTACCCCTCAGTTACTGGTCTATTAATCCAGAGGTCTGGGCTAATAATCGAGACAATGATGACCAAGCTTCCTGTCTGCCGCCCGGGACTCGGAACAATGGAAGACCTTGTTTATCCAGAATTAAAGGGAAATGAACCGTTCTGTTGAAAGCATTCCCAGACATCGATCTGGAAATAATCTAATTTTGAAATAGGTTTGCTTCCCAGTGGCTCAGCGGGTAAATGCGTTGCTCGGTGCAGTGGTGAGCTGTACAGAGCAGGAAGAGCTCAGCTTTGATCCCTGAGTCTGTGCAGAATTGACCTCAGCGCCCTTTAGCCAGTGTCCCCCACTCCCGAGCCCTCGCCAGTGACTCCCTGCTGGACGGTTCACGGGGGTTTGGATGCCATCTGAGGACGGGATCCAGCTCGACTGTGATGCCCTCCACAGTTCAAATGCCTACCCACACTCGCTGTCTAGACATGAAGAATAGGCACTTGGGCGAGACGCGCAGCTCCCAGAGTAGGACAGTGCATTCAGAAGAGAAAGGGAGAAAATTGCGGGATTCATGGAGGGAGGAGGGGGGGCGAATATAAACATTTCACACCTAGTCTCCGTACAAGGTCTACTGTAAACTATTTGAACTTTACTCTAGGGCTCCTTCACAGTGATGAGCGTTATCAGCAATCCTTTGTTGGGAGCATTCATCCTTGGAATATTTCTTCCTCCTGCTAACACCACGGTGAGTACAGGCTCAGGCTGTTTGACGAGGTGGCTTTTCAAGAGATGGTACGTACGCCCAATTGCATCAACGTGCAGTCCTTGGGAATTTCTGAGGAAGGGCACTTTGGTGGGAGATCTTGCGGCAAGTTTACACGGGATGCTCTCCTGGCCGGCCTCCCACCTTCCACCCTCCGTAAACTCGGGCTCTGCTACCCCGTATCCTAACTCTCACCAAGTCCTGTTCACCCATCACCCCCTGTAATTCCATGCGTTGTGTTCCCTCACACTAACCTATCGATCCCTCGGTTCCCTCATACATGCCGCTCATCTCCTACTATTTGACTGGCTCTCTGGGTCCATTAAACAGGAGATCATTTGGATTGATTACTCCTCTGTATGCTTTCTTTCTCCAGGGTGTATTTTCAGGCTTGGCGGCTGGATTTGCAATTTCTCTCTGGGTGTCCATTGGGGGCATACTCTACCCACCCACCCCTCAGATTATGGGAGTCTTGCCACTGAATATAAACAGCTGTCCTGCCTTGAACATTTCCAACTCTACAGTCAATGGCAGCGCAGGGCTTCTTGACAAAGTAGCTCAGACCTCTGGACCTATGGAGAGGTGAGAATGATACCTGCTACATCACAGAGCTCAATAAACCCTGTTTAATCCCATTGTCACCCCGTGTCTCAAATCACGGAGACAGCATAACTGAGATTGGGGGGAGGGGAGGCTGCACATCGGGGAGAGGAGGCTGCACATCTGCTAACAGGGCAGGAGAGGAGGCAGCACATCTGGGATCGCTGTGGGAGAGGAGGCTGCACATCTGGGATCAGAGCGGGTGAGCAGGCAAAACATCTGGGATCAGGGCGGGAGAGGAGGCTGCACATCTGGGATCAGGGTAGGAGAGGAGGCTGCGCATCTGGGATCAGGGTAGGAGAGGAGGCTGCGCATCTGGGATCAGGGTAGGGGAGGAGGCTGCACATCTGGAGTTGGGTGGAGGGGGGAAAGAGGCGAAACGTCCCAATCAGGGCATTGACATGTCTGAAAGTTGTGATGTCATTTCTTTGTAGGTCCACCATTGCAGATGAGTTCTATGCCTTATCTTACCTTTACTATGGAGTTCTGGGAACATTAACAACCGTGATTGTTGGAATTGTAGTCAGTTATTTAACAGGTAAATGTGTTAAACTTCAGGCTAAATCCTGTGAAGGAAGGTGTGTGTGAATGGTCATAAAACAGTTGTATTTTTTTTTATTCATTCATGGGATGTGGGCGTCGCTGGCGAGGCCGGCATTTATTGCCCATCCCTAATTGCCCTTGAGAAGGTGGTGGTGAGCCGCCTTCTTGAACCGCTGCAGTCCGTGTGGTGAAGGTTCTCCCACAGTGCTGGGGTTGTTTTCATTGGAACAGAGGAGGCTGAGGGGAGATTTAATTGAGGTGTATAAAATTATGAGGGGCTTAGATAGAGTGGATAGGAAGGGCCTATTTCCCTTAGCAGAGGGGTCAGTGACCAGGGGGCATAGATTTAAAGTAATTGGTAGAAGGATTAGAGGGGAGCTGAGGAGAAATTTTTTCACCCAGAGGGTGGTGGGGGTCTGGAACTCACTGCCTGAAAAGGTGGTAGAGGCAGAAACCCTCAACTCATTTAAAAAGTACTTGGATGTGCACTTGAAGTGCCGTAACCTACAGGGCTACAGACCAAGTGCTGGAAAGTAGGATTGAGCTGGATAGTTCTTTTTCGGCCAGCATGGACACGATGGGCCGAATGACCTCCTTCTGTGCCGTAGCATTCTATGATTCTATGAAGTAGGGAGTTCCAGGATTTTGACCCAGCGATGATGAAGGAACGGCGATATATTTCCAAGTCGGGATGGTGTGTGACTTGGAGGGGAACGTGCAGGTGGTGTTGTTCCCATGCACCTGCTGCCCTTGTCCTTCTAGGTGGTAGGGGTCGCGGGTATGGGAGGTGCTGTTGAAGAAGCCTTGGTGAGTTGCTGCAGTGCATCTTGTAGATGGTACACACTGCAGCCACGGTGCGCCGGTGGTGGAGAGAGTGAATGTTTATGGTTGTGGATGGGGTGCCAATCAAGCGGGCTGCTTTGTCCTGGATGGTGTCGAGCTTCTTGAGTGTTGTTGGAGCTGCACTCATCCAGGCAAGTGGAGAGTATTCCATCACACTCCTGACTTGTGCCTTGTAGATGGTGGAAAGGCTTTGGGGAGTCAGGAGGTGAGTCACTCGCCACAGAATACTCAGCCTCTGACATGCTCATGTAGCCACAGTATTTATATGGCTGGTCCAGTTAAGTTTCTGATCAATGGTGACCCCCAGGATGTTGATAGTGGGGGATTCGGCAATGGTAATGCCATTGAATGTCAAGGGGAGGAGGTTAGACTCTCTTTTGTTGGAGATGGTCATTGCCTGGCACTTGTCTGGCATGAATGTTACTTGCCACTTATCAGCCCAAGCCTGGATGTGGTCCAGGTCTTGCTGCATGCGGGCACGGACTGCTTCATTATCTATTTACCTAACTTTTTAAGAACATTTTTTGAAAAAAGGAAGACTTGCATTAATATATACGAGGAACGAGAGGTGTGGGCTTTGACGAGAGAGTTAGGGTACTAGAGGGATGGACTTTGACGGGAGGATTAGGGTATTAGAGGGAGGAGCTTCAATGGCTTGAATGGGACAGTTAGGGCACTAGAAGGAAGAGCTTCAATGAGCAGAATGTGCTAATCTCTCCTTATGTTCTTATGTGAAGGGGGATTGATCCACAAGTGGGGTTCATGTTGAGTGACAGAACTTTTATTTAAAGGATTTACAGTCCCTTTTTTTTTCGTGGTAATATTTTGGTTTTGAATTGGGATTTAGATTTTGGTAAATTTTGAAGGTGCCTCCATCCTAATGCCTATTTTCTACAAGGGACACTCTTTAACAGAAAAACTTATATTAAACCCTACACACTGTCAGTGTTCTGTTTGTTTCTTCCCCCTTTAAGAGTTAGCCTGGCCCACGATTGAGAGGACATTGCACCAGGCACCATATAATGGATCAGACGCGCAATCAGGGGACTTAATGGTCTTTTCTGCTCCTATGTTGTTAGGGCCAACCAAGAGAAGTGACATAGCCCATGGTTTACTCTGGCGGGACCTTTCAAAAGAGAAACCAGTTTCCATACCGGCAACGGAAGAAACTGAGCAGCTAAAAAGCAAAGAGGTAAGTTTGAGCAGTATTGGTCTCCTGGCCCCTCGTGCACAAAGGCCTGCTCACACTCAGCACGCTTGACGTGCAGGGAATTTGCAGGCGTGAACTTCTTTCCGACCACTCCGTGACGCAGTGTGCTCGTTGACTAGCCTCAGGATGATTCGTGACCTTAAAGGGGTAGGACGGGCAGCAGCTCCTGGTTGGCATCCATTTTGATGCAGTACGGAAGCAGTATCTGCGTGGAGGGGATAACTAGGCGACCAGCCCTATCCCGATTTGATTTATTTTAAACTCAGCACGTTTTGGATTGTATCTTGACCCTCCCCTGCTACAGGCCTTTGATCCTCATTTGACTGGCCTTCTAGAGAATTTCCTGTTCAAGACTCTGAAAAATCCCTGACCCCACCCCCCCAACTCCCCTCCTGCACCACATGTATCCCACACTCGATTTCACACTCTACAGGGCAAGGGGGGCGGGGGTATATCTGGCTCTTCAGTGGATTGGCTGATCAGCAGTGTGTCAATTCACCTGATGCAATAGACACGAAACTATGGTGAACATCTTGTTAACAATCCCTGTGGTAATCCTGTTCCCCAACACTTGTATACACACAAACAAGAAACACAACTAACGTAACTTTGAATCTGTCCCACTCCAGAGACTTGAGCACAAAATCCAGACTGACACTTCAGTGCAGTACTGAGGGAGTGCTGCACTGTCGGAGATGCCGTCTTTCGGATGAGACATTAAACCGAGGCCCCGTCTGCCCTTTCGGGTGGACGTAAAAGATCCCACGGCACTATTTTGAAGAGGAGCGGGGGAGTTCCCCCCGGTGTCCTGGCTAATATTTATCCCTGAACTAACGCCTAAAAACAGATGATCTGGTCATTATCACATTGCTGTTTGTGGGATCTTGCTGTGCGCAAATTGGCTGCTGCGTTTCCTACATTACAACAGTGACTTTACTTCAAAAAGTACTTCATTGGCTGTAAAACGCTTTGTGACGTCCTGAGGTCATGAAAGTTTTCCATAGAATTATATAGAATTTACAGCAAAGAATCCCCCTTAGGCCCAACTGGATGCCCCTAATCCTATCTGCATATCTTTTGATTCCTTTCTCCCTCATGTTCTTATCTAGCTTCCCCTTAAAAGCATCTATGTTATTCACCTCAACTACTCCATATGGTGGCAAATTGCACATTCTCTGGGTAAAGAAATTTCTCCTGAATTCTTTATTGGATTTATTAGTGACTATCTTATATTTATGGTCCCTAGTTTTGGACTCGCCCACAAGTGGGAACATCTTCTCTACATCAACCCTATCAAACCCCCTTCATAATTTTAAAGACCTCTATCAGGTCACCCCTCAGCCTTCTCCTTTCTAGAGAAAAGAGCCCCAGCCTGCTCAATCTTTGTTGATAGTTATAACCTCTCAGTTCTGGTATCATCCTTGCAAATCTTTTTAATGTAAATCTTCCTTTCTTTCTTTACCCCATTGTAAGCCAACTAGTCCTTCACCTCACGGCCCCCTGTTGTGGAGATTACACGTCACTCACCATGTGCTCCCTTGTCCGTAGGTTACTGTATTGGAAAGCGACCAGAAAGCATTGGTGGCATCAACTCTTCCGGACAATGAAGCAAAAGTCCAGGCCGAGGAACCCACCCAATGGGACTCCATCACGGATGAAAGCAGCTCCTCGTTCGTTGTGGAAACTTATTTGCCTCTGCTGCCAGAAACCTGCGTTTGAATCCAGGATCCTCCTAACGAGAGATCCAACAGAGCTGTGTCCAACCCACGGTTAGCAGTTTGGCTCGCAGCTCTCTTGTTCCTTCTTTAAAGGTGGTTCTTGTTGGTGGTGTTGCCGCTGGTCTTCTTAATCGGGTGGGTAGGGGGAGGAAATGTCTTCCCCTAGACAGCTGGAACTGCCTGGGCTCAGTCCGCCACTGATTGTCAAAATAGAAGATAACTCTCCTGTTCATTGTAATTCCACATCAGAAACTTCTCATTGGTAAATCCAATCTCAATCCAGTTCCTGCTGGTAAAGGGCCCACAGAACAAAACTACCTCTAATTCAACACTAGTTGACACTGAATTGACAATTTGATCTGGGGAGGGGGGTGCTACTATAGGGGTTGAGGTATAGGGGCAGAGTAGAGAGAGCTTTACTCTGCATCTGATTTGAGAGTGTAGAGGGAGCTTTACTTAGTATCTGATTTGAGAGTGTAGAGGGAGCTTTACTCTGCATCTGATTTGAGAGTGTAGAGGGAGCTTTACTCTGCATCTGATTTGAGAGTGTAGAGGGAGCTTTACTCTGCATCTGATTTGAGAGTGTAGAGGGAGTTTTACTCTGCATCTGATTTGAGAGTGTAGAGGGAGCTTTACTCTGCATCTGATTTCAGAGTGTAGAGGGAGCTTTACTCTGCATCTGATTTGAGAGTGTAGAGGGAGCTTTACTCTGCATCTGATTTGAGAGTGTAGAGGGAGTTTTACTCTGCATCTGATTTGAGAGTGTAGAGGGAGTTTTACTCTGCATCTGATTTGAGAGTGTAGAGGGAGCTTTACTCTGCATCTGATTTGAGAGTGTAGAGGGAGCTTTACTCTGCATCTGATTTGAGAGTGTAGAGGGAGCTTTACTCTGCATCTGATTTGAGAGTGTAGAGGGAGTTTTACTCTGCATCTGATTTGAGAGTGTAGAGGGAGCTTTACTCTGCATCTGATTTGAGAGTGTAGAGGGAGCTTTACTCTGCATCTGATTTGAGAGTGTAGAGGGAGCTTTACTCTGCATCTGATTTGAGAGTGTAGAGGGAGCTTTACTCTGCGTCTGATTTGGGGCCAAATTTCTGACAAGCATCCGTGAAATGGGCCGTGATGAGCTGAAGCCGGGTGCAATGGCAAACTGTCAACCGGATGCACACATCTGAAATCTACTTACCCTTGAACAAGGTGCAGTTTCTGGCTGTGTTGCAGAGCCTGGGAGTCGGAACATTATGTAAAACAGGGCATGAATCCAAGGGGAGTACAGGAGTCAAATGCAGCAGCTCCAAGGAGAGGCAGCTTTTGAAATAGAGAGCACAGTGGAGCGATACATTGGGCAGCAACACTGCACCATGCCAGAGCCAGGAGGAGGTGGGGGCACCAGGGGAAAGGAGGAGGAAGAAGGCATTAGAGGATGGACTGGAGGGAGTGATTGTGGGAAGGTGCCAGAACCAGTAAGAGGTGGGGGAGAAATCAGAGGAGGCTTAGTGAGATGATAAGAGCCCAAAAGAATTAAAGCTGGAGAAAAACAAGAAGTGAGTGAAATTTTTTTTTTAGAAACTAAAATGAAATATCAACGCTCTTGCATTCATAAAGCACCTTAAAACAAAGTAGTGCCCCAAGTCACTTTACAAGGGCGAACAGACATTGCACTGTAGAGGAGATGGCTGAAAGCACAGGCACAGGGGTTGGAGGCCTTTGAAGAGGTCGTAAGGTGGAGATTTTAGGGAGAATGTTCCAGAGCTTGGAGCCAAGGCGGCAAAGACTCGGGCATTCCAGGTGGCATTTAGAGTCGACCATGTTATGTGGGACTGGGGTCACGTGTAGGCCCAGACCAGGCAGAGACGGCAGGTTCCCTTCCCTGACGGACGGAGGGAGCACGGAGCAGCAGCTATCGACGGAGTCTGGTTTCAACAGAGTCTATAATTGGGAATTTGGTGAGTGAGGGGATTCGGTGCAGTAAGGGGTGAGGTACATTGGATTAGTCAGCGGAGAGGAGCGTACCGAGAGCGGAGAGGGGGGGTACCGAGAGTGGGGGGGGGGGAGTACCGAGAGCGGGGGGGGGGGGGGTACCGAGAGTGGGGGGGGGGAGTACCGAGAGTGGGGGGGGGAGTACCGAGAGCGGGGGGGGGGGGGGTACCGAGAGTGGGGGGGGGGGGTACCGAGAGTGGGGGGGGGGAGTACCGAGAGCGGGGGGGGGTACCGAGAGCGGGGGGGGTACCGAGAGCGGGGGGGGGGTACCGAGAGCGGGGGGGGGGAGTACCGAGAGTGGGGGGGGGGGTACCGAGAGTGGGGGGGGGGTACCGAGAGTGGGGGGGGGGAGTACCGAGAGTGGGGGGGGGGGTACCGAGAGTGGGGGGGGGGAGTACCGAGAGTGGGGGGGGGGGAGTACCGAGAGTGGGGGGGGGGGTACCGAGAGTGGGGGGGGGGGTACCGAGAGTGGGGGGGGGGGAGTACCGAGAGTGGGGGGGGGGTACCGAGAGTGGGGGGGGAGTACCGAGAGTGGGGGGGGGGGTACCGAGAGTGGGGGGGGGGGTACCGAGAGTGGGGGGGGGGGGAGTACCGAGAGCGGGGGGGGTACCGAGAGTGGGGGGGGGGAGTACCGAGAGCGGGGGGGGTACCGAGAGCGGGGGGGGTACCGAGAGCGGGGGGGGGTACCACCGAGAGTGGGGGGGGGGAGTACCGAGAGCGGGGGGGGGTACCGAGAGCGGGGGGGGTACCGAGAGCGGGGGGGGGGTACCGAGAGTGGGGGGGGGGGTACCGAGAGTGGGGGGGGGGAGTACCGAGAGCGGGGGGGGGTACCGAGAGCGGGGGGGGGTACCGAGAGCGGGGGGGGGGTACCGAGAGCGGGGGGGGGGAGTACCGAGAGTGGGGGGGGGGGTACCGAGAGTGGGGGGGGGGGTACCGAGAGTGGGGGGGGGGAGTACCGAGAGTGGGGGGGGGGTACCGAGAGTGGGGGGGGGGAGTACCGAGAGTGGGGGGGGGGGTACCGAGAGTGGGGGGGGGGGGAGTACCGAGAGTGGGGGGGGGGTACCGAGAGTGGGGGGGGAGTACCGAGAGTGGGGGGGGGGAGTACCGAGAGTGGGGGGGGGGGTACCGAGAGTGGGGGGGGGGGGAGTACCGAGAGTGGGGGGGGGGGTACCGAGAGTGGGGGGGGAGTACCGAGAGTGGGGGGGGGGGTACCGAGAGTGGGGGGGGGGGGTACCGAGAGTGGGGGGGGGGAGTACCGAGAGTGGGGGGGGGGTACCGAGAGTGGGGGGGGAGTACCGAGAGTGGGGGGGGGGTACCGAGAGTGGGGGGGGGGGGGAGTACCGAGAGCGGGGGGGGGTACCGAGAGTGGGGGGGGGGAGTACCGAGAGTGGGGGGGGGGGTACCGAGAGTGGGGGGGGGGGGAGTACCGAGAGTGGGGGGGGGTACCGAGA
Organism: Heptranchias perlo; assembly: GCF_035084215.1. Lineage (NCBI taxonomy): Eukaryota > Metazoa > Chordata > Chondrichthyes > Hexanchiformes > Hexanchidae > Heptranchias > Heptranchias perlo. The sequence continues at coordinate 34,499,386 of NC_090353.1, forward strand.
GCGGGGGGGGGTACCGAGAGCGGGGGGGGTACCGAGAGCGGGGGGGGGGTACCGAGAGTGGGGGGGGGGGTACCGAGAGTGGGGGGGGGTACCGAGAGTGGGGGGGGTACCGAGAGCGGGGGGGGGGGGGTACCGAGAGTGGGGGGGGTACCGAGAGCGGGGGGGGTACCGAGAGCGGGGGGGGGGGTACCGAGAGCGGGGGGGGGGGTACCGAGAGCCGGGGGGGGGGGGTACCGAGAGCCGGGGGGGGGGGCGGTACCGAGAGCGGGGGGGGGTACCGAGAGCCGGGGGGGGGGGGTACCGAGAGCCGGGGGGGGGGGGGGTACTGGGAGCGGGGAGGGTACCGAGAGCCGGGGGGGGGGGGGTACTGGGAGCGGGGGGGGGTACCGAGAGCCGGGGGGGGGGTACTGGGAGCGGGTGGGGGGGGGGTACCGAGAGCGGGGGGGGGGTGGGGTACCGAGAGCGGGGGGGGGGGGGGTACTGGGAGCGGGGGGGGGTACCGAGAGCCGGGGGGGGGGGGGTACTGGGAGCGGGGGGGGGGTACTGGGAGTGGGTCACAGCAAAAACAAAACCAAACTGCAGTGTGACGTCACAGGTAAGGCCGGTCGGTGGTTGGTGGTGAGGATCTCCTCTGTTTTCTTTCTTAGGACTGTGGGCTCAGTAACTTACAGCATAAAACTAATTTAAAAAAAAATAAACTTAATTTAATAAATTTAACAAGGCCAGTACTTGGTTCAACCTAAAAATAATTTGATTGGCATTTCAGTAATCAATTAAATAAATAAAATAGTTATGACAGGGCAGGAGATGTGTCACAGCTGCAATATGTGGGAGCGACTGGACAGTTTTGTCCAGGGCGACTATATCTGCGGGCAGTGTCTGCAGCTCGAGGAACTTCGACTCCGAGTTGAGGAGCTGGAGTCCGAGCTGCAGACATTGCGAGGCATCAGGGAGGGAGAAAGTTACCTGGACACTTTGATCCAGGAGGCAGTCACACCCCTTAGACTAAATACTGTAGAATTGGGACGTGGTCAGGGACAGGAAGGTGTGACTGCGAGTGAGGCAGGTACGGGGGATCCAGGAGGGAGCATTGCAGGAGCCTCAACCTCTGCACTTGTCCAATGGATACGAGGTTCTTGCAGCCCTTGAGGACGAGTGCAGGGACTGCAGGGAGGATGAGCAAACTGGCCACGGCACCGTGGTTCAGGGGGCCATTCAAGTGGGGGGAGTAAAAAGGAATGTGGTTGTAGTAGGCGACAGTATAGTTAGAGGGTTAGACACTGTTCTCTGCAGCCAAGAGCGAGAGTCCCAAAGGCTGTGTTGCCTACCTGGTGCCAGGGTTAAGGACATCTCCTCAGGGCTGGAGAGAAACTTGGAGTGGGAGGGGGAGGATCCAGTTGTCGTGGTCCACGTAGATACCAACGACATAGGTGGGACTAAGAAAGAGAGAGTTTGAGCAGCTGGGGACTAAATTAAAAAGCATAACCACAAAGATGATAATCTCCGGATTATTACCTGAGCCACGAGTAAATTGGCACAGGGTAAATCAGATCAGAGAGATTAATGCATGGCTCAAAGATTGACGTGGGAGAAGTGGGTTTCGATTCATGGGGCACCAGCACTGGGGAAAGAGGGAGCTGTTCCGTTGGGACGGGCTTCACCTGAACCGTGCTGGGACCAGTGTTCTGGCAAACCGAATAACTAGGGCGGTAGAGAAGGCTTTAAACTAAATAGAGGGGGGGAGGGCTCAGGTGGGGTGAAGTTTAGATTGATAAAAGAGAAAAGACAAGGAAGTAGTACAGGAAAGTGATGGGGGTAATGATAAACAGAGTGTGTCAGGAAGGGACAGAGCGTGCAAACATAAGAGTGCACTAGCAAATGGGGCCGGGGTAGGAAAGGATGGTAAAAAGACAAAATGAAAGGTTCTTTATCTGAATGCGCGCAGCATTCGTAATAAGATAGATGAATTGACGGCACAAATAGAAACAAATGGGTATGATCTCGTGGCCATTACAGAGACGTGGTTGCAAGATGACCAAGGTTGGGAGCTAAATATTCAGGGTTATTTAACAATTCCGAAGGATAGGAAAAAAGGTAAAGGTGGTGGGGGAGCTCTGTTAATAAAGGATGAAATTGGTATAATAGTGAGAAATGATCTTGGCTCAGAAGATCAAGATGTCGAATCAATTTGGGTGGAGGTAAGAAATTGCAAGGGAAAGAAATCACTGGTGGGAGTAGTATATAGGCCCCCTAACAGTAGCTACACTGTAGGGCAAAATATGAATCAGGAAATAAGGGGGGCTTGTAAAAAAGGTAATGCAATAATCATGGGCGATTTTAACTTTCACATAGATTGGACAAATCAAATTAGCAAAAATAGCCCTGAGGAGGAGTTCATAGAGTGTATTACAGACTGTTTCTTAGACCAATACGTCAGGGAACCAACCAGGGAACAGGCCATTTTGGATCTGGTAATGGGTAACGAAACAGGATTAATTAATGATCTCAAAGTAAAGGACGCCTTGGGAAGCAGTGATCATAACATGATAGACTTTCACATCCAGTTTGAGAGCGAGGATCTTGGGTCTGAAACTACCGTATTAAACTTAAATAAGGGCAATTATAAAGGAATGAGGGCAGAATTGGCTAAAGTGGGCTGGGTAAACAGATTAGATGGTATGATGGTGGATAAGCAGTGGCAAACATTTGAAAAGATATTTTATGACTCGCAACAAAAATATATCCCTGTGAGGAGGAAAGACTCCACAAAAAGGGTGAACCAACCATGGCTAACTAAGGAAGTCAAGGATGGTATCAGGTTAAAAAAAAAAGCATACAACATGGCAAAGATTACTGGTAAGCCCGAAGATTGGGAAAACTAAAAACCAGCAAAGGATGACTAAAAGAATAATAAAGAGGGAGAAAATAAATTATGAGAGTAAACTAGCAAGAAATATAAAAACTGACAGTAAAAGCTTCTACAAGTATATTAAAAGAAAGAGGATAGCTAAAGTAAACATTGGCCCCTTAGAGGATGAGACTGGGGAAATAATAATGGAAAATAAGGAAATGGCAGAGGAATTGAACAGATATTTTGTATCTGTCTTCACAGTAGAAGACACTAATAATATACCAATAATAGTAGAAAATCAAGGGGCAAAGGGGAGGGAGGAACTAAAAACAATCACTATCACGAGAGAAAAAGTACTAGGTAAACTAATGGGTCTAAAGGCTGACAAGTCCCCTGGACCTGATGGCTTGCATCCAAGGGTCTTAAAGGAAGTGGCTACAGAGATAGTGGATGCATTGGTTGTAATCTTCCAGAATTCACTAGATTCTAGAAAGGTCCCAGCAGATTGGAAAACCGCAAACGTAACACCCCTATTCAAGAAGGGAGTGAGACAGAAAGCAGATAACTATAGACTAGTTAGCCTAACATCTGTCATTGGGAAAATGCTAGAATCCATTATTAAGGAAGTAGTAGCAGAACATTTGGAGACTCATAATACAATCAAGGAGAGTCAACATGGTTTTATGAAGGGGAAATCATGTCTGACAAATTTATTAGAGTTCTTTGAGGAAGTAACAGGCAGGGTGGATAAAGGGGAACCAATGGATGCAGTATATTTGGATTTCCAAAAGGCATTCAATAAGGTGCCACATAAAAGATTACTGCACAAGATAAGAGCTCATGGTGTTGGGGGTAATATACTGGCATGGATGGAGGATTGGCTAACTAACAGAAAACAAAGAGTTGGGATAAAAGGGTCATTTTCAAAATGGTAATCTGTAATTGTGGGGTGCTGCAGGGATCAGTGCTGGGGCCTCAACTATTTACAATATATATCAATAACTTGGATGAAGGAACAGAGTGTCTTGTGGCCATATTTGCTGATGATACAAAGATAGGTGGAAAAGCAAGTTGCGATGAGGACACAAAGGGCTCGATATTAGGAGGGCGGCAGGTTGGCAGCGGGGGGGTCGACTGGGCGTATGGGTAACGCGCCCAGTGAAATCGGTGGGTTTGGCACGCGATCGTAAGTAAATTGAAGCCACTTACCTTGGCTTCCGGGTTTCGCGCTGGAAAGCTACGCAGCGGGCGGACTGCGCACCCGCATCATAGGCTGTCAGCTGGAGGAGCCCTATTTAAAGGGGCAGTCCTCCACTGACTGATGCTGCAGAAAATAGGCAAAATTACAGCATGGAGCAGCCCGGGGGGAAGGCTGCTCCCAGGTTTAATGATGCCTCATTCCAGGTCTTACTGGATGGGGTGAGGAGGAGGAGGAGGAGGGAGATCTTCCACCCGGCGGACGGGAGGAAGCGGCCTGCCTCTGCCACCATGAAGGCCTGGCTCGAGGTGGCAGAGGAGGTCACCAGAACCACCAACATATCATGCACCTGCATACAGTGTAGGAGGTGTCCTAACCAGGTCAGCCCAAGTGAGTACTCTTACTCATTCCCCTACACTCCGTCTGCCACATCACCGCCCCCACCCCACATCTCCTTCTGCACCTCCAACACTACTCTATCACATCACTCCTCACACCCACTGAACCCTCATCCTCATCTTATCTGCACTTCCTCATCTCCCCAGTACTCATCCCACCACTACCACTCAACCCAATCCTCATACAATCTCATGGCTCTGTCTCATACTCACCCTCTCGTGCATCTCTTTCACGGACAGCCTCGCCCAACCTACCACTACCTGTGCTGCAGCCACAGGGCATGCATCACGTATGTGTAGTAGGAAGTGTAAGGCAAATGTGTCGTGAGCATGAAGGGGATGCACAAGGGTGTTTGAGGGTTTGTCATGGTTTTTACTTATATTTGATTTCTGATCAACTCACATTACACATTATATTGTCACCACTCCTGCCACGTCTTGGCCATTCTTGACTGTCTTGTGCAAATAAGGCCCTTTCATGAGGTTCTCCATGAACACCCTTGATGCCACCCATTGGGTCACCCTACAGTAGGTGTATGTGTAGTTGCACGACTACTTTGTGCAGGTGCCTGTTGCGCAGCACTGTGTTGTGTAGCTCCACGTGGCGGAGGTGGACGGCGTGCCTGGCGAGGCTGGTGATGTTGCTCGTCCTCCAATGGAGTGATGAATGCAGCTATGGTACTCCCTCCCCACCAATCCTGACGGTGTGAGTGTGAGAGGGTCCGCAAAGTAGGTAAATATGTTTGGACAGCAGAGTTTAGGGTATGATGTAATAATTTTGAGTGTGGAGATAACGGTGTGGCAGGCAAAACTTTGTCTGAGGTGACAGAGTGCCCTGCTGCAATGAGTGAGGTATTCCCCCCAACTATCAAGGAATCCTCTGCATCTCCCAATGGCTGCTGATTGAAACACATCTGCCACAACAGGGAGTGTTTCCCACAGCATGGGAAACACGCTGAGGAGAGTCCAAAATCACATCCCTGCTAAAATCTCTTCCCAAAGAGGTCTGTCAACGACCTCAAGTACCTCCCATATGATCTAAACTGACATCCCGCCGGCTCTAATTGCCGGTGGGAGTCCCGCATGCGGGGGCTGCGCGCGCACCGATTCGCATCATTGGGGAACCCGGAAGTGGGCGGGTTAAAGCCGGTCTCCCGACCTGCTCCGGGATTCCCCAATTTAAGGAACCCCCCGCCACGAACGCATCCACTCGGCCCTCCTAAAATTGACCTCAAAGTGTCTGCAAAGGGATATTGACAGGTTAAGCGAATGGGCAAAAATTTGGCAGATGGAATATAATGTGGGAAAATGTGAAGTCATCCACTTTGGGAGGAAAAATAAAAAAGCAAAATATTATTTGAATGGAGAAATACTACAAAATGCTGCGGTACAGAGGGATCTGGGTGTCCTCGTACATGAAACACAAAAAGTCAACATACAGGTGCAGCAGGTAATCCGGAAGGCAAACGGAATATTGGCCTTTATTTGTAGGGGGATGGAGTATAAAAGCAGGGAAGTCATGCTACAACTGTACAGGGTGCTGGTGAGACCACACCTGGAGTACTGTGTACAGTTCTGGTGCCCTTATTTAAGGAAGGACATACTTGCATTGGAGGCAGTTCAGAGAAGGTTCACTGGGTTGATTCCGGGTATGGAAGGGTTGTCTTATGATGAAAGATTGAACAGGTTGGGTCTATACACATTGGAGTTTAGAAGAATGAGAGGAGACCTTATTGAAACATACAAGATTCTGAGGGGACTCGATAGGGTAGATGCTGCGAGGATGTTACCCCTCATGGGGGAATCTAAAATTAGGGGGCGTAGTCTCAGAATAAAGGGTCGCCCGTTTAAGACAGAAATGAGGAAGAATTTCTTCTCCCAGAGGATCGTGAATCTTTGGAATTCTTTACCCCAAAAAGCTGTGGAGGCTGAGTCATTGAATACATTCAAGGCTGAGTTAGACAAAGTTTTGATCAGCAAAGGAGTCGAAGGATATGGGGAAAAGGCGGGAAAGTGGAGTTGAGATAAAAATCAGAGCAGCCACGATCTCATTAAATGGCGGATTAGGTTCGAGGGGCCAAATGGCCCACTCCTGCTCCTATCTCTTATAGACGTGAGTGAACCAGTTGGGTTTTTATAACTATCCGGCAGCTTCCGTGATCATTTTTTTTCTTTTGGTGCGAATGACTGAATGATTGAATTCAGTTCCACAATCTGCCACGGCCGGATACGAAAATAAAACCAAAATACTGCGGATGCTGGAAATCTGAAATTAAACACAGAAAATGCTGGAAAACACTGCAGGCTGGTCAGGCAGCATCTGGGGAGAGAGAAACAGAGTTAATGATTCAGGTCGATGACCTTTCATCAGAACTAGTGGGATACTAGATCAGTACCAGACCCTCTTCATTATTGTACCCATTAATGGTCGGGGGGATGGGTTACTGCCAAGGATGTTGCTTGAGGCAGGTTTGGTTGTTAAGAAATTCTATAAATAAACCATCCTAACCCCTCGATTCGGTTTCATTATTCTATATATAAACCTTATTTTCATTTCTGGATAAACTTATAGGTAGATTTCTTTTCTTATCATTCTGATTATATTTATCTGTTTCTAATCTTTCCTCGTTTTGTTTTCTCATGACATGTATTGGGGAGGGACAGAGACCCCTAATACATAATATTTATTTATACTGTGAGTTAATTCACTTTCAAATACCTTTTGGAATGTACCATGCATTGCAGCCTGTGAAGCAATATTCAACGGCAGTTATCACTTTTAATGTCATTGCAATTAATTATCAGTGTACTGTGAAATTAATATAAATGTCAAGAGGATAAAACAAGGCTTGTAAGGAAGGTATGTGAAATGAGTTTGGTCAGTCTCAATCCAGCTTTTTCAAAAATTAATTCTCGGGATGTGGGTCTCGCTGACAAAGCCCATCCCTAGTTGGCCTGAGAAGTTGGCGGTGGGCCTTCTTCTTGAACCGCTGGTAACGGTTTGGTACATCGGAGTGACTTGCTAGACCGCTTCAGAGGGCAGTTAAGAGTCAACCACCTTGGTGTGGGACTGGAGTCACGTATAGGCCCACACCGGGTAAGGGCGGCAGGTTTCCTTCCCTAAAAGGACATTAGTGAACCAGTTGGGTTTTAGAAACATAGAAAATAGAAGCTGGAGTAGGCCATTTGGCCCTTCGAGCCTGCTCTGCCATTCAATATGATCATGGCTGGTCCTCTATCTCAATACCATATTCCCGCTCTTTCCCCATACCCCTTGATGCCTTTTGTGTCTAGAAATCTATCTAGCTCCTTCTTAAATATATTCAATGACTTGGCCTCCACAGCCTTCTGTGGTAGAGAATTCCACAGGTTCACCACCCTCAATTTCTCCTCATCTCAATCCTAAATGTCCTACCCCATATCCTGAGACTGTGACCCCTCGTTCTGGACCCCCCAGCCAGGGGAAACATCCTCCCTGCATCCAGTCTGTCTAGCCCTGTCAGAATTTTATATGTTTCAATGAGATACCCTCTCATTCTTCTAAACTCTAGTGAATACAGGCCAAGTCGACCCAATCTCTCCTCATATGACAGTCCTGCCATCCCAGAGATCAGTCTGGTGAACCTTCGCTCCACACCCTTTATGGCAAGTATATCCTTTCTTAGGTAAGGGGACCAAAACTGCACACAATACTCCAGGTGTGGTCTCACCAAGACCCTGTATAGTTGCAGTAAGACATCCTTGCTCCTGTACTCAAATCCTCTTGCAATGAAGGCCAACATACCATTTGCCTTCCTAACTGCTTGCTGCACCTGCATGTTTGCTTTCAGTGACTGGTGTACAAGGACACCCAGGTCCCTTTGTACATCAACATTCCCCAATCTATCACCATTTAAATAATACTCTGCCTTTCTGTTTTTCCTTCCAAAGTGGATAACTTCACATTTATCCACATTATACTGCATCTGCCATGTATTTGCCCACTCACTCAACTTGTCTAAATCGCCATGAAGCCTCTTTGCATCCTCCTCATAACTCATGATCCCACCTAGTTTTGTGTCGTCAGCAAACTTGGAAATATTACATTTGGTTCCCTCATCCAAATCATTGATATATATTGTGAATAGCTGGGGCCCAAGCACTGATCCCTGCGGTACCCCACTAGTCACTGCCTGTCACCCCGAAAAAGATTCATTTATTCCTACTCTCTGTTTCCTGTCTGTTAACCAATTTTCAATCCATGCCTGTATATTACCACCAATCCCATGTGCTTTAATTTTGCACACTAACCTCTGATGTGGGACTTTATCAAAGGCCTTCTGAAAATCCAAATAAACCACATCCACTGGTTCTCCCTTATCTATTCTACCAGTTACATCCTCAAAAAACTCCAGTAGGTTTGTCAAACATGATTTTCCTTTCATAAATCCATGTTGACTTTGTCTAATCACGTTGATATTTTCTAAATGTCCTGTTATCACATCCTTTCTAATTGACTCTAGCATTTTCCCTACTACTGATGTTAGGCTAACCGGTCTGTAGTTCCCTGTTTTCTCTCTCTCTCCTTTTTTAAATAGTGGGGTTACATTTGCCACCCTCCAATCTGCAGGAACTGTTCCATAATCTATAGAATTTTGGAAGATGACAACTAATGCATCCACTATTTCCATGGCTACCTCTTTTAATACCCTGGGATGCAGATTATCAGACCCTGGGGATTTATTGGCTTTCAGTCCATTAATTTCTCCAGCACTTTTTTTTACTAATACTAATTTCCTTTAATTGTTCCTTCTCACTAGTCCCTTGGTCCCCCAGCATTTCTGGGAAATTATTTGTGTCCTCTTCCGTGAAGACAGAACCAAAGTATTTGTTTAATTGCTCTGCCATTTCCCTGTTCCCCATTATAAATTCTCCTGTTTCTGACTGTAAGGGATGTACATTTGTCTTCACTAATCTTTTTGTTTTTACATGCTTGTAGAAGCTTTTACAGTCCACTTTTATGTTCCTTGCAAGTTTACTCTCATTCTCTATTTTTTCCCTCTTAATCAATCTCTTGGTCCTTTTTTGCTGAATTCTAAACTGCTCCCAGTCCTCAGGCTTGCTACTTTTTCTGGCAACTTTATATGATTCCTCTTTGGATCTAATACTATCCTTAATTTCTTTTATTAGCCATGGTTGGGCTGCTTTTCCTTTTGTGTTTTTGCGCCAGAAAGGAATGTATAACTGTTGCAATTCATGCATTCGTTCCTTAAATGTTAGCCATTGCCTATCCACCGTCATGCCTTTTAATGAAGCTTCCCAATCTATCATAGCCAACTCACTCCTCATACCTTCGTAGTTTCCTTTGTTTAGATTTAGGACCCTAGTTTCGGATTGGACAACTTCACTTTCCATCTTAATGAAGAATTCTATCATGTTATGGTCACTCTTCCCTAAAGGACCCCGCACAACAAGATTATTAATTAACCCCTTCTCATTGCACAATACCGAATTTAGGATAGCCTGTTCACTGGTTGGCTCCTCAACGTACTGATCTAAAAAACCATCTCGTATACCATCCAGGAATTCATCCTCCACAGCATTATTGCTAATTTGGTTTGGCCAGTCTATATGCAGATTAAAGTCACCCATGATTACTGTAGCACCCTTGTTACATGTATCTCTAATTTCCTGTTTGATCCCATCCCCTACATTACCTCTACTGTTTGGAGGCCTATAGACAATTCCCACCAGTGTTTTCTGCCCCTTGGTGCTTCTTAACTCCACCCAGACTGATTTACATCTTGATTTTCTGAGCCAATATCCTTTCTCACTATTGCTCTGATTTCATCCTTTACTAACAATGCCCCACCTCCTTTTCCTTTTTGCCTGTCCTTCCTAAATATCGAATACCCTTGGATATTCAGCTCCCAGCCTTGGTCACCCTGCAGCCATGTCTCTGTAATTGCTATTATATCATATCTGTTTACATCTATTTGCGTTTTTAATTTGTCTACCTTATTACGAATGCTTTGTGCATTCAGATATAGTGCCTCTAGATTTGTCTTTTTAACATTTTTAGACATCTTAACATTTTCTTGCACTATGGCCCTATTTGTCTTATTACCATTTTTTCTTACCCGGACCCTATTTGTTGTCTTTTGTTTGTACGCTCTGTCCCTTCCTGACACAATCTGGTTATCCTTACCCCAGTCACTTTCCTACACTGCTTCTTTGTCTTTTCTCTTTAGCATTCTGGATTTCTCTCCACCGGGACCCCCCCTCCCCTCCCCCTTATTTAGTTTAAAGCCCTATCTACCTCCCTAGTTATTCGATTCGTTGGAACTCTAGTCCCAGCATGGTTCAGGTGTAGTCCATCCCGATGGACAATCCGACAGCTTCACGGTCACTTTTACTGATCCTAGATTTTTATTTCCAGATTTTTTTAAAAACTGAATTCAAATTCTCAAAGTGCTGCGGTGGGATTTGAACTCGAGTTGCTAGTGAGCCAGGGGCCTGCAGTACAAAAGTGGCCCCGATTTAACTCATTCACTGACATCATAAGATGTTTGGTGTTGGAAATGGAAATATGTGACACTGGTGCAGTGGTGGATTGAATTTGGAGCTGGGGCACATCATCGGGACAGAATAGAGGGAGCTCCTCTCTTACATCCATTACACTGCACTTGACCTGAAAGTGCTTGATGATAACGCCATGTACCTGAAGTGCAAAGCGTTCCATTTCCCAGCGCCAACATCCCTCATCTCAATGAGCACGGGATTCACGTGAAAAATTCATTTAAATAAATGCTTATTTTCTCCCATTGCAAATCCAGCCAATGCAGAAGGGAGGAAGATGCCCTCTCTTGTATGAGTACTGGGCGGCGCGGCGTGCTGGAATAATGTACGGGATGTCCAACTCTCTAGGGTGCATGCGGCCCCCGACCCCAGGTAATCCAACCTCTGAACCCTGGCAATCTGGCCCCCGAATCCTGACAATTTGACCCCGAACCCCAGCGCTTCGATCCCGGAGCACTGCCAATCCTGCTTCCAACCCCTGCCAATCCGGCCCAAACCCTGACAATCGGCTCCCGATGGCAACTCAGCCCAATTTGTCCGAGTATGTCATATTCTCACGGTTTGCTCCCTTTGATTTTTATGCTTGTTTAACGAACTTGATTGAGTTTTTTGATGAGGTAACAGAGAGGGTTGATGAGGGCAACGTGGTTGATGTGTATATGGACTTTCAAAAGGCGTTTGATAAAGTGCCGCATAATAGGCTTGTCAGCAAAATTGAAGCCCATGGAATAAAAGGGGCAGCATGGATATGAAATTGGCTAAGTGACAGGAAATAGAGAGCAGTGGTGAATGGTTGTTTTTCGGAGGGAGGTATCCAGTGGTGTTCCCAGAGGGGTCAGTGCTAGGACCACTGCTTTTTTTTGATATATTAATGACTTGGACTTGGGTGTGCAGGGCATAATTTCAAAATTTGCAGATGACACAAAACTCAAAAGTGTAGTAAACAGTGAGGAGGATAGTGATAGACTTTAAGAGGACATTGACAGGCTGGTGGAATGGGCGGACACGTGGCAGATGGAATTTAATGCAGAGAAGTGCAAAGTGATACATTTTGGCAGGAAGAACGAAGAGAGGCAATATAAACTAAATGGTACAATTCTAAAAGGGGTGCAGGAACAGAGAGATCTGGGGGTATATGTGCACAAATCGTTGAAGGTGGCAGGGCAGTTTGAGGATGCAGTTAAAAAACATATGGGATCCTGGGCTTGGAAGCAAGGAAGTTATGTTGAACCTTTATAAAATGCTGGTTTGGCCACAACTGGAGTATTGTGTCCAATTCTGGACACCGCACTTTAGGAAAGATGTGAAGGCCTTAGAGAGGGTGCAGAAGAGATTTACGAGAATGGTTCCAGGGATGAGGGACTTTAGTTACGTGGAGAGACTGGAGAAGCTGGGGTTGTTCTCCTTAAAGCAGAGAAGGTTGAGAGGAGATTTGATGGAAGTGTTCAAAATCATAACGGGTTTAGATAGAGTAGGTAAAGAGAAACTGTTCCCATTGGCGGAAAGGTCAGTAACCAGAGGACACAGATTTAAGGTGATTGGCAAAAGAACCAAAGGCGAGGTGAGGAAAAACCTTTTTTACGCAGCGAGTGGTTATGATCTGGAATGCGTTGCCTGAAAGGGCGGTGGAAGCAGATTCAATCGTGGCTTTCAAAAAGGAATTGGATAAATATTTGAAGAGAAAAAATTTGCAGGGCTACGGGGAAAGAGCGGGGGAATGGGACTAACTGGATTGCTCTTACAAAGAGCCGGCACAGGCTCGATGGGCCAAATGACCTCCTTCTGTGCTGTAACGATTGTGTGATTCTCCGATATGATTTTTGTGCTCCTGGAGGATTGGAAAGGTCTGTTTTTAGCGCTATCACCTCATCAGTGGATAATGTGACCCCCGAGGAGCCAGGCTAGACATCCACGGAGCCCACAAGAAGCAGAAGAGGCCCCTCATTATGTATCTGGAACAGCGATGCTCCTAATTTCAACCTGGGCAACATTTACGTAGGAACAGGAGTAGGCCATTCAGCCCCTCGAGCCTGTCCCGCCATTCAATCAGATCAGGGCCGGTCTGTACCTGAACACCATTAACTTTTGATCCATATCTTTTGATACCCCTCACCCAACACAAATTTATCAATCTGAATCTTGAAAATTTCAATTGCAGGCCTCTTCCCCCTTCACCCGTGGCCCTCAGCAGAATTATTGCTCCTTGTCGCCTCTTGGCTGTAGGATGTGGACTGGAATATGAAAGCGGACGATGCTGCGGGGGAATTGTGTGGAGCTGCGTATGGGGCTCGAGCACGGTGAACAAGGCGGCACGTGGCAGGCATAATCAGAGCAACCACTGGGGTAATCACATTGTGCGACTGTGTTCTTTCAACTTAAATAAATATTTTGGCAATGTCATTGTGTGGCCTGTCCTTTGAAGGAATGGAGTGTGGCGTACCGATATATATCCCGAATAGATATCCACAGCTCCCGAATAGACACGGAGAGAATGGAAGTGGAGTTTCTCGATCGACAGACCTGCCCAGATGGAACACACACCCACAAGTGCATCATGTGACTCAGCGTGAAGGCACTTTTTGTCCACGTAACTCATGCCACAGGATATAGGGGGGTTTTGATTCTGTTTGCTGTCAACACTGCGCAAACAGAAAAGAAAGACTTGCATTTATATAGTGCCTTTCACAATCTCAGGACGTCCCAAAGTGCTTTACAGGCAATGAAGTACTTTTGAACTGTAGTCACATAGAGTTAGATAGAGTCTACAGCACAAAAACAGGCCGGTGTTTATGCTCCACACGAGCCTCCTCCCACTCCTCTTCACCTAATCCTATCACCAGATCCTTCTATTCCTTTCCCTCTCTTGTGTTTATCGTGCTTTCCCTTAAATGCATCTAAGCTATTCACCTCAACCACTCCTTCTGGTAGCGAGTTCCACATTCAAACCACTAAAATTTCTCCTGAACTCCCTATTGGAATTATTGGTGACTGTCATATTTCATACCCTATCTACCCTATCAAACCCTTTCATAATCTTAAAGACCTCTATCAGGTCACCCTTTAGCCTTCTCTTTTCTAGAGAAAAGCACCCCAACTTGTTCAGTCTTTCCTGATAGGTATAACCTCTCAGTTCTGGTATCATCCTTGTGAATCTTTTTTGCACTTTCTCCAGTGCCTCTATATCCTTTTTATAATATGGAGACCAGAACTGTGCACAGTTCTCCAAGTGTGGTCTAATCAAGGTTCGATAAAAGTTTAACAACTTCTCCACTTTTCAATTCTATCCCTCTAGAAATGAACCCCAGTGTTTGGTTTGCTTTTTTTTTTATGGCCTAATTAACCTGTATTTCTACTTTTAGTGATTTGTTCATCTGTGCCCCTAAATCCCTTTGCTGCTTTACCCCAGGTAGACTCATATTATCCAAGCAGGATGTAGCTTCCTTATTCTTCCTACCAAAATGTAACACCTCACACTTATGTCACTGTTGTAATGTAGGGAAACGCAACAGCCAATTTGCACACAGCAAGATCCCACAAATAGTCGAGATAACGACGAATTAAACTGTTTTAGTGATGTTTGTTGAGAGATAAATATTGGCCAGGACACCGGGGAGAATTGCCCTGCTGTTCTTCGAAACAGTGCTATGGGATCTTTTACGTCCACCTGAGAGGCCAGATGTGGCTTTGATTTAATGTCATATCTGATAGACGGCACCACTAACAGTGCAGTGCTCCCCCAGTACTGCGAGCCTAGATTCTGTGCTCGAGCCCCTGGAGTGAGACTCAAACCCACAACCTTCTAACTCAGCTGCGAGAGTGCTACCCACTGTGCCATAGTTGACACAGATTTGACGTCCTGTCACGAGGCCTCATGCAAGACACAGGAACATGGTTAAATGTGTCTGTCACATGAGCCACATCACCAGGCCAAGAGCCATTAATATATTCACCATCTCTCCTCCCCTGTTAGCCCCTCTTCCCTGACTTTCTCTCTGCTTCGTAGCCTCAGTGGATATTCTCTATGGAATCATAGAAAGTTACGGCACAGAAGGAGGCCATTCGGCCCATCGTGTCCGTGCCGGCCGAGAAAGAGCTATCCAGCTTAATCCCACTTTCCAGCACTTGGTCCGTAGCCCTGTAGGTTACGGCACTTCAAGTGCACATCCAAGTACTTTTTAAATGAGTTGAGGGTTTCTGTCTCTACCCTTTCAGGCAGTGAGTTCCAGACTCCCACCACTCTCTATCACTTTCTATTGCTCAATGGAACTATTTGATTTATAGTTTCAATGGAGGGCAGTCACTACCGCGAAGCATGCTGGGATAGCTTCACCTCCATTGTGCCCTCTTACTGAGAAGAAGCAGGAGAGTTGTTGGGAATTACCAGCACGTACGGGTATGAGATTGCGATCCTGAGGCAGGAGGGCAGCAGGTTGGGATCTCCCGAGAGAGAGGGGGGGGGGAGCAATAACCAGAGATAGACCCGAGAGAGAGAGAGGGGAATAACTGGAGATACACCCGAGAGAGAGAGGCGAATAACCCAAGATAGACCCCAGAGAGAGAGAGAGAAAAAGAGGAGGGGGGGGGGGAATAGCCTGAGATAGACTCGAGAGAGAGAGAGAGGGGGGGAATAACTAGAGGAAGACCCGAGATAACCCAGAGAGAGAGAGAGAGAGAAGAGTGGAGGGGTGGAGGGGTGGGGTGGGGGGGTTGTGGAATAACCCAAGACTCCAGATAGTGGAACAGATCCGAGACAGACTTGGGAGGGGAGTGGGACTACTTGGATTGCTCTTGTATAGAGCTGGCACGGACTCGAAGGGCTGAATGGCCTCCTTCCATTCTGTAACCTTTCTATAATTCTATGATTGTAAGACTCCTGCCCAACTACTGTACGGTTTGATAACGGTTAAGGCTACACCTTGTATACGTTCCCAGTGCTGCCACCTTTGTCTAAGCAGGAAACAGGTCTTTGGCAAAATCCCTCGCTCTGGCTTGCTGTTCGAAGAGGCTTTGCTGCCCTTTATGTTATATTATCTTAGGGTCCCTAATAATCCTACATCGAAAGATAAAAGAAAAGCAGTTCAACTTATTGGGGTTTTAAGCAACTTTAAAAGCAGGAACTCACCACAAGCTTATAAATTCCGTCTTGCACACTGACTAGTCTGGACCTAACCGGTCGCTTAATGGAAACATTGACTCTTAAGCAGGTGACCCTAAACGGTGATACTCAAACAGATATGTTACAAAGGAGATGATGGAAAATTCAGTGGATTTCAGATCTGTCACCAATTGCAGATCTTGGGAGCCCTGTCAAGAGATAGAATGCCAAAATGGTAGCAGAAACACTCTTGACTATTAGTGTCCAGTTCAAATTGTACAAATTTCTGCATAGCCTATTCAAACTCCAGACTACGACAACTTATATCCCTCGCCCCCATCACCAGTGGTTCTCTCATCTATTCTTCATCACCTCAAGGCTCAGCATCATCAACATTCTCCTCACTGATCTCGAAAGCTCCACCTTACGCAGACTCCAAATCATCCAGATTTCTGCCACCTGTCTCCTAACCCAGGCTAAGTCCCATTCGCCTATGACCCCATGACCTCACTGACCTCCGTTGGTTTGCTCTCTGCCACCGTACTGAATTCGGAATCCTCGTCCTCATCTATACATCTCTCCAAAGCCTCTCCCCCCCAACCCCCGCAACATCTGCAACCTCTCCCAGCCCTACGTCTCAGCTCTCATTATACACTCTTCCAAGTTTGGTCAACTGGGTCTCCCCATCCTCCACTCCACCAATGGCGGCAGAGCCATCAGCCATCTCCCACTAAACCCCCTCCGCCTCGCTACCTCTCTCCCCATCTTCAAAAGTCTCCTCAAAACCCATCTCTTTGGGCTCTTCACCCAACTCCTGTTTTGTGTCCAGCCCCCTCCCCACTTTGGTAAGGGCCTTGGGACATTTTGGAATGTTATAGGAGTCATATTAGTGCAAGTTGTGTTTAATAAATGTGATTCATCCACCCCTGCCTCGGCCCATCTGCTGCTGAAACCCTCATCCATTGACCTCTAGACTCGACTATTCCAATGCTCTCCTGGCTGGCATCCCACTTTTCACCCTCCGTAAACTTGAACTCATCCAAAACTCTGATGCCCGTATCCTCACTCGCACCAAGTCCCGTTCACCCATCACCCCTGTGTTCACTGACCTTCATTGGTTCCCGGTCCAGCAATGCCTTGAATTTAAAATTCTCATCCTTGTTTTCAAATCCCTCCATGGCCTCGCCCCTCCCTATCTCTGTAACCTCCTCCAGACCTATAACCCTCCGGGAACTCAGCGCTCCTCCAGTTCTGGCATCTTGTGCATCACCGATTTTCTCCAACCCACCATTGGCGGCGGTGCCTTCAGCTGCCTGGACCCTAAGCTCTGGAATTCTTTCCCTAAACCTCTCCGCCTCTCTCTCCTCCTTTAAGATGCTCCTCAAAACCTAACTCTTTGACTAAGCTTTTGGTCACCAGTCCTAATATCTCCTTATGTGATTCGGTGTCACATTTTGGTTGATTAGGCTCTGGTGAACCACCTCTGGACGTTTTTAACTAAGTTAAAGGCATTATATAAATGCAAGTTGTTGTTATGATTTGGCCACTGTTGACGATATTTTAGTGTAACTTTTGTGCCTAACACTTTTTGGCAACATTGACTACAGATGTTAGACAATAAATCAATCTGCTTCAAGTTTAATGTGCTTCATATGATAATTCGTGTACAGAACAAAAGATTGAAGGGATCTTCTTGAGCAATACGGTCATTGTGGTTCCAATACTGACATCAAGTGGAAAACATAGGAAGTACAATGGAAGTCTCTTTAAAGAGACACTGCCCTCCGCAGTTTACTCACATGCAAGTAAAGGGAAATTTAGTAATGTTGAATGTCATAGTCCCAAGGGGACTAAGGGTTGATATTTACTGAAACAGCTCAAAAATCTCAATCTTATGCTAATGGATTTTGAGTTTGATGAAATTCAAAAGGAACACGTTACTTTTGCAAAGATTATTGTTCTTCAGCAGCCATGTTCTTATTTGTTGAACCTCTTGAGGATGGTCAAAGGAAGGTGGGATGCCTGAGGGATGGAGGTGCAATGTGATAGCCAAAAATTAAAGAATGGCAGAGATACTTGACCAGTGTTTCTACTCCGTATTTACAAAGGAGATTTCCATTCCCTCTCTCCTTAATTCCCCCGTGCATTCCTTTACAATTCCATCCATTCCCCCTCCCATTCAGTTCCATCCATTCCCCCCTTTCAGTTCCATCCATTCCCCCTCCCATTCAGTTCCATCCATTCCCTCTCCCATTCAGTTCCATCCATTCCCTCTCCCATTCAGTTCCATCCATTCCTCCTCCCATTCAGTTCCATCCATTCCTCTCCCATTCAGTTCCATCCAATCCCTCTTCCATTCAATTCCATCCATTCCTCTCCCATTCAGTTCCATCCATTCCCCCTCCCATTCAGTTCCATCCATTCTCTCTCCCATTCAGTTCCATCCAATCCCTCTTCCATTCAATTCCATCCATTCCTCTCCCATTCAGTTCCATCCATTCCCCCTCTCATTCAGTTCCATCCATTCCCCCTCCCATTCAGTTCCATCCATTCCCCCTCTCATTCAGTTCCATCCATTCCCCCCCCCCATTCAGTTCCATCCATTCCCTCTCCCATTCAGTTCCATCCATTCCTCCTCCCATTCAGTTCCATCCATTCCCCCTCTCATTCAGTTCCATCCATTCCCCCTCCCATTCAGTTCCATCCATTCCCCCTCTCATTCAGTTCCATCCATTCCCCCCCCCATTCAGTTCCATCCATTCCCTCTCCCATTCAGTTCCATCCATTCCTCCTCCCATTCAGTTCCATCCATTCCCCCTCCCATTCAGTTCCATCCATTCCCCCTCCCATTCAGGTCCATCCATTCCCCCTCCCATTCAGTTCCATCCATTCCCCCTCCCATTCAGTTCCATCCATTCCCTCTCCTATTCAGTTCCATCCATTCCCCCTCCCATTCAGTTCCATCCATTCCCCCTCCCATTCAGTTCCATCCATTCCCTCTCCTATTCAGTTCCATCCATTCCCCCTCCCATTCAGTTCCATCCATTCCCCCTCCCATTCAGTTCCATCCATTCCCTCTCCCATTCAGTTCCATCCATTCCCTCGCCCATTCAGTTCCATCCATTCCCCCTCCCATTCAGTTCCATCCATTCCCTCGCCCATTCAGTTCCATCCATTCCCCCTCCCATTCAGTTCCATCCATTCCCTCTCCCATTCAGTTCCATCCATTCCCCCTCCCATTCAGTTCCATCCATTCCCCCTCCCATTCAGTTCCATCCATTCCCTCTCCCATTCAGTTCCATCCATTCCCTCTCCCATTCAGTTCCATCCATTCCCTCGCCCATTCAGTTCCATCCATTCCCCCTCCCATTCAGTTCCATCCATTCCCTCGCCCATTCAGTTCCATCCATTCCCCCTCCCATTCAGTTCCATCCATTCCCTCTCCCATTCAGTTCCATCCATTCCTTCTCCCATTCAGTTCCATCCATTCCCTCGCCCATTCAGTTCCATCCATCCCCCCTCCCATTCAGTTCCATCCATTCCCTCTCCCATTCAGTTCCATCCATTCTCCCTCCCATTCAGTTCCATCCATTCCCTCTCCCATTCATTTCCATCCATTCCCTCGCCCATTCATTTCCATCCATTCCCTCTCCCATTCAGGCCCCCACAACACTGTTCTCCACACTAGCACCTTCCTAGTTCAGTGGGTAGCACTCTCACCTTTGAGTCTAGAAGATTGTGGGTTCAAGTCCCACTCCAGAGACTTTAGCACATAATCTAAGCTGACACTCCAGTGTAATACTGATGGAGTGCTACACTGTAGGAGATGCTGTCTTTCAGATGAGACATTAAACTGAGGTCCTGTCTGCCCTCTCAGGTGGATGTAAAAGATCCTGCAGCACTGTTTTTGAAGAAGAGCAGGGGAGTTCCCTGGCGTCCTGGCTGATATTTATCCCTCAACCAACATGACAAAAACAAGTCATCTGGTCATTGCTGTTTATGGGATCTTGCTCTGCGCAAATTGGCTGCCGCGTTTCCTGCAACAGTTCAAAAAGTACTTTATTTTCTGTAAAGCTCTTTGGGAACATCCCAAGGTCAGGCAAAGCGTTATAAATACAAGTCCTTTCTTCTTTCTTTCTATGTGGACAAATTTCCACACCAGGCCGTGCACTTACTGACTGGGCCATCATCACGGGGGCTTAAAAGTCAATTTTAACCCAAGGTTTAAAAAAAAATCCAGGAGAGGAATTGTGCAGCTTTAAGGTGATGTAAACAAGGCCAAAAAATTTAATTAATATCGACTTGCGATGGATCAATGGAAGAATCGGCGAATGCCGCACTCTTAAATAATATCTCATGGTTATTCAGGGTGAATATTCATCCTGATTGATCACACTATCGAACAGCCATCTGTGTTTTGTGGAAATGAAAGAACCTTCCATTTCTCTTCCCAAGACAACGGCGGAGGTGGGGGGTTGGGGGTCAAAGGTGAATCAGGACCAAAAAACCTGAGGTGATTAAATCCCAAATATCCCCAAAGCTATTAAACGGCTAGACTGCCTTTAATTCATTTAGCGCACAGCAAATGGCTGCTCTTGAGCTCCGAGAGGTCAACTGTCAGAGCTCAAATGTCAAAGAGCAGGTGACCAAGGTCATCATCCTTTAACATCTCAATTACGAAGCTCAGGTGGCCAGGCCTAATGATGTCTGCTGTGGTGGGTATTACACTGTGATTACTAAATGTTTGCAGACAAACAAGCAAGTGATTCCTACATAATCGATCGGCAGAAAGCCAAAATCAAATCTAGAGGCCTACTTTAGTAAACATGGCTCAATTAATTGCCAGATGTCTTTTATTTTGAATAAACACACATATAACTTCACAAATTCCTTAAACGGCATAAAAATAATACTTTATGCCTTGTCCTGTTCCTCACTTAGTTCTTTTCAGGCTTCTATCTTTGCTGCACGAGCCTATCCAGGCAGGTGGTGGGATCGTTCTTTATAAACAGCCACTAGAGGTCAGTATGCGAGAGACCTGGATCAATGATGTAGAGGGGCTGAGGGATGAGAGATGGATTTTAATGTAGATAAGTGTAGGGTGACTTACATTGGATCAGGTAACAGCAAACACGTGCGTAACGTAAAAGAGTCTCAGTGGCGCAGGTCAAAAAGGATTTGAGATTGATCAACAACAACAACTTGCATTTATATAGTGCCTTTAGTCTAGTAAAATGTCCCAAGGCGCATCACAGGAGCGTTTTTCAGACAAAAATTGACATCGAGCCAAAGAAGGAGACAATAGGACGGGTGACCAAAAGCTTTGTCAAAGAGGTAGGTTTTAAGCAGCGACTTAAAGGAGGAGAGAGAGTGTTAGAGAGGTTTAGGGACGGAATTTCAGAGCTTAGGGCCCAGGCAGCTGAAGGCACGGCCGCCAATGGTGGGGGCGAAGGAAGTGGGGAATGCCCAAGATTCCAGAGTTGGAGGAACGCAGAGTTCTCGGAGGATTGTAGGAGGTTACGGAGATAGGGAGGGGCGAGGCCATGGAGGGATTTGAACACGAGGATGAGAATTTTAATATCGAGGCGTTGGTGGATCGGCAGCCAAAGTAGGTCAGTGACCACTGAAAGCATCTGGTCAGTGTGAGCAAATCGGGTACTGAGGTGCATCTGGAGAGCACTGGACTACCAGTCAGAACAAGCTATACTGACGGTGCACAGATTGATGGTGAGAGCAATTCCAGGACATGGTGTGCAGTTTCGGTCAGCCTATCTCAAAAAGGGATTAGAAAGGGTTCAGAGAAGAGAAATCGGGATGGTTCCAGGCCTCAAGGGAAGTGAAGAAAGACATCAAACGACTAACCTTATTTTCATGAAAGAAAAGAGGAGCAGAGAGTTCTTCTGGTGTCCCGGCCAGCATTTGTCCCTCGGCCAGCTTCACTGAGAACCAGATTAGCTAGGCATTCATTCCAGTGTTGTTTGTGGGATCTTGCTGTGCACAATTTTGGTTGCACCATTTTTCTACATGACAGCAGTCACTGCATTTCAAAAGTAATGAAAGTGCTTTGAGGTGTTTCTGAGAGATGTGATAAGGTGGAGTGTAAACATAAGTCTCTCTTTGAAATACTAATAAATCCATCAGGGAATTCAGGAGAAACTTCTTTACCCAGAGAGTGGTGAGAATGTGGAACTCGTTACCACCTGGAGTAGTTGAGGCGAATATCATCAGTGCATTTAAGGGGAAGCGAGATAAACACACGAGGGAGAAAGGAATAGAAGGATATGCTGATAGGGTGAGATGAAGAGAGTTGGGAGGATGCTCGTGTGGAGCATAAACACCGGCATAGACCCGTTGGGTTGAATGGCCTGTTTCTGTGTTGTAAATTCTATGTGAAAAAAAAGATTGAGAGAGAATTTTTTTTATTTGTTCATGGGATGTGGGCGTCGCTGGCGAGGCTGGCATTTATTGCCCATCCCTAATCGCCCTTGAGAAGGTGGTGGTGAGCCGCCTTCTTGAACCGCTGCAGTCCGTGTGGTGAAGGTTCTCCCACAGTGCTGTTAGGTAGGGAGTTCCAGGATTTTGACCCAGCGACGATGAAGAAACGGCCGATATATTTCCAAGTCGGGATGGTGTGTGACTTGGAGGGGAACGTGCGGGTGGTGCTGTTCCCATGTGCCCGCTGCTCTTATGGTTCAGGTGTTCAAAATAATCAAAGGTAGAGAAGAGATGGAAGTGAAACAAAATGGGCCCAGGATTTAGAGGACACAAGTACAAAAATTGACAAGTCTTGAGCAAGGTTTACCCCAGAGGATAGTGGACATGTGGGCAGACTGTCAGGGAGAGGAACCGATACAGGTGACTTTAAAAAGCTGCTGGATTGATATCTGTTGAGTAGCAGAATGGGAGGTTAGGGAGATATTAACATTGTTTCATTCATTTTCAGTGGTTTTGGGGAAGGACCTTGATGTTCTATATTCAATAGATGGTTGGGAAGAAGTCCATGATAGAATAATATGCCTGAAGTCTAGATGGAATGGCACCGATGGGCTGAATGGCCCATTCTTGCTTTGGATTTTATATTCTCTTCTTAACCTTTCACGTCTCCCTCTATTTTATTGACTCCTCTACAGTCAGTGTTACTCTAAACTTTGCTCTCTGGTTCCTGCGAAGATGACAAACCCCCCCATCCTCCACATTCTCCCCCTGCGTTGAAATCACATTCTCTCCTCTCTATTTCCTTCTTTTCCCCCAATCAGCTGAGCTCCTCGCCTCTCTCAGTTTTCTCTTTTCAAACCCAAGCTTGGCGTCACCTGACGACTATGTTCTCGTTTATCTCACGTTCTCCCCTACTCTTTTGACCCTTTGTGGTGTCCTGTCACTAAACACTCATTCCTCCCTCCGGAGTTTCTCCCTTTCTCCAGTGATTTAATGGTTATTCATCTGTTTAACTTCCCGACTGTTGGTTGGTGGTTGGGTAAGGAGATCAAAGGAGGGAGAGTCAACCTGTCCATTACATCACTCGTCCTGGACTTGAGATTTTAGTCAGGGAATGGTACTACAGTGAGAAATGCAATCTTCGGTATATCGGTAATATTGCTTTAAGAATATTCCGAAATTGATGCAGCCTGTCCACCAGTTACAGTAGTGACCGACAAACTTTATTTCAGTACCAGAGAACTGGTTACACAAACAAAGCAGAAAGCAGAGAATAAGGATTCTGCCTCCAGAACTAGCAGCCTCTGGGGGCAGTGTTCCTCTGGTCACTGTGTATTAGTGACACTGTAAACACGAGGGGAGATTTTCTCTGGTCACTGTTATTAGTGACACTGTAAACACGAGGGGAGATTTCCTCTGGCCACTGTGAGGTAGTGACTGTAAACACAAGAGGAGATTTCCTCTGGTCACTGTTATTAGTGACACTGTAAACACAAGGGGAGATTTCCTCTGGTCACTGTTATTAGTGACACTGTAAACACGAGGGGAGATTTCCTCTGGTCACTGTGAGGTAGTGACACTGTAAACACGAGGGGAGATTTTCTCTGGCCACTGTGTATTAGTGACACTGTAAACACGAGGGGAGATTTCCTCTGGTCACTGTTATTAGTGACACTGTAAACACGAGGGGAGATTTCCTCTGGTCACTGTTATTAATGACACTGTAAACACGAGGGGAGATTTCCTCTGGTCGCTGTGTATTAGTGACACTGTAAACACGAGGGGAGATTTCCTCTGGTCACTGTTATTAATGACACTGTAAACACGAGGGGAGATTCCCTCTGGTCGCTGTGTATTAGTGACACTGTAAACACGAGGGGAGATTTCCTCTGGTCACTGTTATTAGTGACACTGTAAACACGAGGGGAGATTTCCTCTGGTCACTGTTATTAATGACACTGTAAACACGAGGGGAGATTTCCTCTGGTCACTGTTATTAGTGACACTGTAAACACGAGGGGAGATTTCCTCTGGTCGCTGTGTGTTAGTGACAAGAAAGAGTTAACCTTTTCCAAGAATCCTAAATGAACTGGTGATATCCATAAGGGAATCATGTTGCGCTAATCCTTTCCAATTTTTCACCTTTCTGACATGTTTCTCAGGGATTTGAGCTAATAGATTTAGTTGATAGGAGGGTGTCTGGGTTGCCAGATGGAGTCTGCGTATGCTGAAGTGATCAGAAGGATGTTTAAATGATTAAAAGAAAGGGCCACCTTCTCTTTTGTTGATTTGGATATTTGCAGTGATAGTCGTTGTGATTTTTGGTGTGATGGACCTCCCAATTTTCACTTTGAAAAATTCAAACTAAAGATTCACAGGACCTGTACCAGCATCTCTCAAATGAACAGGATCTCTCACTGACAAAGTAATCCGTGCTATCCTGGTGAGTTACTGATACTGTCGGTTAATATATTATTGGCATATTACCTCGTGGAAGTATCAGTCTGTGCTCCCTGCATGAGTAGACAAGCATCACCTCAGCCCTCAATGTCACATCACAGCCCAGCTAGTCAGTTCACCTTATCTCATTTTCCATCTCTGTGTGAATATATATAATCCACTCAAACACACACACACAAACTCTACACACGCAACATAAAGACCGTACACGGACACGGAGAGCTCAATTTTGCAATGGTGGTGGGTTCGCAGTGGGGGGGTGAAGGTGCGTGTGGCAAACCCCAATAAACAAAATTTACCGTCTCCGACGCGATCGCATCGTGATTGATGGTGGCTAACGTCCTCTCCGGGTTTCGCACCCAGTAGCCCCTGATTGACAGGCCGGCTGCCGTCAGGAGCTGCAACGTGAGGGGGGGAGAGAAAGAGAGAGAGCGAGACGTCATCCAGCGCAGGAACGGAAGATCGGGGAGTGGGGGGAAGATCAGGGGGAGAGGGGAAGATCGGGGGGAGAGGGGAAGATTGGGGGGAGAGGGGAAGATCGGGGAGGAGGGGAAGATCGGGGGGAGAGGGGAAGATCGGGGAGGAGGGGAAGATCGGGGGGAGAGGGGGAGATCGGGGGAGAGGGGAAGATCGGGGGGAGAGGGGAAGATCGGGGAGGAGGGGAAGATCGGGGGAGGGGAAGATCGGGGGGAGAGGGGAAGATCGGGGGGAGAGGGGGAGATCGGGGGAGGGGAAGATCGGGGAGGAGGGGAAGATCGGGGAGGAGGGGAAGATCGGGGGGAGAGGGGGAGATCGGGGGAGAGGGGAAGATCGGGGGAGGGGAAGATCGGGGAGGAGGGGAAGATCGGGGGGAGAGGGGGAGATCGGGGGAGAGGGGAAGATCGGGGGAGGGGAAGATCGGGGGAGGGGAAGATCGGGGGGGGGGAGAGGGGAAGATCGGGGAGAGGGGAAGATCGGAGGAGAGGGGAAGATCGGGGGAGAGGGGAAGATCGGGGGGAGAGGGGAAGATCGGGGGAGAGGGGAAGATCGGGGGAGGGGAAGATCGGGGGGGGGGAGAGGGGAAGATCGGGGGAGAGGGGAAGATCGGAGGAGAGGGGAAGATCGGGGGAGAGGGGAAGATCGGGGGGAGAGGGGAAGATCGGGGGGAGAGGGGGAGATCGGGGGAGAGGGGAAGATCGGGGGAGGGGAAGATCGGGGAGGAGGGGAAGATCGGGGGGAGAGGGGAAGATCGGGGGGAGAGGGGAAGATCGGGGGAGGGGAAGATCGGGGGAGAGGGGAAGATCGGGGGAGAGGGGAAGATCGGAGGAGAGGGGAAGATCGGGGGAGGGGAAGATCGGGGAGGAGGGGAAGATCGGGGGGAGAGGGGAAGATCGGGGGGAGAGGGGAAGTGGGGTGAAGAGGGGAGATTGGAGAGGGAGACATAGGACATCGGAGCAGGGTGGAACGGTAGGTTGATTTTGTTTCTAACTTCGTGCAATGGCC